>NW_006766885.1:1820896-1907893 GCF_000275845.1 Dichomitus squalens LYAD-421 SS1
CGCTGGTGCCTGTGAGGTAGTTTCGACCTAATGTTACGACTGACTGTCGAGCGAGTAAGTGGAGACGAGCGAGGCAGGCAGGAGCGCCGACGAGCTCTGATCGCAGTGAGACTGGAGCGGAGCTCAACAGGCAGGACTGGAGACAAGTTGTGTATTGAGCGAGGTATCTACAGAGCGAAATACACGATGGCTTACCTGGAGACAAGAGGTCGAAACTAGAGTCTCCAGGTAGCAAGGGATCCAGCTATATACAGGGAACGAACAATGGGCGCTAGAGAACAATAGCGTCGCCATGGGTACGGAGTACAAGGGGTGTAGGACAATAGCGGACGTGGGAACAAAGGGAGCTATTGTCCGTGTGTGGACAAAGGGAAACCGTAGCGAGTAGTGAACAATAAGGAAACGTACGAGGCAGTGGTCCGAATCGAAAAGGAAACGTAGCGCCGTGAGGGCGGTTCGTGACAGCGTCCCCTCACTCCTCCTCCCGTTCCCCTCACTCCTCCTCCCGTTCCCCTACCCCCTCCCACCCGCCCTTCCCCCCCTTCCGCTAGTGCCTTCGACAAGGTGCTAGGCAAACTCGCGGCCCTCCGCTGCGAGGCCCTCCTCCTCACCCGCCGCCGCCGTCCTGATAAGATGCCGGCGGCCTCCTCCCCCCGGCCTGCCAACGCGGCCCGGGGCCCCCTTTCCTACGCCGATGCCGCCCGCGGCGCCTCGAAGTCGGGCGGCACTGTTTTCATATTTAACGTCAGCGGGCGGAGGGGAGGGGCGAAATGGGCTAGGGGCGTGGGGCAGCAGGTGGCGTAAGGCGAGGAAAACGCGCACCGCACACGTGTCTGAAGATGGGGTGAGGCTGGTAGGGCGGGTTCCTCTCCACACGCTGACTTCGGTCGTGGTCTGGGCACGCCGGCGCGATTGCGCCGAGTGGAAATGACCCACAATCCCGGATAAGACGCCTACTTACACGTGTACTGTACCGGTTCTGTGCCTGTATGCGCGTTTGGTATAAGACGAGAATCTAATAATAATAATAATAATAACGGTGCTGTTCACCCAAGCAATACCGCCACGATATCTTGCTCTCTGATTCCCACTAGCTGCACGACAGAATGTCAGAAAAACTCCTGAACTGGATACAAGTTTCCACGATCTTTTTTGGCGCGACGCAGAGACCGCCAAATCACAGGGCATAATGCTAAATGGAACATGATGGAAAGCAGGAATGCCTCTTAGGGCGTTACACCAGATATACCAGTGCGCCGTCTTCCTCATCCCATGGCATTTTTATTCCGGGTAATAAGCATAAACGTGGCTAGGGATGGCCAGTTCCGCGCGAGTGTCTCGGATGTGAGTGCATGGTGTTGTTCTCCTCTCCGGGTCTGAGATAAAAGGTCGAGCGGCCCGGAGGAGTCACATAAATACACATGAAATCGGTCATACCGGTCGTTGATGCCGCCGCGCAGTCAGCAGCCTGTGCAAGTTCAACACCGACACATCATCAAGGACTTTGGTAGACACCGAAGACGTCTTCGCGCATTCCCCATCCTCGCCCGTGGTCGAAACCCACTCTGGCAACCCCTTCGCCATGGACGTCTTCGATGATGTAAAGCTGAAGTCCGAGGCTCACGTGTTTCAGCAACCCATTGCAAAGGTCAGCAAGTCGAGTGTCTGCCACAGGCGCACCGTTTTCGGTCGACGAAGCAAGCTCCTGGTGGTTGTCGCTAGTGTAGTGACCTTAGTCTGGTACCACTACGACTTCTTACACGACACAGAGCTTCCTAATCCAGTACCGCGCTTGCCTCAGAATTTCGGCGCCGATGACTTCGATTGGTACGCGGTATGTAACGCGAATACCTTCTCGTCGCTCTGCTTCCAAAGCTGACACAGTCGCCGCTAGCTCTCCCCAAGTCGGGATCTCAATTGGACGTCCTGTTACTCCGGAGAGAAGTGCGCTCGTCTCCTCCTGCCCTTGGATTATGACACTCCGGATAGCCCCGCGACTGCCATTGCACTTCGCATGATTCCGGCTACGGATCTAGAGAACTATCGGGGCACCATCTTCCTGAACCCTGGCGGCCCCGGCGGCTCAGGCACAGACTTTGTTCGCCGCGTTGGTCAGAATATTTCACGCGTCGTGGGCCCGTCATTCGACATTCTTGGCTTTGATCCGCGTGGGACAGGGAGGTCGACTCCTTCGGTGATGTGCTTTGACTCCTAATCTCAGCGCGACATCTGGGATATCCAGGAAGGTCACCAGCTCTTGAACGCCAGCGACAGCTCCTTGGGACTGTTCCATTCCCGCGCCAAGTTGCTCGCACAGCGCTGTGAAGACAGACTCGGGGGAGAGTGGGGCATCGGGAGGTTCGTCACCACAGCTAATGTCGTGAGCGACATGCTCCAGATCAACAAGCAGCTTGGACAAGACAAGTTGCAGTACTGGGGTTTCGTGAGTATCTAGTCGTTTCTCCAATAGCGCCAGGTATTGATGAGAAATTGCGGCAGAGCTATGGATCTGTGCTCGGCCAGTACTTCGCCGCTATGCACCCCGACAAGGTCAAACGCTTGATTGTCGATGGTGTTTACGAAGCTGAAGACTACCGTCGCGGGCGCTGGGGTACCAACATCGTTGACGCGGAGCACGTTGCCGACGCTTTCTTCACATTCTGCCATCAAGCCGGTGCTGAGAAATGCAGCCTGCACGACTCAAGCCCCGAGCGGATTCGCGAGCGATTCCTCCGCGTCCTCGACGAAGTCGAGAAGTCCCCTGTTGGCGTACCGCGTGCCGAGCCACCGGCAATCGTTACACGCAAGGCCCTCATCACCCAGCTGTTCTTCGGGAGCTACAAGCCCCTCGTGTCCTACCCCATTATTGCCAACACGATCCGTGCCCTCGAGACCGGAGACCAGAATATCCTCACCGCACTCGCACCGCAGCTCGTCAATCTGGTCGAGTGCCAGTGCGATGCGGTCCCAGACCTCAACAACCCCGCTGACAACGAAGCGACGTACTCGATCGCATGTAGCGACAGCGACGGCACGCAGTGGGACGAAGACGCGTTCAGGGAACATTACGCCACGCTCGAAGGCCAGTCGCCCCTCGGGGCACCCTTGTGGGCGTACCTGCACATGCAATGCCTGGAATGGAAGATACGCCCCAAGACGCGCTGGACGGGCTCGCTGGGGGCGCAGAGCACGTCGCACCCGATCCTAGTCTTGTCGGCACGGTACGACCCTGTGACGCCGCTCGCGGATGCGCGGTTGGTCCAGACACGGTTCGGGGGTGCGGGGCTGCTCGTGCAAGAATCGTATGGGCACTGCTCGTTGTCTTCACCATCCCTCTGTACGGCGCGGCATGTGCGCGAGTATTTCATCAACGGGACGCTTCCGGAGGAAGGGGCCGTGTGTGGGGTTGACGAGTTGCCGTTCATTGGGTCGGTACAGGGAGATGTCCAGACCTTGTCTAGCGAGGATGCAGAGCTGCTAGACGCACTGCGGGATGCAGCGACTGCGATGCCGGTCTATAATAGGTTGTAGGCCCTTCGACCGATTGGACCGTTCAGTACCGTGGTCACTTTTGCCTGTACGTGTCCCAGACGATCGCAACACAACAAGAACGCCATCGTTACTCGCTTCAAGTTCCGGTGGGCGCGTCTTATACCACGCTCGGATTGAACCGCTCACTGATAGCTCCGTAATCTCTTCATTGTATCGGAGTTCAGAACCATCTTCCAGCGAATTGCGTTGTTATATCGCGCGTTGCGCATAGTCGACTGAATGAGTCGTTCAGAGCAACACGCGCACGCGAATTTTGACTCTGACAGAGCAGATTTCAGAGCCCAGTCAAGTAGCCTGGCTGGAATGCGGGTGCGTAGTCTTGGTTTCCAGTTGCAATAGCCTGAGTATTGATCGTCAACCAGGCAAGAAGCGCCTGGCAGCTAAGTAGCACGCTCGCGCCAAAGTACTCCGCGCTGTTTGGTGATGTGCGAGCTCGAGATCCAGTGCTTGAGTCACGCAGTGTCGTCCCACAAAGCTCATTGATGTTTAACCGCAACAATCAGTCGTCCGAAGCTTGAACGAAGTACATGTGCAGGCCAGCTGTGCACCCCGGCTTCCCCCCGCGACTGCCTTTTCCTCTCTGCTACGGAGTCCTCTGGTGTGACAAAGAGGAAGTGGGCTTATGTGCTTGACTAACGGGCTGTGAAGGTGAGCGAGAGGCATCTACTATTCACGTTGTGTCCGAACCACTCCACAAGCTCCCGCACTCTTACAATCGTCCTGCCGCGAAGGGGAGTACGTGGATAAGCTGCATGGTTGTATTATCTGTTGACATAGGTCTAGTACACGTTTTGTATAGAAACATTCAGGCGAGAGAGTCAGGATTCAGCGTAAGATAGACAGTCGTATAGCGAGGGGGACATTCGGAGAGGACGACGACGACGAAGGAGAGGAGAAAACGAACGGAGGGAGTGAAGAAACTTTGAGCAAGGAAAGAGCATCGCAGCGACATATATGTGAGATCTCCGGGTCTAGACGAGTCGTGACATAGACGAAGAAAAAAAAGGGAATGAACGAGTCATCCTGACACAGGTTAATTACGATCCTAGGGGTACTATCGATATTGACAATGTCCAACGATAAGCAAGCGTTGTATGATACATCCGACGCACTGCGTGTCTCGACTGGAGAGACCTGCCTGCTCCATTTTGCTTCCGGAACAAACTCGATGTCATGCTACGCCTTATGCATGAAGGCCAACCTTGAGCGTAACGATTGCCTTCGTTGCATGGAGGGCGATTCTCAACGCATGGAGGAACGTCCAAGTGAGGCCGATAATCAAGATGGGAATCCAGAAGAGCACGAGCATCCGGTCATCTACAGAGACCGGAGGTTAGCCACGAGATTGAGACAATGTCAACGAAACCACATACGCTTCTTCTGAGCCCGACGAGCGGGCTTGCGCGCCGGCCTATAGCCATACAGCTGCACCTCCTCCTCCGGGATCGCGGCAACACCGTAGCCCACCTGGCGAGGCGCAGGGGCAGGCATCACAATCCTCTCAGCGGCCGCCGTCGCCGCCGCTTTGCTCTCAGCTTGGGGAGCATGCTGAGGCTTCGGCATCGGCCCCTTCTCGTCCGAGTTGAACGTCGTTGGGTCAATCGCTTCGTCAGTCCCGCGCGGGGTGTAAGCTGGAGGTGGCGCGTTATCGTTATCGTGACCCTGGTTGCCCTGGACCCTCATCGCCTGCTGTATCCACTTCTCCCAGGACGCCTTCCAGTCCATCGCATTCGCGAAAGTAAGTCTGACCTGGCCGTTGCCCTCAGCGCCCGTGTCCGCTTTGTCAGGTGCGCCGCCGCGGGCCCTGCGGTCACCCCAGAGCTGCGGGATCGGCACGAGGACCGGAAAGACTGCGGGGATTTGCGGAAGAGCGCCCCAGGTGGGGATTCCGGGGATATTCGGCATCTGGAGATAAGGGATGTTGGGGATCGCGGGGATCATGCCTTGCGGGTGCTGGAGCTGCGCGAGGGTGCGGTGGAACTTCTCCGTGAACGTCACCGCAGCTTGCTTCTCGTCAGCAGCAGCGAGCCCGGCTTCGAGCGCCTTCTTCTCCGCCGTGGCCGACGACGTTTTGGGTATTGCTTCTGACGACGACAGCGTCTCAGAGGCAGGAGAGACGTCAGCAAAGCGCGACTTCAATGGTCGACCGAGCCTGCGACCCGTTCTCCGCCGGAGCATGTTGCGACGCTCAGCCTCGCAGTCCGATTCCTCCTCAACGTCGCCCCAAGCACCATCGTCCGAATCGTGAGCCCCGCTCTCAGACGAGCGTTCGCTCTCCGAAGCCATGAAGTCGAAGAAGCCCACCGGGCCGACCTCCGCAGGCGTCTTGCCGGCAGCGTTAACAACATCCAGTGCAGCACCGGCATCGACGAGCGCGCGCGCACACTCCGTCGAGTTCGTGAGCGCAGCAAGGAAGAGTGCCGTGCAGCCATTCAAATCGCGCGCGTCGATATCGATGCCCTGTGAAAGGAGGAACTTAACGAGCGATGGGAACTTGGCGAGCGTCGCAAGGTGAAGTAGCGTCTGACCGCTAGCAGTCTGCTTGGAGATAACAGCCATGCTTGTGGCGGAGGCGTGGGCCATGGGAACGTCTAGGAGTGCGAGGAAGTCGAGAAGGACCCTCTCAAAGTCGCCGTTGTCACCTGCGCGACCGAGAAGCAAGTGTGAAGAAAGCTGCATTGCACCGCCGGCGGACATGCCGATATGAGGCTCAGGCTCGGGACCTCCTGTGTTGCCGACGATGCGCATGGCGATATGCCTGGCGTCCTCGATCTTACCAGTCATCTTCAGGCCAACGACCTGAAGCGCCAGTTCCATCCTGCAGACGAAGCGTTAGCAAGATAAAGCACATGAGTAGACAGATCCAGATACGTACAAAGCACGATCCGTCTCATCCGTGTACGTGAAGAGACACGGCGGCGTACCGTCCTCTTCCTTCGGCATGCCCTCGAACCATACGTGGACCTGGCCAGGACTCACGCTCGGCGGCAAGATACAGACAAGTGTGTTGTCACTCCAGCGCTGTGTCGACGTCGAAGGCGTGGAACCAAAGACGCAGTTCAGCTGCACAGAAGGGTGGAAGTTGGCACCGAGAACAGTGACCTCGATACCGCCGAAAGTCGGTCCGGCGGCAGGAATGAGCCGATGAATGCGAGGAGGGAGCAAGCTGATAGGCGAAGGACCGTGCTTGAACAGCATATATGGCATAGAAACAGCTGGAGCCGGTACGGGAACGGTAAGGTTCACGGGCTCGACAGCTGCATGCGGTGCCGGAATGGAAGGCGGATGGTGCACGAAAGAAGGATGTGACAAGTCCTGGTATGAGGAAATGGGGGACTCGAGCTCGCCACAATCTGGCATAGGGATGTCGACGTCGAAAGTGGTGTTCAAGAGATCGGCAATGGAGCCATTGGAGTCAAAGGCTGCCAGATCAGGACTAGTCACCGCCGTCGACGCTAAGCTATCGAGCGCATCAGGATTGACGGAGACAGAGGAGCACGGGGCCTCAAAGTCGAAGGTCGATGGAGGAGATGAAGCCACAGAGGTAACGATATGCAAAGGCGCCAAGTGTGTTGTCTGTTGCAGCGGCGACGACGCTCTCGTCGCGAAAGCAGAGGTCATCTCGGACGGCGAGTGAAGGCTGCCACTGCTACTCTGTCTGTGAAGTTTCGAGACCCTGCCGTTGGCGTCGTACGGCTTGGCGCGCTTCTTCGAGCGATCAGTGCCGTTGGTCACCTTCTTTCGCTTGGTGACACCTTGCGACTCCGTGCCGGCGACGGTCCAGTCCAACTTCGCACCAAACTCGTTGCTCGTTTTCTGTGCATTCACACCAGTGCTCTTATGATCATCGGTGATCATGATGGGCTTTGTCGTTCCGGTGCCGACGATACGACCAGTGTGGTCAAGCATCGTGAGATGCAGGTTGAAGCCTACCTTCTCGCGGTGATGCCGGCAATAACATGTAATCCGTAGCGGGAGGATGACAGAGCCCGAAGAAAAGTCAAGGACTTCGGGACAGTTGAACTGAAGGATATTGGAAGTGTCTTCGTGCTTGCCCTTGCCTGGAATCACACGGGGCTCTTCCTGCGAGTCGGAATCGGAGCGCGCAGGCCGAACTCGGGCAGCAATCTTGCGCGCGACACGTTTGGCCTGTCAAGTTGGGTGAACCAACTACATTAACAACCATGATGGCACAGCCGGCGCACCTCGCGTGTTTGACAACTGGAACAGACGGACACTCGCGTGTGGGGAGGAGTTGCACACGTAATCTCCGCTGAGAGATAGAGAGTGTCTTCCGTTGAAGCATCTAGAGAATGATCAGAGCGAGTCGGGGTGTAACAGACGCTGTTTCACTGACCAACTTTGCCCTCTTTGCGAGTCCTCTTCTTGGTCGTGGTGCCCTTCGGCAATCTCAACCACTTCCAACTCCCAACCTTGTCGTACTTGAGCGACTCGCCAGAGGAAGAACTAGCGTGGGCTAGGTCGACCGTGAGACGAATTTGCGTCTCAACGCGAGACTTCGTTCCCCCTTCTGGCAGACTCGGAAACATGATAGGAAGACTGGAGAATGATAAGCTCCTGATTCCACGATGAAGAATTGGAACCACCAGTCCTGAATACAGACTGCCATGTCGGGAAGACACTTGGCCGGAGTGGCAAGCCCTGCGAGACGAAGTCCATAACGTCCCTACCCCACGACTTCTCATGCGCAAGAAGCGTGAACGAATCTCCGGCCGATACTCCGATGAGAATGGACATCATGCCCGAATCTCAAGCTCGCGAACCGGTCCGTCGCGATGATGATGACCGTTGTGGACGACCCTGCCCAGGTGTCGCAGACTACATGGCAGATAGTACGCCAACGCTAGCGTTCCATTCTGCCTATTCTACCGATAGTGAGATGCAATACTCACTTTGAGCAAGACTCTTTCTCCGGAAACACGACTCGCTGCAACGCGGGCGGGTCTTTGCGTATTTGAGCAGGTGGGGGTACCGGTTTAGTGCTAGCGATAGAGGTGTTCTGAGATGCCGGACTGGTAACAGGGCAGAACATTGACTCTGCAGGAACGTCCAGAGCAGCGGGAGTAGCGCTGTTCGTAGTCAATTAGTATCCGCAGTCCATACTGGACGACTGTCGAGACGCGACTCACTCCGAGTACACATGCTCCTGCAGCAAATCCTCCAGATTTAACGAGGGCCTCTCCTCTACTTTGCGGGAGTGTTCTCCAAAGGACAACTGACTGCTGATGAGGAATTCGGTGCTAGGGAGGGATTTGCACCAGGCGGAGAAATCCTCCTGGCTCATGATGGGGTCGCGCATATCGGACGCTTCCGGAGTGGTGGGAGAGGGCGAGGGCGACCTCGAACAAGCGGTCGTCGATGAGGACGACATTGGGGAGGAAGAGACGAGGGAGTGTCGGAAGGAGAGAGTGAGTATGGATTGTGCCGGGCGCGTCGACGGCCCCTATGCCGAGCACATTTTACGTAAGCACGCTATGGACCTGCCAAAGAGCGATCGCTTCTCCAAATTCGTCCAGCCCAGCCCCAACGCAGCGATCCTCCTGTCGATACAACTATTTCTCAGTATTCCTCCCCGGTAAGTCCTAACGCCAAATCACAAGGGGGATAGACTCCATGAGACGGTATATCTCATGAGTTAGCTGGGTGAATGGCAACGTGTCGCAAGGATGGACTCCGTCTGAAATTCACAAACTCCGAAACACGCGCCTGTGGAAAGAGGCACGTGCCAGAACGCAAGCCATGCGACGCGTGCCACAGGCTCAACTTGGCCACAACTTCGTCCTGAACGTTCTTGCCCTCGTCTCAGCCACGTCCGGCGCCGTAAACCACCATGAAGAGAGCTGCGGAGAAGCAGTTGATAAAAGACGATGACGAGGAGGCCGACGACGATTCGGAGGTCCAGGTGCGTACATGACCACAGGGAACTCGGCAGGTTGACCAACAATATAATACCAGGAAGTGCCGGAGTCTGGGTTCAAGAAGGCCGACGAGTCTGTCCTCGCCAAGAGACCGTGCGTCCCTCTGCCTGTGTACCAATATACGTGCTGAACCATTTGCTAGGATGAAAGCTCTTCCGCGACGATCTGGCCTAGCGAACGCTTCAAGTGCGCCTGCTCCCGCTGCAACCACCGCCGAGGTACGTTTGGACCGATTCTCCCGCGAACTACCTTCAACTCGTCCTCTTCAATAGCCTGCAGTAAGTAGTAAATTCTCTGGCTTCTCCGGATTTGGCGCGTCATCCGCCTCGTCCACACCCTTCTCCTTCTCTTCCGCGCCCTCTGCACCCCCCGCCGCTCCGAAACCCACCCCGGCTGTCCCTGCTACATCATCCTTCGCCTTCTCAAGTGCGACCTCCCCTCAGCCATCTTCTCTCTCTGGCGGACCGTCTGTATCGTCTTTGGCGTCTCCTGCCACAAAGGCGTTTGCGTCCATTGTGGGGTCTTCCTCCCCATCTGCAGAGCCGCCTGCTGCTGCCGAGTCGGCTGACGATGTTCAGAACGAGATCAACTACTACAAAGCGCTGCGTGGTCTCAACGTCTCCTTCCTGTCGGCCGTCTCCAAAGCCATCGAGTCGGACCCATTCGTGGACGTTGCGGAGTTGCTTGAACGGTACAAGGCCTTGCGAGTGTCCGTCAAGTCTGACTATGACGACAAGGCCAAGAGCGCACCCAAGATGGCTTCCTCGGAGACGGACCCAGCTCAGCCGCCAAAACCTGCGCCTTCATCCTCTATGCCTGCTCCCCCAGCGAGTTTCGCGGGCTTCAAGCCAATGTCCACGTCCACATCGTCATCGTCCGGCGGCGGGTTCGTCCCTAAGTTCGACAGCAGTGATAGTACCGGTTCATCATTAGGCAGTCCGTTCTCCTTTGGTTCGTCCAAGCCGGCAGCAGAACCGTCCGCTACCTCCGAAGCACCCAAGTCTGCGTTCTCCTTCGGGTCTACATCCACCCCTTCCACCACCGGTTTTGCCGCGGGGTCTACAACGACCCCCACCTCTGCCTTCACGTTCGGGGCACCCGCCGCGTCCTCGAGCACCACCTCAATTTTCGGCAGCAAGCCCCCGACGTCAACATCCTCGACCTCCCTCTTTGGCTCGTCCTCGTCCACGTCCTCGTCCACGTCCCTCTTCGGGTCCTCCTCGTCTTCCTCGTCCATCTTTGGCACAGGAAGCAGCTCCGTCTTTGGCAAGAAAGACGCCGCACCTGAACCCGACGACAAAGAGAAAGACAAAGCCACTCAAAAGCCGTTCACCTTCGGCTCCGGCACGTCCACTCCCTTCGGCGCCTCGAGCTCAAGCACGGGCACAGGCGCGACGACCCCCGAGAAAGACAAGGACCGCTCCGCGTCCGCAACATCCTTCTCATTTGGGTCTGCGTCCCCTGGCAAGCCCTCGCTCTTTGGGGGTTTCGGCGGCACCGCCGCCAAGGCGGGCAGCATCGGGAACCCCGTCGGGTTTGGGTTCGGGAGCCCACCTAAGACGCTGGACGCGGACAGCGGCAGCGGACCCGTCAAGGCATTGCCGTTCTCGTTTGGGGCACCCAAGTCGACGTCAGCGTTTGGCTCCTCGACGTTCGGCTCTGCTTCAGCTCCTGCCTTAGGAGATGGAGAAGGAGGAGAAAAGAAAGAGGGCGAAGAAGAGTCTGCAGACGGCACGCCCGCGCCCGCGGAGGACGGTGCGCAGCCCCCGCCGCTGCTCGCGTCGTCGTCTGTGCACGATCTGGAGGGCGAGGGCGAGGAGGACGAGGTGACGACACATGCGATTCGGAGCAAGGTGTTCAAGATGACGAAGGACAAGGACGGCAAGGCACAGTGGGGTGACCTCGGTGTTGGGATGTTGCGGCTCAAGAAGCACAAGGAAACGAGCGCGAGGCGAGTGCTGTTGAGAAATAGCAGTACGGGCAAGATAACTATCGTGCGTACTTCATCTTTTGCTTGGACGTGGGTGCGCGGTGCAGAAAGTTGGCTGATCACGGTGACGTAGAACTTCATGATGCACAGTGCTATGAATCCCTCCGTCTCAGACAAAGTCGTGTCCTTTATGGGCCATAATGAGGGCGTATCGACGCCATATCGCATACGTTGCAAGACCGCCGACCAGGCCAAGGAGCTCAAGGCCGCACTCGACCGCGAGATCGAGTTCGTGAAGAGCAAGGACCTATGATTCTTACATATCGTGACATTGCATTTGTGAAGGTTTGCATCTGGCACGCATGTATCGAACTTGCGTACATACCACGGCACTCTGCACAACTCCATGCTCATTCACTATACGGTGTGGTATGATATGTCCCATGTGCACGCGCTGCTGCTCTCCTGATAACGTTTTTGTTGTACATGCATAAATATGGCTGACTCATTGTGCTTATGTCCTGCCGCCAATCTTCCACGTCAGTCACTTCTGACAGAAACGATGCACAGTAGTGTCGAGAGGACACGTTGACATCCCCAAACACTGGGCCCCCAGACTGAAGCCGTAGACGCCCACCGCTGCGTAGGGCCGGGACGCCGCCCAGGCGGTGCATGGAACCGCAAAGGTATCATTTGCCTCCAAAGTGGCTCTGCGCATTGTGCCATGTTGAATAGTGCACGAACGCTTCGCTCAGGAGCATCTCGATTTCGTGGTCAGTCCAACCCTGCGTGGGTAGGGACTGTAGGAACATGATGATACCCTCCAAAATAGAGTCAGCTTGACTCGTTGAGAAAGAAATACAAAAGCCTACCTGGAAGTCCATCTCTTGCAGCTTCTTGCTCCAGCGCACGAGGAAAGCCGAGCAGACGTATAGGTGGAATTGAGAGAAAGCATCCGTGCCCTCCGCCTTCGAGCACGCTTCAGCACTGGCACTGTAGAAAGGAAGATGAAGACCAGCGGGACACACCAGATAGGTATCCCACATTCGAATGGTATTCTGCACACTGATTTCCCGCATCAGCAGGCAGTTCATCCACCGGAACGCGAACTGCATGAACTCGACGTTCTCCGCATCTAGATGCGCTGCCAGTGGAGCTGGTAAAAGGTATGCACGATCAGGCTATGCAAGGACGCGCATAGATGCACGGAAACCGGCGACGCACCATCTATTCGAGCGACGAGCTCCGCCATGCGTTTCACGCTCCTCTGGATGCCGGGTTGACCGGCTATGTAGTTGTCCTGGATACCATCTAGAAGCCGTGACAAGCACCAAAAGGTGTCTGCCTCCACGGCCATTCGCACGCTGTCGGAGAGGAGCGCAGTGTCGAATTCCTCTGGGTCGGAGTCTGGTATAAACAGAGGATGAGCGTCAAGGCGCATACACCGATGTTCATAAAAGCGTACCAATGTATGCGGAGAGAAAAACTTGGAAGAAAGGCGTTGCGAGGTCATTGATGCCTTGCACGTAGCCACTGGCTGGATGCCGTATGGCCCAGACGTAAAGTATTCGCTCAAGACTCTGAAGAAATCTGTTGAGACGATGTAGTATGAATAGGGTCCGTGAGGTACGCACCCGCTGAGTGGATTCTTGCATCCATAGTCGCACGCCAGGTCTTGTCCGAGGGACGTCGATCTCGATCTGATGCCAAATCTGCTGGTCAAGACCATCCCGGCCTCGCATGAAGGTAGTTTCCACCAAGGAGGAATATTCACGACGCTTCCTGGCGAGTGTGGATGCCCTGGTAGGTTTTGGAAGAGGGAGATAGCCCAGAAGCAACGGCCAAACGAGCGGGCGCAGCTCGTCTGGGACTCCGTTCCAAGCCAGCTTTCGCAGTTGGGCTGCATGAAGTGAACACGATTGAACTCGTCAAGCTATAGAGCCGCCACATACCGATATCTACGTCCTCGCGGGTGATGCACTCCACGAACTTCCTCCGTCTGTTTGTGCGGATGGAATGTTCACGCATGAGCTTCTCTGAGTCCCCTGGCTGCGAGTCGACCCGGGACGTACTGGACGACCTCCCAGGCTTGGGGTCGATCAGGCGAAGAGGATCTGAGCGTTGGATAAGATGTAAATGAGCACACACAATCCATATGGGCGCACCATCGACTATCTCTTGCGCATCGTCCCTCACCACGCCCTGGTCATATCGCGGCTTCCCGCCGAGCGCACCAGCTCGCTCGTCAGCCTCCGAGTCCATTTCTCCAATGACCATGTCCGCATCCAGCTCTTCGTAGCCTGCACTCTTCGCGACAAAATTGGATTCACGCCCTTCGAGGCTATCGCGCTCGGTAGACTTTCTGACGATCGTCCATCCGTTCTTGCTGGGCGGCTCCAACTTCTCTTTTGGCGGGTATGAGCTCGGTGCAGCGACATGCGTGTATGAGAAGGCGAGTGTAGACGAAGAGTTATTTAGCGTGGGTCTTGGTACAGGCTTTGGAGCCGTCGTTGAGGATGATGCCCGCGCATTTCCCGAACGCTTCCAATCGGGCTTGCTTGTGGATTCAGAGTCGGAGGCACTATCCCAGGCGTCATCTTCCCCCCAGTCGTTGACTACGTACGATGAGAACTTGGTGTTAGGGTTCAAGCCGATGTGAGGGCGAGCGGGAGGAGGACGAGCAGTCATCTCGCGGTCGATGGTAGAGACGGATCTGTCTCCAGATCTCTTCCCTTCGTCTCCCGCAGGCGCTTGCTCACAATGTTCGCTCATTGCCGGTCCAGGCGGATCAGACGACACCCTTGCGGTGTAAGTACCTCCACCTACTTGGCACTACGACTCTCTGCCATAGGTACGCATATGCCATGTGGCACTCTCTCATGCAATTGCAAGCATACGTCAGCATCTAAATCATTCAAACCGACGTTATCATCCGTTCCGGCCGAGTAGCAGGTAGGAAGCCAAATCATGGACACTACGGCGGTATGTTTCTTTCCCAGATGAAGGCATAACTTGAAATCTCGATATGATTGGTTTACTCAAACTCGCGGATGATCGTTTTCAAGATAACGTACGGGGCATAAAGCAGATATTGATACAATAGAGGAGCAAAGATATCAGATGCAGCCAGTCACGATCGCGAATGTCTGAGCACGTTCGTGATTGTGATCGACTTCAAGTTGCCCCTGTCGATCGTCTTCAGCATCGAACTCTAGAGGGGGCTCAGGATGGAAATGTGCTACTCACGTTCCCTTATCCACGGCAGTGACTTGCATGATACCATTCATGTCGAGTCTGAAGGTGACGTCTATTTGGGGCACCCCGCGATGGGCGGGTGGGATGCCTGGCAATTCGAACATGCCGAGTAGATGGTTATACCTCGTCAGACGCTGCTCGCCCTCGAAAACCTTGATGTTCATCGAGGTTTGCCAGTCAACTACGGTGGTGAACATCTCACTCATGCATGTCGGGATGGGGGTATTGCGAGGGATGATCGGCGCCATCACTCCGCCCACCGTCTCGATGCCGAGCGTGAGTGAGTTGACATCAAGGACGGCAAGCATGCAGTAGTCGTCGTCCCCGGCGAGAATCGCGCCTTGGACTCCAGTACCATAGGCAGCTGCTTCTTCGGGGTTTATGGCCGTCGAAGGCTCCTTTCCAAAATAGTCCTTCAAGAGCTGCTGTACCTTCGGGATGTGGGTGGAGCCACCGACCGTGATGATCTACGCACGAGTCAACGTAAGGTACCGCGTCTAACTGACAACAAGCGATAGAGGCTTACGTCGCCGACATCTTCCTTCCTCAGCTTTGCGTCAATCAGCACCTGCTCAGTTAAGAGCATCGTGCGTCGAAATAAGTCCATGTTGAGCTCCTCAAACTTGGCCCTTGTCAGTGTCTCCGAGAAGCCGTGCTCCCCTTCTAGCGCTTCAATGTCAATGTTCGTCGACTGCTGGCTCGACAGCGTTCGCTTCGCCTTCTCGACCTCACTCCTAAGCTTGCCCAATGTACGAAGATTCGAGCTGACGTCAATCCCGGTTCTACTTCTGTGCTGCTTGACGAGGTAGTCGAGGACGCGGTTGTCAAAATCTTCACCGCCGATCTTGGTGTCTCCAGCGGTGGCCAGGACCTTGGAGTCCCCGTCTTTGATAGAGATGAGAGAGACGTCAAATGTACCGCCTCCAAGACGGTATACTAGGACACGCGATGGTTCGCCCCTCTTGTTCAGACTGTAAGCGATTGCGGCTGCGGTAGGCTCGTTAATGATGCGGATGACTTGCAGACCGGCGATTGCCCCAGCATCCTTTGTAGCCTGCCGTTGTGCATCGTTGAAGTCTAGAAAGATTTAGTGAAGATTCAGCACGTGTGGGAGATAGCTCGACTTACGGGCAGGGACCGTGATTACGGCTTGCACAACCCGCTGACCAAGGAAAGATTCCGCATCCTGCTTCATCTTCCGTAAGACCATGGCGGCGATCTCCTCCGGAGTCTGAGGAGACATAAGAAGCATACTCGGAATAAGAACGTGTTCCCAGATGCTCACGAAATTCCGGACGACGCCACAATCCTGAACTTGAATTTTGAGCTTGCCGTCCTCCTGGACGACCTTGAATGGCCTGAGATGTGTTGATCAATGTTGCTCATGGCATATGCTGAGGAACATACCAGTATTTGAGGTCCTTCTGCAGTTCAGGATCATCGAAGTCACGACCGATCAAGCGCTTGACGTCAAAGACCGTATTCTGAGGGTTCGACTGGTATGCATTCTTTGCGCTATCTCCCACACTGAACGATAGTTTAGCGGAAGTGATTCCGCTCAGGGTAGGCATAGACTCACAGTCGTTCATCAGCGGTAAAGCTGACCCACGAAGGGGTAGTCCGCTGGCCTTTCGCGTTGGGGATTATTTCTACTCGTTCACCACGTTTCGCGCTGGCGCATGAATACGTGGTTCCCAAGTCTACAATGTGACGTTTCAGGCTGTCTCAGAGGGCTATGATGAGATGCAGTACTCACCGATCCCTATGACGGGCGGTATGATTTCCAATTCAATCTCGTCGTCGGCAGGAACGGCTTCGGGACCTGCCACCACCATAGCCGGAGCAGTTATCTCGGAAGCTGGTGCAGGCTGGGATCTCATCTCGAAGCCTTCCTGCGCCAATGCTGAGCTGTCAGGGGACAATAGGACGCTGCTAGTTGGACCTGTCGTCGCCGAGAGTCCACCTTTTGCATGCAATGCCGAAGCTCCGGGCGCATTGACATCCATAGGGAGTTCATGGAAAGCTAGGCGAAGAGACTGCGTGGGGTCCGGCTCTCTTGCTGATTCGTCGCCGTGGGCCCGCGTAGGCATGGGGGGAAAGCCAGATCGATCGTAGGTATGGGGAAGAGCTGCCTTGTTCGGTTCGTCAGGCAACGACCCCCCGTTGTCGCGAAGAGAGTGAATCCTCTCGTTCTGCTTGATGGTTGCATGCGCAGTATCCTTTGAAGCGTCGCGAGGAGAAGTGACACCAATAGAACGAGCCTGCAGTCGGGTGACCGTGGGAGCGACATAAACATCCCCGTCTGGAGGGCTTGCTACAGATGGGCAGGTAGGTTAGTGAACTAAACCTCACGAATGGTGTCACATGAGATACGTACAGTATTTTTCCTCACTGCATGTGGAAAAGCCGGCACGCACGCGCGATCTTCGCTTTCGAAGGCAGCAACAGAAGACCGCAAGCAAGACCGCTGCGACGAGGGCGATTCCGCCAATCACGCCTCCCACGATGGGGCCGACTCGAGTAGACGATGATGCTGTCGGCGATGATAGACCCAATGCGGAAGATCCGTTCGTCGTACTTGATGTGGGCACAATGCTTGCTGCAGTTGACGAGCCCGAGCCACCGATCTCAGGGTCAGACGTGTTGAAACTGATATAGTCCAGGAAGTAGGGGGCGTCGGCACTTGCATGCGAGATGTTGATCACCAGGGTGTATTCGCCGTACGGCATGGTGCTAGACTGGAAGAAAGTGACGTTGTCTCGAGGAGTGGATACATCAGGAGCGATGAACTCTTGACGGTTCCCCGAACCGACACTGTAAAGCGAGACGGGCCGCTTGCGCCCATTCGTTACAGGCTCGACGCGGCCAAAAACCGATACCTGTGTGCCTATACCAAGACGTAGTGATGTAGAGTTAACTTTCAAACCCTCTTGTGAAGTATGAAGGTGGGGTGCGACGTACCCCAAAAGGTGAATGTCGCTGAGAGACCTGTACACGGTCCCTCACGAACTTCTCCCCCCGAAACGTTCCGGTCACTTGGAAGATAATGAGCCCTCCAAATGCTCTCATCATCCACGTTGTAGTAATGTATTTGATCGATATCTAGATCGTCGACAATAATTAAGCCAGACATTAGACGATCGGAGGACTGAGGGTCAGATAGTCGGGCTGGGGATATCCAGCTCGTCTCCTATAAAATGGGTGTCCTTGGTAGCTGCGGTAGTCCAACTAGACCAGCGCCCCCATGAACTCTGCTATGTATGGTTCCCGCCCAGACGCATCCAACTTAATAGTCAGCCTCGAGGTAGAACTGCAGCCTCATTTGCTGACCACCTACTTCCATTGCGGTCGAGCGTGGGAGCCGTTCGTCTACGCGGTCTTTGCGTGCCGCCCAAGTCCTGCATGAGAATGATTGAACAAGACTACTCCAAAACGCTATATGGGCAGGAACGTGGAGAAGCAGAGTACAAATGACTCACGTGTTGCTGGACCACGGGAGAAGACGTTGGAAGTTCGGATGGACGATCTTCGCTCGCCGAATCAGCACGAGGTTGAGCCAGAATCGCTGTATTGACGTCTGAATCCCCTTCCATGTGCTCCAGCATGTACACTTGTGAAGCCGGAGGGATACCGCTATTGGGTAGAATGTCTTCAATGGTACTAGATATGTTCACTTCGTGGTGCTTCAGACGGTGCCATTTCCTCAGCGGCTGGCATCGTGTAAGGTGGTGTGCAGCGTACGGGAAGCAAACGCGAAATTTGGGAGCGAATGCCCGGGCGACGGCGGGACTTCGTTTGCTTTCGGGCATCAATGAAGTAGATGTGCAGCGCTACATACAATCTCTGTGAGCAGTCAAGATAACGGGTCTGTCCTGAGTGAAGCTGTCTGGATACACACTATTAGAAGCCTCTTGACTGCAGACGGTAGGTCACGGTGGATGTGCGCATATATGTAACCTATTGGCGTCTAGCAAAGACGGACTCATGACACCAATAGAGCATGTTGCACATCATTGTGACCTCGTCGCGGCAGTTAAGCGCGCGTCTAAGCCCCAAGACCGTCTCGGACTAAGGACAGACGCAAATGTCAATGATGCTGTTGTACTTCTGGTACACTCAGGGATACGACTGGCAGTTCACGGAAATCGAGGGGATGATCATTGCATCCTATGTTCGGGAATGTGGGACGCCGAAAGCGCAGTGGAACTTACGAAACTCAGGACATTGCATGCTTGAATTGGGAACTCGGAACAGCGCGCACATTATCAGAACATAGTATCGTGACTAGAAAGAGTATTGGTGCTACTGTACAAGTATCGAATTACGAGTATACATGACGCGCCTGTTCCAATCAATTGTTGTTCACGCTGGGAACCTGCTCACGGATCCATTCCCCGAGAGTCTCAGGGTTCCTCGATTGGATGTACACGACACCAGGACCGGTGAACCTGACATCAACGTGTAAGAAAACGACCCACTGATAAAAACGGATGCTATGAGCCAAGACCTACCGGCAAACTAGGCCCTCATCGGTGTGCGAAGCGGAGAAAAAGCCTCCCGCGTCGATGCGCTCGACCTTGTACTGCGCCGTCCACGCAACAAGATGACCGTTGTCAACTGAAAAGTTACGTCAGGAATTCATCCCGCGCACGACATGCACCGCTTTGCGTACCGATCCACTGCTCACCAGGTTGGAGAGTTCGCGAGGTGATCGCGCCCAAACTCTGCACCCACATGACGCCCTGGCCAGCGATGTTATAGACGAAGAGACCCTCGCCCGAAACTGTACAAGGACATCAGCGACCTCGATTCACAGATGAGATAACTCCTCAAGGAAGCACTCACACAACGCCTTGCCGAGCCCCTGACTCTTCGTCGAACGGGTGACGCCCATAGTGCATGCGAGGAACGCATCTCTGCCGACGCGCCAGTTCTGCGATCCATCAAGGCGGATGGGCACGACGTCACCCCAGATCTCAGGCGCAAGAAGCACTTCTCCAGGCCCGGTGAAGATGGACTCCGACATCTACACATGCCGCATTGCTACATTTCAATCGCCCGCCCGACGCTAGCATAGGCCAAAGGGGACCAGTCGAAAGCGTACCTCGCCGCCCGTGAATATCTTCTTCAGGCTGACCTTCAGCTTGCCCTTGATCTGCACAGACGCGTCCATGGCGACCATGCTGCCTGGCTTCGCCTTGATTTGGTAGCCCGGCTGCAGGCGCAAGGAGAGCATGGAGTTGCTGTCGCGGTGGTCGACGCGGTATTGCGCGCCCTCGACCTCGCCGGTGGACGGGAGCGTCTGAGAGCCACCCTGGTATTGCTGAGGAGGTGGTCCGCTCGGGTAGCCCTGCGGCGGCGCCGGGGAGCCATATGGCGCCTGTGGCGGCCCGCCGGGGTAAGAGGACTGGTGATGAGGGGGATGTTGGCCATGAGTAGCGGCGCCGGGGTAGCCACCACCTGGCTGGGGGTAGGATGGTGCGTAGGACATTCTGCTCAAGCAAGCGGTCAGCACACATTGTGGCGTCGATGGAGGTAGAGAAACCTTACGCAATAGTCAAGATAGAGCGAGAGATACGATTCGAAGGTGAGAGGTCTGGAGACCTACCAGGCACGAGTAAGTAGCGTTATATATCGAATACGCTGATTGCCGCTTTAGAGCGGTGGTGGAGTCGATGGAGGCGATGTTTTGATATCGTCCGCTTGATGGAAGCCCGGCTCAATCAGTAAGAGGAAGTAATATCAGGGTGCACGATGACAGCGGTGACAGAACACATCCGTATAGTGCACCGCCGCATTCAATGACCTCGGTGATATGTACGTACCTGATACCTGCATACTCACTTACAGCAGCTGGGGGCCCGGCGATGCAGAGGCGATGGCAAAACCCCTGAACCGGGAAACGCCGGACACAGGCTGCATCCATCTGGGATGGAGAACAGGTTTCATATATGAGAATGCCCTGGTGGATGTGTTTCCAGGTCAGGATGCTCTCTTGGCGTCCTGTGGCTCACCGTTCAGCAGCGCTCTAGGCTATGGTGAGAGTCAGACAGTCCACCTGTTCCACCGCAAAAATCAGCGTCGCTAGCAGAGAGATAGTATTTGCCCGCCAAATCCAGCCTTGTCATAGGCGGAGATCGTGGGACGTACATAAGTATGTACGGACTGGCTGACATGCAGGAAAACATCATGGGCGGCCGGCTATCTAGCCAAAGATAAGATAGGCGCCTGTGATCGCCCCGCTCCACAGCAGACATGACAAAGGGGTGCTGATGGTCGGCCGATTCACCAGCTTGGTCTCACCTCCTCGCACACTCACGGACAACGCAAGACTTGCTCTGAATCCGCGCAGCAGAGAACAGTTCCTTCCAAGACACCACGCTGCCTGCCTGTCTGACAACTTGGCTCTTTGACGTCATATCTGGCTGGACTCCAGCACCCACCGCAACCGCGTCCCCCTCAACTTCTACCACACCATCATGCCCGTAACACCGTCTGCCGTAGTGGATGCGATGACGGCCTCTCAGTCGCGCGAGGCCGCACTCCATGGGTACGTATACCATCTCACTCGTTGCAACACCCCGCCGCTCACTGACCGGTCGCACATCCACCCATCCCCCCTTCTCTTGCAACTCGTGCACACACCCCTCGCAGCCATCGCGCCCTCACACCCATTCTCTCCGGCATCATCTCCGGGGGTATCGTCGGCGTCGCCTGGATCATCGGCATCATCGTCTGGGCCTTCAAGCGGATCCGCCGCGCCCGCCGCGCGAAAGCCGCCGGCTTCCGGAGCTACCGCGAGTTCCTCGACCCGCCCAAGCTCAAGGACCCGTTCATCATCCCCCCGGACCCCGCCGTCCTCCAGGGCCAGGTACAGCCCGGGCAGAAGGTCGTCATCGAGAAGGAGAAGGGGGGGAAGGACAAGGCGAGGGTGCTCAAGCACGCGAACACCGTGCCCATCGTGCGTGTGGAGGATTTCAGCGACGAGCAGTCTGGGCGTGAGGCGAACGGATACGGGGGCGGGAGTCCAAGCACGCTGAGTTGTGGTGCGAAGGCGGGTGTTCCGCCGGGGATGGAGCACAATGCGTCTGCCCCGGCGAGCATCCCGTCGCCAAACATCGTGAAGGCCAGGAAGAGCGCAGGGAACTTGAGCCTCAAGCGCGACACGTACCCGCCACTTTCACGAAGCTCGACAGACAGCCAGCGACCTATGGTGAAAGCCCCAGAAGACCACCAGTAGCGGAAGCGTCGTCTGCTGGAAACTGGCCCGATGTTGCTTTGCCTATACTGCCGCAATTCATTCCTTCCTCCCATTCCACGCACTTGCGCCCAGACTTCATTCCTTCACCGGGATGATGTACATCTTAGGTGACATTATATCAGCACATTCACGATGATTACGTTTCGGCTCGGACGGTGTTGTAGCAACATAGGATAGCGTTTGTTGGATTGTACACAATTTGAGGTACAGCACTTCTAATTCTTTCTCCGCGCTCCACAACCATGACCCAAGTTTCGATGTCAATCGGTGTACGCGCCCACGTTCGCAGGCTGTCAGAAACACACACACACACACACACACATTACCGATCAGACACCCGGGCCAACGACGCAACCGCAGAAGAAGACTCACCGCGACGTCGCGCGCGTAGCGGTACAGGACACCGCGTTTCTCGGTGTACTCCCGCTGAACCCACTTCTCGCGCCTGCGCTTCTGCTCCTCCTCGGAAACGAGCCAGTCGATCGACCGCTTCACAGCGTCGATGACGATCTCGTCGCCGTCTTCGACGAGCGCGATCGGCCCGCCAACGAATGCCTCCGGGACGACGTGACCTGTAGGGCGCCGGCAGTGAGCAGCTGCGAGTAGACTCTATGACAGAATGGATAGGAGCGAGTGCGCACCGATGATAAACCCGCGAGAGGCACCTGAAAAGCGACCGTCGGTAATGAGCGCGGTCTTGCCGCCGAGACCCGCTCCCATGAGGGCGGCGGTTTGACCCAACATCTACAGTTCGCAGTCAGCATCGTGAGACTCGACCGGACGTCGTGTGCACGACGGCAGCGGGAGTAGTGATGCGAATACGCACCTCTGGCATGCCGGGGGCGCCCTTGGGACCCTGGTACCGGAAGATTATCGCCATTCCTGCGGTGACCTCGCCCCTCTCGAGTGCGTCGAAGAACGGCGGGATGCTACGCAACAGCTCCTCATGAGACCACCCCATCCTCATGGAGTCTACGTTCGGACGCACCTATCGAAGCACTTCGCGATGCCCTTGAACTGCAGCCCCTCCTTGCCCGTGATCTTCGCAACGGCGGTCTCCGGCGCGAGGTTCCCGCGGAGTATGGCCAGGTGGCCGGTCTCCTTGAGGGGGTTGCTCAGCGGGCGGACGACGTCCTGGGTCGTGAAGTCGATGTCGGGGACGTCCTCGAGGTTCTCGGCAAGCGTCTTGCCGGTGACCGTCAGCTGGCTGCCGTCGATGAGGTCCGTGTTCTTGAGCAGGTACTTGAGCAGCCCGGGGACGCCACCGACTTTGTGGAGGTCCTCCATGACGTACTTGCCAGAAGGCCTGTGCGTTTGGTATCAGTATGAAAGTGTCTCGAGGAGAGAAAGGGGAGGGATGGATATACTTGAGGTCAGCGAGCCAGGGAGTCTTGTCGGTGATGGTCTGGAAGTCGTCGATGGTGATATTGACGTCCGCCGCACGGGCCATGGCGAGCAAGTGCAGCACGGCGTTGGTGGAGCCTCCAAGAGCGTTCACAACGACGATCGCGTTCAGGAACGAGTTGCGAGTGAGGATGTCCCTACGACCAGTCAATGGGTGTGTGCGCATAGGCAAGCATGAGAGCCATACTTCGGCTTGATATCAAGCTCGAGGAGGCGCTTGAGGTAGCCAGCAGCCTTGATGCACTCCTGCGTCTTCTCGGCGTAGGTCGCAGGGATACTCGCTGAGTAAGGAAGGGAGAGGCCGAGGACCTCCAGAACGGACGACATGGTGTTCGCGCTGCGAGCATGAATAAACATGGGCTGTATGCGCTCGCGCGGGGAAGGAGTAGCGTATGACGTACGTGAACATACCACCGCAGGCACCAACACCAGGGCACGAGTTGCGGACGACATCGAGGCGCTGTTCCTCTGTGATTTTCCCAGTAGCGAACGCACCGTATGATTCGAAGGCATCGGCGATGTTCATGTTTTCTCCAGCCTTGAAACCCATGTGCGGGCAATCAACTGTACGGACACCAGGCTTTATAGTACCACCGTAGATGATGATCGTCGGACGGTTGTGACGAGCAGCCGCAATAACACAACCGGGCATGTTCTTGTCGCAGCTGGGACGACACTGCTAAGCATGGACATCATACATGATGATGGGGCAACCTACCCGGGGATTTGAATGTTACCATCGTAGTGTTGTGCCTGTGGAAGGCTTTGAGAACCGCTTGGTTAAGAGACAAATTCGAACGTACCATGACCACAGTCTCGATCGAGTCCGCGATAAGATCACGACTCGGTAGCCTGAAAGGTATCTACTCAGCCAGCAGAAGCTGTACTATAGTGCGACCACTCACGAGTAGCGCATACCATCGGTACCCATCGTAATACCATCGCTGCGAGTCGTCAACAAGCGTCCATGCTACTGCAAGGTGAATAAACAAACCTGACCCCGATGGTGCTGAATGTCAAGCCGACGAGGCCCTCTTGCTTGCATCCTTCCTTGACATGCCTGGCGAGATCAAGCTGCGAGGAGCGCGATGCCCTTCAACACAAATATACTTAGTTGTATCCAGGCAATTGAAGACGCACCAAGTGATTGTTGCATGGGTTGCCTTTGCAGATGTGAGATGCAGACTAATTCACTGTCTTGACCGAAACAACTCACCCTCCCACCAGACCGGAGATATGCCAATCTGCACTCGTCAAACCACGGCACGCAGAGCCGACATCCGAATGAGCGGGAGTCCCTCCAATTCGTAGAAGGTGTACACACCTGCGGCTTATCCAAGTCCTCTGGCGTAACGCCCACGGCGTGCACTGTCCCATAGTCCCATATATCAGATGCTCGTTATAAGAGAAGGAATGGTAGGTGACATACACATCGCCTGGGCGCCTCCGCGCCTCTACGAGGTTTGTTAGCCGAAGACGTCATGGGCATATGAAAGCGAAACGTCGTCCGAACCTTGTCCTGAGTGAGGTAACTTGAGTATTTGTTCAACTTCGCGCCATTAGGATTGCTGGGCGAAGAAGGTTTGACCGAATGACTATCCAAATCGCATGAATTAGATGAGCTCAGTCAGGGCGCGCGAAGATCTCGGGGTAAGAGACGTCCACGTACATTTCGACGTCTCCTGCGTGGGCGGACATGGCGGCGGTCGTGCTAGTCAAGAATCAGGAAACAAGAGACTAAGTCCTCGTCGTCTGCAAACGTGTGCAAGCCGTCGATGGTCGCGCGGCCAGAGCTATAAGGAAGACCTGAATATTTGCACCGCGCGACATCTGACCCCTGTCCTTCTCCCGCTCGCCCGGCGGACCGGCCAGGACGGTAGATATTCACGTCAGATCGATCTGCAGCACGCAATTCCTGCTAGCTACGGTCTCTGAACGTCTCGATCGTGATATCGCCCCTCATCTTATCGAATCCTGCCATCGCTATTGGCTCCTTGGCTTCACCGGTCGAATTCACTCCGTTCTATAGGCTGAACACTACTTGCGTTACTATACTGTACAAACAGCTGCAAGATAGTTCACTGTGCTTAGTCGAGCTAGAATACAGGGAACATAGCGCAACAAAACACGTTACGACTCAATGACACATAGCGATGCGTACGACCTCGACGCCCGCTGGGATCCCGTCCTGCGCTCTCTTCGGAAAGTCAGAAGTCGAAGCCCTTGTCGCGGAATGCCTCCAGGTTCGTCTCCGGCCGAGCCATATCAGCCAGGTCCATCCGGTCCTGCAGATGACCCACGTGTGAGCCCGGGAATTGCAAGCAAAGGGCGAACGTGCTTACCATGGCTTGGAATGCTCGCCGGAGCGTCGTCCACAGCTGCTCGCTCTTCCCGCCCCCAGACGACTCTTGCAATGCGAGCGCGCTCAAGAAGTGCTCGATCGCTTCCTTGTGTGCACCGATGTTCAGACCTAAATACAATTTCGGTCAGGAGGTCAAGAACGGTCATAAGAAGCAGATACGAACTCGTAGTACTCACAGGCTACGCCAACGTTATAGATAGCGCGGGTATACGTGGGCCGGAGCTGTAACGCTTCACGGTACGCACCCAAGGCCTCTTCGGGCTTGTTGCCATTCGACAGGCACGAGCCCAAGCGGTTCCAAAGGAGGTAGTCCTTGGGCCGCATGCTCAGCGCGGCCTCGAAGCAGTCCTTTGCGCGGTTGTAGTCGCCGCTTGTGTAGAACAGCACCCCTAAGCCGATCTGAACGTCTGGATCGACTTCGCCGCGTGTGTATTGCTCGCGCGCGATAGCGAGGTACGCTTCGGTGACCTGTTCTTGAGAATGCCACGAGGATAGGCTCAGCGACTTCCACTGCTCTTCTGAGATCTTGGCGTCGGGGAAGCGAGCGTGCAGCCAGCGCAGAAGCATCGTGTGCGATGCCCTTTCCAGTGACTCATTCGTATACGCGATAGCAAGAGACTGTATCCAAGAACCATCAATAGAGCGGAGAGGATATGAGCCGTATCGCCACTCACAAGCATGCCTGCACCTGCAGCGCCGGCTGCCTCTGCCCGCTTCACACCCTCGCTGAGCGCGCGCATAGCTGCATCGTCACGCTCGTCCATACTCCTCGTCTCCCCGAGCAGGATCCATGCCTCGTAGCCGCCCTCGCCAAGATCGCCATGCTGAATAGCCGCCTCCAGGAGTAAGGCGGCCTCCGAGAGTGACCCATTCTGTGCGAGCAGATCTTTGGCCTGCTGTAGCGTTGACCTTGAATGGGTCGGGTCAAGAAACTTGTTGCCCTTCTCTGTAACAGGCGCAAGTAAGAACGCATGATCAGCACATGCAGGCCGGCGAACATACCAAACACGTATTCTCCCAGCGCAGGGATACCCTGATCGTCAAACTCGAGCACAGGGTCCGCCGAGAACTCAGAATTGCCCGTGCTGTCCCAAGCTTTCTGCATCATCCCACCATAGTCGAAATCGAGGTCCTCCCGCTGCGCGTTCATCATCTGATTGAACTGCGCCTCCCATTTCGCCATCTCTTCCTTCGGCGGCGGTATATCCGAGTTTTGCAGCTGATCCCAGACCCTACATCCCAATACTATGCATTCAGTACACCGACACCGAGAAAGGATACGCGCGAAGCGGGAAACAGCTTGTACGTACTCTTGGAAATTCGTTTCCTCATACGGCACATCCTCTGTTGCCTTACTTTTCCCTTTATCCAAGCTCGCACTATCGAGGCCCTCCGCGAGCTGCTCCAATTCGTCGTCCGTCACCTCCGTTATCCGCGCACCTTCAGTTTGATCCGCAAAGGACGCGTGCACCTGCGCGAACGCCGCGTCGAAGTCGATATCGCGTGCCTTGCCCTTCCCGTGGTCCATGCTCATCTGCGACATGCCCATGCCCATGCCATATGACATACCAACGGGCATGCCCCGGCCATACAAGCCGGGTTGCATGTAAGATGTCTGGTTGACTGGCATATTCGGGTAAGCACTAGCGTCATGAACATAACGTCGAACCAAAGAGGGAGGCAAGACGACCGGGGGGAGGAATAGATGACTCCTCAAACCAGATACCTGCAAAACATCTGACGACGTGACTTGTTTTAGGCATTGTAGGTGCCACTGCCAAGCATGAAGCGCAGCTGTCTGGCACGCAATGTGTCATGTCGCGCTATCAGCGCGGGACGCGCCCTGAGGCCGCCATAATGTGCTTCGTTTGCTGGGCCAAGGGATCCGGATGGTGGCAATGTGCGCCTACCTGCTCGCAAGGCACAAGTCGTCCTGCGCGCGACAGCCCGCAGCATGCTACTGACTCATCTCGAAGGAATTAGAGAGCAGGGGGTGAAGGGGTCGCACAAGAGCTGGTGGGCGCACGTCAACTGTTCACGTCAACGCACTGGCTAGCCGAAGCCAGGCAGCTATGCACGTCGTTGCTTACGGAAGCCCGGCACTCCGTAGGAGTCCCATGTCCGTCAACTCGCTCACGGCCCCTCATCAGAAGGCTAGACACGATTGGCCCGTGCCCAATGACAGGACGCCCACCAGGGTGTCATTTCGCCAATGCATCTTGCGCAGTGCAACGGGCGCACGACGAGAAAGGGGTAAGGAGCTACTCACAGTTGGATTGCATCGGCATGTTCTGCTGACTCGAAGGTCGCGCGATCTGAGAAACACCATCGAATTCCGCGCTCCATCCGCCGCTAGCTGTATGCGAACGTAACATCTCTCCGGGCACAGCGCGCCCAGCCTGCATCTCGTTCCAGGCCTTGGTGAGGTCAGGTCCCGCTTGTGCAGGGGCGCTCATGAAGCGTTCCGGCTCATGAGGCATAACGTGGCGAGGCACAGCAAACGAAGGAGGTGCGCCGGCCTGTTGCGGCCCACCCTCGAAGAATTGGCGGGCCATGGCGAGATCTTGCTGGGATCCATGTGGCGCTGAAGAGGTGGGTAGATGGTGAAGCTGAGAGAACGTGAGCGGAATTGTCGTGCAGATCTGAGACACGCGCACCCTTGAGCCGGATGGTCCAGCGACCCTATCCTGAACAACATTCAGCGGGGTCCAGTCTGCATTTGACGAACCAGAGGGACACACCTGCTGCAGACTCCGATCGCCCTCGGTGTGCTTCACGACCTGCGAGAGCGGATTGAAGGGCACCGCGCATTCCGCACCAGATATAAGGCCTTGTAGAGACATTGTGACAACCGAGATGATGATGAGATGAAAGGCAGGACTGGGCCGGGAGGTGACGGTGTAGGTATAAGAGGAGGGCTGCAGCAGAATGACAAGTGCGTAAATACACCGGGATCCGGGAGTGTGGGGTCGGGTCGGGGTTTGCCGAATTGAGCAGTCCATGTGAATCCTTCCGGCGCGCGCCGCCACACCGCCGCACTCGCGACAGGCTCACATTTCAATCCCTATGTACTCTAAAATTCTTCTGGTGCTCTCTTCGGGAAATCTGCATCAGGTGCAAGGTAACTCAGATTGAGTCTTGAGCTACACCCAAGACATGCGCTCTCATCGCACCTTACCAAATTGATCCGCTTCCAGTCTAGGTGGTTTAGTGCAATCACCTTGACTTCATTGTACCTACTTTAAGATGCGACTTGATTGCCTAGGTCTTTGTCCCTAGATGCCATCGCCACGAATACCAGATGAGCCCAGAGAAGTCTCACTTGAGCGTCCTTCGGCATATAATCCAGAATATCCACCGCCTTCCGTGCCTTCTTCTTGCCGACTCGGAACCAGGGAACATCAGCTGAAGGTCATTGCGGTGGCCAGAGGTAGAAAGGCAGCGGTCGATGTGTGTATGGGACGTAAGAATGGAATTCCGGTGGCTAAGGTAAGAGCGTTCGAAGTGTCTTCCTTCGTCAATGACGCTTCGTCCAGCTATGCCGTGTATCGCAATCAACACCAATAGGTGCCATTCGCATACAAAGCCGGCTTGGGGTATCGACCTGCCGTGGTTCCTTGGTTGTTTGGCTCGGGGATCCTGGTCCAGGCTTCGATTGGAGCACTGGCACAAGGCCAAGATACAGCGCTCCTGCTAGGGTACATTTAATATACTGTCAGGTCTTGGTGCGTGCTCGCGTGTGTGCAGTGCTTTTGCGTGTATCATCCGGGTGGTAATAACTCGATCTTCAAGTGAGGATGAAGACGTTGGGACAACGAAATACGAGATAAGCGAACCGTTACAGTGAAACCCTGGAAGCTTGAAGTACGAAACCGAGCTGATCTAGACGCTAAGACCTGAAAACAGGATCACGGACTTGAACGCACGACGCGCGACCTTGCACGCCTATTTTTTGTACAGATGCACCGTCATAGATATCCCTTCATACGCGGTCCCTCGCGGCAACTGAACTCAAATCCAAGTGTCTGCAGACTGCGAACAACATACTTAGTTGATCGCGGTGCTGTCGCTAGAGAACAAGGGCACTTCCCGGCTAATTATCCTCAAGCTTGATTCAATATTGGCGAGCGCTCATGAGGATCACCGTACCCCAGTTACACGCCCACTGCGGAAGTGTCACGCTCACCTAGGTCAATTTTGCCGAATCACGGCACCTGGCAATCGCTCCATACATAACTTGCTTACCCCCTTCAGGATCGAGCAGACAGTCTCTTGCTCTTCCATCTCGTTCGTCTTACCTGTCCACTCCTTACTGAAGTAATTTTGCATCCTTTTTACAACGTCTTACGGCGATGTTGAAAGCCGGTTGGGCAGCGGTCGCAGTTTTCGCGTTCGCTAACTCAGTATTGACTGCGCAAGCACAAACTTCAAGGCTCTCGAAGTGGGCACCTTGTCCGCAATTTGCCGATCTGTCCTGCGCATACTTCGACGTCCCACTGGACTACCACAACACATCTGCTGGTAACGGTCAACTGCTTGTCGTGAAAGCCCCTGCCACTGGCGAACGCAAAGGCACAATCTTTCTGAATCCTGGTAAGCTACCAGCGTTCAGTGGCCTACTATGCCTGCGTTCCACTCTAACATTTGACCATCAGGCGGACCGGGCGTATCAGGTCTCACGTCTCTATCCACAGACGCGGAGGCTTTGATGAATCGTACGGGGGGTGCCTATGACTTCGTCAGCTGGGATCCCCGCGGTGTCGGCCCCTACACTTAGTACGCCTTTTCCAAAGTTGCACCCAACAGTATCCGCTGACGTAGCGAACGTAGCCCAGGAAATGTTTACTGTATTCCCGACGATGAATACGCCAGCTTTTGGAATGGCACCATCGAGTCGACAGGCATTCACCAGATCGGCAACTTCACGAACCAAACCGACATACAGGCCCTCTATTCCCAGGCTCCGGTTCTGGACCAGAAGTGGAAGGAGCTCGGGGACCGCTGCTTGTCGGGACCCAACGCCACTACCCTGGGCTACATCGGTACCGCGGCGACCGTGCGCGATTTGGTCGGACTCGCGGATGCCATCGTAGGTCCAAACAGCACAATCAACTATTGGGGTCTCTCGTACGGTACTTTAGTTGGCGCGTGGTTCATCAACAGTAAGTAATCTGGCGGTGAATTGTTGGATGGTTTGAGCTGATAGTTGCTTCCCAGTGTTCCCTAATCGTGTCGGCCACGTCATCCTTGATGGAGTGCTCGATGCTACCAGGGTTGCCACTACTCAGTCGTACAAGGTATCGTAGCTTCCCTGGCCCTATCAATATTGGGTGCTGATCCTGGCTTTTAGCTCTGGCGTGACCAAATCGGATCGGCCGAAGACGCGTATACAGCATTCACCAACGCCTGTGCGCTGGCGGGTCCTGACAACTGCAAGCTTGCCACTTCCGCCAACGGCACCGGTCAGGATGTCGTCGACTATGTCAACCAGGCAATCACGGTACGCGTCACTTCTTAAACCAGAATCACAGCTCAAATCTTGACTGTGTACACCAGCTTGCGCACGACCACCCTGTTGCAAACCAGCTCTTGATACTTCGTGGTATGTCTGTTGCACCTTGTACTCAGCAACGTTGCCGATACTAATATATGTCCATTGACAGCGACCATGTACAGCAGTCTCTACCAGCCCCAACAATGGGCCGACTATGGCAATGATTATCTTCCTCAAACCATTGCCACCATTCAGAACGCGACTGCCGGCGGCAACACCACCGCATTGACGAGGTATATCAGCACCAAACCCTGGAGCACACCATATCTAATCGTAATGTTGCGATGCAGACGAGAGCAAGTATTCACTCAGAACAGCTACACCGAGCCTGCCGTTGTCTGCGCAGACAGTGTTGACGCGGATCCATCGGTAAACACGACGGTCATTTTCGACGACATTGTTGACATCGTCCGCACCGTTTCTCCATCATGTAGGCCTTTCATCCGATGGTCTCACAATCCTCGTTCCTTCCGTTGATCTGCATGATCAGTTGGCGCTGTGGGACCCGTGCCTTGGCAACGCTGCTCATACTGGCCCGTTCGTGCCCCGGAGCGCTACCAGGGTCCCTTCAACCGCACCCTAGCAAATAAGGTCCTCCTGATTGGCAATGCCGTACATGTTCCGTTCATGATTCCGTAGGGACATCTGCTGACAGCAGCGCAGTACGACAACGCGACACCTTTCGCAGAAGCCGCACATCTGGCTGCCGTGCTCGGCGACCAGGCGGCACTCGTGAAGCAGAATGGCTTTGGGGTGAGCGGTACTGATTGACATAGCTGTATTAATCGATGCTAATGCCTGAATATACAGCACACTTCCATCTATCAGTCATCTGCTTGTGTCACTGACATTATCACGGCGTACCTCAACGATGGAACCGTAAGTCAATTTTCAATTTTCTCTCGAAATCATGTTGCATATTGCAGATGAATGATCGACGCGCGTCCAGCTCCCGTCTGGGACATCGTCGGATTCCACAGTGTGTGCCATTGACAGCTCTGTGGAACTCTTCTCGGGTGTTGAGTCCGTGGATGTCATCGTCAACGGTACCGACCTGTCACGCAGGGATTGAGCCTCTTCATACAAGATACTTGGTAGGTATGTCGATAGGGAGACAAGTAATATACGACGCTACCAGCCCAACGTTTGGGCTGCATACATGTTACCATCAATACCCTATATTTTGTCACCTGCAATGCGCCTGCCTCAAGTATCATGACTTCAGCGGGAGCCGGGCAGTTCGCCTCATTGGGGTAAGTTCATGTTCTCTGTTGGGCTATCAGAATCAACAGTGGCCTCTTTGATCTCACGATCTCCGTTGCAGAATGGTTGAGCTGAAGCTAGTCACTGAGGAAGAGGTACACGAAGGGGTCATAGTCTAGACTCAGGTGGAAGGAACTCGCGCCACCGTGTAATGAACGCCGTCCAATCAGCTGCTCCAGGAGCCAGTGTCTTCCCACCAGGTGAGAAGGCCCCATGGGACACACAATCCTTTCGCTCGGTGAACGAGGACGAAGTTAGCGGCAAGTGAGAGAAAAGCTCTTAAGGGTTCTTGGACTGTCGGAGGAATTGCAATTGACCCTTTCGAGGACCTCTCAAGGGAGTATTGGCCTGCCCGGCGAAGACTGCATGGTGGACAGCGTCAAACCCTGCGAATGGTTTGTGGCAATCCAGGCGGTCTCATACAAGACGCGCCCACCGGCGCGCCCATCACCTATAGCGCTAATTACGCAGGTGGCAGTTTGATGGCGGTGAGAGCTCCTAGTATTTCACTGTACCACTAGATGATGTCACGACCTGAACAGCCTTGTCATTAATAGTCGGAGAGCAACAATCAGTCAAAGCACATTACCGATGGTCCCAAACAGTCAAGGTTGTACGTTTGGCAGCGCTCAGCGCCATACCGTTGCCAAATGGGACACAAACTTCCTCTGATAGACAACCGAGGGTGCGACGACCTTGAAACATCGATTGAGTCGTTACAAGCTAGAATCAAAGTACATGGGAAAGCCATTGAAGCCATTAGATCAGCACCAAAAAACATTCTTTCAGACCGCCAGCTAAATTGTCTTCGCCAAGATCTCGCCTACACGATGTTCACCGTTAGTAGGGTCACGATGCCGTCGACAGCGATTCCTGCACAAACATGAATTGATATGATTGCAAGAGCGTCACAGCTTTTGAGATGCGTACCGTGATTCACACCCGCAGAGCCTGCGGGCATGAGGCCCGTGATATTCTGCGCCGTCGTCGAGTACGTGACGCCGCTGAAGCTCGTCGTGCCAAGCGCACTCTCGACCAACAAGTTACGCCCAATGTCGTACCCGTCTGGGACTATGGTGTGATTTTCCTCCAAGTCCTCCTCCTTCGAGACCCTGCCGAAGCGGTTACCATCCATTCGGTGCCCTTTGTTGTGAAGACAGGACTCACGCGAGAAAAACAGCACCGCTGTCAGCCGTGGGGCCGTTCTGGAAGAACACCCGGAAGTGGTTCCCACCTATGAGGGATTCTAGACAGGTACCAAGGGCTGGATCCCCGAAGTCTTGGCGGAGCTCGACGCTCTGGTTTACGGCACCGTGCCCGTCACCCAAGTTCGCAGAGAAGGGGTTGCCAAGATGGATGTCGAGGCACTCCTGGGAGCTGTACATCATTTCAGAGGAACTCAGCATCGGCTTGACAGCACGATGAGAAAGCATACAAGCCAATCGCCCTGGCAAAGTTTGTCACACCGTCGAGGGTCAGGACGTCAGGGGAACTGAGCCCCGAGATGATGACCTGTTGAAGCCAAGAATAGCTCTTTCAGAGAGACCCCTGCATATGGGAAGAACACGAGCCTGCCTGACGCACGTTTAATGGTTCCCCAAGGCCATTGCCAGCGTCGATGAACATAGAGCCACCGCCGAGTACTGGGTCGAAGAAGGCGGCAGCGCGTTTATCAAACACCGCACCCAAAGCGTTGGTAGCGATTAAGACGGAGGCAGAGAGGCACAACACAGCGAGCTTGTAGGAAAGCATGACTGCGGAGCGTCGAGGGACAGTCCTGAGGTCAGACCCAGAGATTCCACCGCTGACCGACTACGCTGCGCAGAATATATACCCTTTCCTCCCCATCGTTGTACAGTCCAGACCGCAAGAGCAAGATAGGTGTGAAATGGGATCTTGCGCCATATGAGGCTTCAGCGTACACGCGAGAGGGGCGGAACGTGCCTTGCTTCCTTTGCAGCGATTAGTCGGTTCGAATAGCCCTTCCCATGGATCGTGGCACGAAGCCGGTAATGACCGATGAGCCCGAGGCAAAGGGCGCACTATCTGCGCCGAAGTCGAGGTCAGCGCAGGATAGAGTACAGACAGCCCTTAGAGTTGCTCACCTCTAGGTCTTGCATCCTCGGGCCCCGGTAGGTCCGCTTAGACTCTTCATTGATGGCGGCGGGAAAGGTTTGCAGAAGATCAGATCCGGGCTGAAGCTAACGACCCTATGATGGCTCGCAACTTGACATGATTTGCCCAATGACAGAAATCACGGAGGGTAGAGAACGGTCAAGGTAGGAACGCGAATGTTGACGCAGTGGACTCAAGAAAGCAAGACCAAGCTCATGCGCAGATATCGTTCACCTGTGTCATCAGCCTATGTGTTGATCGGATTTGGTGTGGTCCAACTTCTCCGGGACTCCCACGACTGGCATTATGTATCACGATGTAGGAGACAAAGTGTAAGCCAGCACACACAAAGCAGCGGCGAGCCACATGTATTCTTGAGGAGTCGTTGTGAAGAGGATGTTTAGTCCGGCCGGAGTTCCACGAGTGGATGCCTGTCAGTTGCCTCCAAAGCCAGCACATGGACAGACTTTGGTACAAAATACGCATGTCTATTGCATGGTAAGCAGTCCATTAGTACAGTTCCCCTACGGGATTGTTTTCGCCACCCATTGTACGCGATAATGACAATCAGCCATCAATCAACCACTCACACATCACAGGGTCCTTCCACTCCCTCCGCATCTCCTGTTATACAGCAGCGATCATGGCAGCTCAATTGTGGTCGAGACGATCACGCTCGCGAAGTTCCTCCGCGTAGACAATATCAGGGTCGCGGTCGCGGACCTCCGGGAGTAGGAGCGTGAAGCCCGCCCCAGCGATGCAGCACCCGAAGAAGACTAGACGACCGTTAGCAGGAAGGCTTATTGATAGAGACGGATAGAGAGTGGGACGTACTCCAGAGGACTGCGGGCGTGCCGATCTTCTTCGTGAGGGTGTTGAAGGCGAGCGCGGAAATGATCGCGCCAGCCTTGCCACACGCGGCGGACATGCCGTGTGCGGAGGCACGGAATCGGGTCGGGAAGACTTCAGCGGGGTAGCACTGTCAGCAGAGTTGACGTCAGCAACCTTTCGCACACCATTTGAATTCAGTTGCAGCATACGTAGGTGGTGCTATGCAATGAACGCGATTAGCATACGAGCGTAACAGAGAGCAACGGGATGCGACTTACGTGTTAGCGCCGAAGTTGAAGAAGAACTGGAGGAAGGCGAAGCAGACGACGAAGGCGGGGGTGCTCAGGGTGTGGAATTTACCCGCAAGGATAGCGACTGCAACAAAGAAGTGAACAACCGTCCCGTAAAGTCAAGGGGAAGCAGTAGACACGTACGGAACAAAGCAGCGAGAAGGAATCCCTGGATTTGAATCCACTTCCGGCCCAGCTTCTCGATGGTGAGGATGGTAACATAGTACCCAGGAACGAAGCCGAGCGCAGTGATGATCAAGTTGCCAACACCGATCTTGAACAGCCTGTTCCACGGCGTGCCCGAGCTGCCGTCGAAGCCGATCTGCTGCAGGACCACATTCTGGTTCAGGTTGATGCCGTAGAACGCGATGTCAAGCAGGAACCAGCACGTGCACGTCCCAATGAGCACCTTCGCGTGCCGCCATTCGGAGAAGTACATGACGAAGCCCCTGAAGTGGCCCTTCGCCGCCACCACGGGCTGCTTGGTGCTCTCGACTTGTACCGCCGCGGTGGGGGACGACGCCGAAGAATTTGAGGTCCGGGACGCGTTGGATCCGGCGGGCTTTTCGGTCACGGCGGGATCTGCGTCTGACTTCTTCTTGAGCTCGGCGATCGACTCTTCATCGACCAGGCGCGCAGCGTTCTTCCGTGATTCCTCGTAGCGGGTCGATTCGGGGAGAGTAAGACGCTGGTAGAGGGTGCCGAAGGCGGGGACGAGAGATAGGCCGACGAGGATACGCCAGACTGAAGACGAGGGTGTCAAATCAACTGTTGAGCCGCAAAGCAAGCATGAGAAAGGACGCACCACCATCGACCTTACTTGTCTGGCCGTCGACGTCCATGACGTGCTTGTAGCAAAGCAGGATAATGATGAACGCGAGGGCGCCTACGAACGAGCCCCACCCCTGGTTCGCGAAGATGTACGCGAGGAGCGTGCCACGGCGGCGGAGGTTCGCGCGATCCGTCGCGACGGACGCGGACATGGGGTAGTCGCCACCCACGCCGATACCGAGAATGATACGCCAGATACCAAGCCATATGAGCGCGCCGTTGGGGGAAATGGCACCTGCCATCCCAATGGGCGACTCATGAGCAATGTGATCTCACTACGGGGACGTAAAGAGAACGCGATGACTTACCTGTGGGGTCACATATTGTGCCAATAGTGGCAAATATGATGAGCATGAGCTCCTTGCCATCTAAGCACGCTCGTTCAGCATAACACTCAAACGATAGCGGAAGTTCCGAGCCGTATAGGCGCGGCGTACGTACAGACTGCTTTACGGCCGAAGTAGTCGGCGGAGTAGCCTGAGTGCGGGGAGGTCCATTAATATGCGATCAGTACGGGTATTCAATCCGAGAAGAGTCGAGGAAGGCCGCGAGGGGTCTTCGACCACGTCCTCGATGGTAACACTAGCGGCCGCAGAAGACGTACCGAAAGCAAATTGACCGATTACACTGCCGATATTGGCAGCAGCCTTGATGAAACCCTCAAGACCAGGAGGAAGCGAATGACCACCATACAGACGGTATTGCAACATGGTGGCAACGGGCTAGATGATTGGTTCAGATCGTGAAAAACTTTGCATAAGAACAGATGGGGGCTCACGTTGATTATGAACAAATCATAAGCTTCGGAGGGGTCAGACATGTATGAACACGCATGAAGATATGTTGCGCATACCATCCAGGAAGAATCCAACCTGTACGAAAGAAGGGGGACGGATGAGGTCTGGTCGGGTGATCAAATGCGCGGACGGACGTACCCCAGCTATACCCAACAGCTTCATCTCGCGGTACGTCAAAAGGAATGGCAGCCGCGAATCTCCCTCCCTCTCGAACTCCTCGAGGTTGGACTTGTAGACGGGCGGGGGATCGTGTGGTGGGGCATCATGTCTGGGAGCCGAGTCGGACGACATGGTGGACGCGATGTCGTGAGCGCCGAGGGGAAGAAGTGATCGGAGGGAAAGCAAAGAGAAAGTGATGAGCCTTTCTCTGAAGATCTAGTGTCTATAAGGCAAAGAGAGTGATGAGCGGGTAGAGTTAAGACATGCGGGCATGGACGCACGTTCGTCGACTATCACCAGCCAACTCCACACCGAGGTTCCACTTGCTTGATGGTCGACGACAAAGATCCTCGGCGCTTCTTACCCAGTAAAATAGCGTCCGGGCCACCACCGGCACAGCCACAGCTGATCTCAATCGTAGCGGCCAGACCCAAGGCGGCCAAGCACATACCGAACATCATGTTGGCCCGATCACCGATGGCCGAACACCTGTACTCTCTGTCCTATCCGGCCTCTTCTTCAGAACGATCCTCGTGGACCTTCAGCTTGAAACGCCACCAGTGTTCCTTGAAGTCTATCATCATGACGTCTACAGGTCAGCGCGCCAGCCTCGCCTGCACTGTACTACCGTACCCGTCCTCACCCACTTGTTTGGTCATAAACTGAAAGATGTTCTCGGAATGATCATACGGATTTAGTGCCGTTGCTAGTAAAGATCTTTTACATGTACGGACGCCTTGCTTTGATGCGTGTTGTGCACTTGAACGTCCTCAGCTGATCATAAGTGACCGGAATCTCTGATCGGCATCTGAACGCAACGCTTCCGGTGAGTACTTGCGAGGGCGAGCGTAAGTACCTCTAGCCATCCTGCTCTCCGCTGGTGGCTATCTATGTACAGTGTATGCAGCCCTGGGTTTGTACCTCTTGCCGTCGATGACGCACTCTTGGCGGGCTTCCCCATTGATCGCGGAGAGCCGCACGTCTCGGCATCTGTTCGTCAAACCGACAGCCATGTACGTACACATCCTGCTTGCGGAGATGACGCGTCGAGGATAATGGTGGGTGCACGCACGTTCGTTCGGGCAGCATTGATCTATAGCGCTTCAATGCGCGGTCACTGAACCCATGAGGCCGTCCTCATCGTCAGACAAATTTCACGTACACCATCATAGCGGCGGCCCACGATGGTTCCATACGCCAAATGAGACGTGCGGACAGTTACAAGCTCCGAAGACCTTTGACTGCGATCGTAGCTTCTCAGTGACCCTGCCAGTTGGGGTAGCGGTCCCGACGTGGACCAGTGAGCATGTTCACAAGCCACCTAACAATGATGCTCAGAAAGAATGTAACATGATACGTAGCTCACGGTAGCATCCCTAGGGCTCTTGATGCACGTACTGGTATACTTTGACTCCGTCAGATAAAGCGCTGGAGGCATTGAGACCGGTGCCAGCCGCTACATAGAACTGGAACCTGGCCTCGTTCGTGAGTACTGAGGGTGGACCCGCCGAGTCACTCCGGACAAGGGGCAGTCGAGCGAAGAATGTTTGGGTAAATAGCTTGTCCTTCGGAGCCGGGGCTCTGAGACAGCGTCTGGGGAAGACGAGACCCTACCCTCATTCTCTGGGACCCTTCTAGAGTTTCTGCTGTTGTTGCAGATAGAGATGGAGTCTATCTCGACCGAATCCATACGAGGATATGCATGACAGTTTGTGCCCCCTCCCCGTTCGTACATACTTAGATCGTTGCGACTGCCGTTCTTCTCCTGTTTCCGGCCGCTTTTAACAATAATCGCATAGAAAGCACTGGCTCACTGCGCTGATATGGCCGAGTCGTTAGGGCGAGTGATTTGAATCCCATCCAGTATCACTTGGGCGTTGCCCGCGTAGGTTCAAATCCTGCTGTCAGCGAGGTGTCCTTTGCTTTTGTTAAGACCATCCATGTGACGCTCCTGCAAGACACCAGGTCGACGTCTATTCCTGTGTAGCCGAAGATACGACGACATCTGAGGCTGGGCCCGAGATACAACAAGGCTGGACGTATAAATGGATGTCTATTCTCGTCTGAGCTGATGTTCTTGGCAGGCGCCGCGACACCGACAGCGGAGTGATGGACACCATCGTGCAACGGCGTTGGCCGGGATCGCCGCGTTAGGTCGGAGTTGCGGTATGTGTGACATTTCCTCGTTTTGTCACAATATCCTCAAAGCGCACTACATGGGTATGTAGTGTAACCTTAGGACGCACACAGCCCGCAATAGAACGAGGCACACTAGGCCGCGCTGGGAGTGATACCGGTGAACGGGGCCGTGCTGGGTGAGGAGAGGGGGCTCGGAGCGCCCGGCGCCGAGGGATGGAGCTTGTTCGGGCGTGCTGGCGGTGACGGCGAAGGCGGAGCCAATTTAAGCTCCGCCCGGCGGCTGAGGCTGGGAGGCGGTCGCAACGGGACGCTCAAGGCTTTCGTCAAGACTCAACGCCATCCTCGTCGCCGCGCTGCGACCGCCCCCAGCATCGTCTCCGCCGTTTATACCAACCAGCCCGCTCCTTTAATTTCTCGCCGTTTTGTCTTCTCCTTGCTGAGGGTGGTCGAACCATGCTCCGGTTGACCTCGGACCACTTCCCAGTCTGTGAGTACCCGTCCCTCTGTTCTTTATCTCTGCGTGTGCCCGCGATCTAGTATCTGTCGCTAACCTCGCCGTGCCTATCGTCTTCAGTTGTACCGTTTGGGGTCATTGGGTGAGTCTTCGTCCCCTCCATCTACTCAATTCCTATCATGATATCTCGCCTGACGACGACCCTAGCTTTTACCGTTACTTGTGGTACCTAATTCGTATAGCCGCCTCCCTCACATACCGTCCCGTCCCACTCCCCGAGAACCCTACCTACATCGCCGAAGAGGATGTCACCATCATTGTACCCACCATCGATGCTGGTGAGGAATTCAAGGAAGCCGCCCACAGTTGGCTGGTCGGTAAGCCCAAGGAGATCCTCATCATCACCGAGGAGAAAATGCTTGGGCCCCTCCAGGAGCTCGCCAATGCCGTCGACCCAGAGCGCATCCGTGTCCTGACTGTCCCCTTCGCCAACAAGCGACTGCAGATGTCTCACGGCATCAAAAACACGACGACCGACATCATCGTGTTCGCCGACGATGACGCCATCTGGCCCCCCACTTTACTGCCTTACACCCTCGCTTGCTTCGAGGACCAGAAAGTTGGTGGGGTCGGCACGTCGCAGCGCGTGCAGCCTGTTGGCGACCGCATGACCGTCTGGGAGGTCCTTGCCGCCTTCCGTCTCTCCATTCGAAATATCGAGATCGCGTCCTCAACCCACATCGACGGCGGTCTTCCCTGTCTTTCAGGTCGTACCGCCGCTTACCGCACCGTCATCTTGAAGGACCCCGAGTTCTTGCACGGCTTCACGCACGACTATTGGCTCGGAAAGTACCAGCTCAACTCGGGCGACGACAAGTTCCTCACCCGGTGGATGGTCAGCCACGGCTGGAGCACCTATGTCCAGTGCTGCAAGGAAGCGGAGCTGCTCTCAACGATGAAGCCCAACTGGCGATTCTTAAAGCAGGTCCTCCGGTGGACACGTAACACCTGGCGCTCGGACCTGCGATCGCTGTTCATGGAGCGCCATATCTGGACGTCGCATCCGTATGTCGCATACACCATGGTAGGCGCTCTGATTCGGTTGCACGCATGGATGGGCACTGATTGTTCGGTCGCAGGTGGACAAGCTGTTTAACCCCTTCACGCTTCTCGCCGGTCCCTTCTTCGTCGGCTATGTCGTCTACAAGAGCACCATCCCCCTCGATAAGGGTGGCTACCACTTACCCTGGTGGTGAGCCAAGTCTCTGATTACGAGGCTGCAGTCCGGTAACGTGAAACTTATGCTTCACTACAGGAACGTCATTGTCAGTTATTTCGTTTGGCTTCTTGCGACGCGGACGGCAAAGCTGCTCCCCCATCTATGGCACCGGCCACAAGATGTGATCCACGTCCCCGCGTTCATCCTGTTCGGCTACTACTTCTCGGTCATGAAGATTTACGCACTACTCACGCTTCACGAGGTTCGTCACGTCGTATGTGAGCACCACGATTGTCGACTGACATGTTCTATTCTAGACTGGTTGGGGTACTCGTGCGGGCATTGGCGATGCTAGGGCTGCCACCGCAGCGGCTGACGCAGGCGGCCCGCCTGCTGAGGGGTACACCGAGAAGCTTCCGGGCACCCCGAGCTACCCTCAGAACCAGTACCCCTCACAGCCGTATTCTCCACAGCAGCAGCAATCATACTCTCAACAGCAGTATTACCAGCAGCCCCCACTGGAGATGCAGGAAGGATATGCACGGTGATAGATGTTGGCGCGACGCCTCCGTGGCTGCGTGGGGAGGACGTATACGGGATGGGATGATCATGACTTGGACCACGATACGTTGGCCTCCACTCCTATTTTGACCCTATGTCCCTCTGTTCTCCACCTGCTCCGCTGCTCACTTGCGCCTCAACGGCAACGGCTGCTCCCCCTACCTCCCTGCTGCAGGCGCACTACACTCTCTCATCTACGATACTCAGAATATACCAACCGTCGTCAGGCGGTACATGGAAAATCTAGCTGTTGCTGCTGCCTGCTCGTCTGCATCCCTCGTCGTCCTCACGCAAACTCGCATCCTCCTCGCATCCGCATCTTGATCTGACATTCATCACGGCTCGCACCCCAGGTAGTGTGCATGTAATCTGTACCAGCTCTCGCGCTCCCGGTCCCAACAAGAAGTACGCAGTACAAGGATATTTTTGCTTTATTACTGTTCAGCCCTAGATGCCCGTTCGAGCTCGTCCGCGCGGGCCCCGAGCTCGACAGGGACCTTCACCTTCGCCATTCACCTGCCTCACAACCCGCCTTCTTGCGCAACAGCATGGGTGATGTTCATAGGTCGTTTATACATAACTCCCCCTAGTCACGGCTTCCTCTTGATCGTATATTATTTGCCTTTTCCTTTTGGGTCTCCCATTCGGTGCCGTGTGCCTTATTTTTTCTTGTAGCGACATGCTGTTGTCTTTACGCCTTCTAGCACGCAATTGGACGTTGTTTCAAGCACCTCTGCTTCTCGGTGTTGCACTGGGTTCGGGTGTGTGGTCGCCTCTCTCAAGCTTTGGAGCACTCGATGGCCACCCGCAGCTGCGGTCCTGCAGCCAGTCTCGTCTCCTGCATGTATATTGTCCTCTCGATCGTGGTCGACCGCGGGGAAGAATTGAACTGGGCTGGAATCCCAAGCCGGGTCCCGGACGAAATACGGCTATTCTTGGCTTCCGCCGGTATATTCAAGGCGGGCTCAATATTGTAGGTGGGATGGATCAGTGTTCGCGTGGATACACGCCTATCTAGGAGGTCTGCCTTTATCTCTGTCTGTTTCCCATGCTTGTGTGTAAAGATACATCGCTATTTGTAGTACTTCTCACTTTGGTCGTATCGTGGACTACATAACCATGACTCCACCGCAACCACCCCGTTATGCCGTATATTCGCAGTCCGATGTTGCCCCACGACTGCCAGGAAGCGCAGTCGGTCTGAGAGCGACCATCGCCCCGCGATCAGCCCCTCCTGAAACTCACGCCCCACACCATTTCCGCGCGCTCTGGAACAGCTTGAACCAGGGCCCGGTACCTCGCCAAGTCTCCGCGAACTCAGGCGGGTACCAGCTGTTACTCTCAAGGGCGACGACGCGCTCGGGGTGCGGCATGAGCGCGAGCACGCGCCCGTCGGGGGTCTGCACGCCCGTAACACCGCCAGGGGACCCGTTCGGGTTCAGCGGGTACGCCTCCGTGGGCGCCCCAGATGAGTCGACGTAGCGCAGCCCGACGAGGCTCTGCGCCTCGAGCTGCGCCTGTTGTCCGGGACTGGAGAAGGCCGCGCGGCCCTCGCCGTGTGCGACTGCGACGGGGAGCTTCGAGCCTGCCATCTCGCGCAGGAAGACGGAGCGGCTGGTGGCGTCGCCCGGGACGACCTCAACGACGGACACGCGTGCCTCGAAGCGCTCGCTCCTGTTTGGCTTGAAGTCGGGCCAGTGTTCCGTGCCGGGGATGATCTCGCGGAGGTTGGACATGAACTGGCAGCCGTTGCAGACTCCGAGGGCGAACGTGTCTTCGCGGGTGAAGAAGGCCTCGAATTCGCTCCGTGCTGTTGTGTTGAGGAGGACCGAGTTTGCCCAGCCCTTGCCGGCACCCAGAACGTCGCCGTAGGAGAAGCCACCACAGGCGGCGAACCCGCGGAACGTTGAGAGGGAGACGGCGCCGGATAGGATGTCGGACATGTGTACGTCGACTGCGTCGAAGCCGGCGGCGGTGAACGCCCAGGCCATCTCGACCTGGCCGTTCACGCCTTGTTCGCGGAGAACGGCGACCTTCGGACGGCGGAACAGTGAACGTGAAGGAGAGTACGTGAATGTGAGGTCGTAGAACAACCCTCTATGGTTTGACGACTTGATGAGGTCGAACTCTTCCTTGGCAGATTGAGGGTGATCGCGCAAAGATTGCATCCGGTAGGATGTTTCGGCCCACGCCTCCTGCAAGGCAGCGCGGGTGCTGGTGAACACTTCACCTGAGGCGGAGCTGAACCTGATGGTCTCGTCGGCAGTGACAGAACCAAGTTGATGGATGGAATCGCTTGGGAATCCCCGTTTTGTGAAGAAATCGACGACATGCTGAATGTCGCTCTCACGAACCTGGACTACTGCACCGAGCTCTTCGTTGAACAATGCAGAGACGTGGTCGGTCTTGGAGGAGATGGATTCCAGGTTGATCTGAAGGCCAGTTCTGCCCGCGAACGCCATCTCGACCAGTGTTGTGAAGAGACCACCATCCGACCGGTCGTGATAGGCAAGGATGAGCCCTGTATGGGCGGTTCGCATGACCTGGCTCGCCTCAAAGAACGTCTTGACATCCTGCGGGTCGACGACGTCTGGCGCCTCCGAACCAACCTGCTTGAACACCTGCGCGATCGCCGAGCCTCCAAGCCGCTGCCTGCCCCTCGCGAGGTCGAAGAACAGCAAAGTCGTCTCCCCGACGTCCGTTCGCAGCTGTGGCGTCCACGTCTTCCCAACATCCTCCACCGCCGCGAACGCCGTAACGATGAGCGAGAGCGGCGCCGAGACCTCCCGCCTCTCCTGCGTCTTCGCGTCCTGCCACTTCATCGACATCGACATCGAGTCCTTCCCAACCGGGATCCCTACTCCAAGCGCGGGACACAGCTCCAGGCCCACCGCCTTGACGGCGTCGTACAGCGCCGCGCCCTCGCCGACCTTGGACGCGGCGCACATCCAGTTCGCGCTGAGCTTCACGCGCCCGAGCTCGCCGACGTGCGCCGCGGCGAGGTTCGTGAGCGACTCGGCTACGGCCATGCGCGCGGACGCTGCAGCGCTGAGGATCGCCACGGGCGTGCGCTCGCCCATCGCCATCGCCTCGCCCGTGCGGACGTCGAAGCCATAAGAGGAGCGCGTGACCGCGACGTCGGCGACGGGCACTTGCCAGGGGCCGACCATCTGGTCCCGCGTTACGAGACCGGTGATGGACCGGTCTCCGATGGTGATCAGGAAGGACTTGGAGCCGACGGAGGGGAGACGGAGTACGCGGCTCACCGCCTCCGCGATCCTCTCTGGGGCCTGGGTATTGGGAAGGTACTCGGCGAGGTCAGTCTTGAAGGGGACAGCGGGAGGGGCGACGTGCGTGTCCGTACGGTGCATGCGAGGAGGCTTCCCGAACAGCGTCGACATCTTGAGGCGGATGACATCTTGCTGCAGCAGCCTGTCCGTCACGACGAGCTCGTCCGAGTCGTTCGCGATGCCGACGACGGAGAACGGACACCGCTCGCGCTCCGCGAGAGTCCTGAACTGCGCCTCCTGCTCCGGGGAGATGGCGAGGACGTACCGCTCCTGGCTCTCGTTACACCAGATCTCCATCGGCGACATGCTCGAGTCGGCGACGAGGACGTCGCGGATCTCGAAGGTCGCCCCCAAGTCTGAGTCGTGGACGAGCTCTGGGAGCGCGTTCGACAGACCGCCAGCGCCGACGTCGTGAATCGATTGGATGGGGTTGGCATCCCCGAGAGCAACGCAGGCATCGATGACCTGCTGGCAGCGACGCTGCATCTCCGCATTGTCGCGCTGCACGCTCGCGAAGTCGAGGTCCGCAGACCCAGCACCCGAAACTTGACTGCTCGCTGCGCCTCCCCCGAGACCGATAAGTAGGCCCGGCCCGCCAAGGACGATGATTTTTGCCCCAGGAGAAATCTTAGACTTGCGCGCGAACGCAGGACGCACGTTTCCGAGGCCACCAGCGATCATGATAGGCTTGTGGTACCCTCTAACCTCCTGGGTGCCCTCAGGGAGGGAGACGGTCTCCGAGAAGGTGCGGAAGTAGCCTGCGAGCGCCGGGCGTCCGAACTCGTTGTTGAACGCGCTCGCTCCGAGGGGCCCCTCGATCATGATGTCGAGCGCGGATGCGATGTGCCCAGGACGGCCGAAGTCCGATTCCCATGGCTGTTCGTACCCAGGGATGAGGAGGTTAGAGACGGTGAAGCCCGCGAGACCGGCCTTGGGCTTCGACCCGCGTCCGACAGCACCTTCGTCGCGGATCTCGCCACCAGAACCAGTAGCTGCACCAGGGTAGGGCGACACAGCGGTGGGGTGGTTGTGAGTTTCTACTTTGATCAGAATGGGCATGTCTTCCTCTTCGCCGTGGTAGAGATTCTTGACGTCCGGGTTAGCCTTACTTGTCGCATTAGGCAAGACAGCGAAGCGGGGTGCGTTGTGGCCCTCGAAGACAGCGGCATTGTCCGAGTATGCGGAGATAGTGCCAGTACCATTGAGTTTCTCCGTGTTCCGGATCATCTGGAAGAGGGACGTGTCCTGGGCCTGGCCATTGATATTCCACGACGCGTTGAAGATCTTGTGCCGGCAGTGCTCCGAGTTCACTTGAGCGAACATGAAAAGCTCCGCGTCGGTGGGGTTGCGGTTGATTGGAGACGCGCCGGTGACGTAGGCATCTACGAGGTAGTCAATCTCGTCGTCGGAGAGGGCCAGACCAAGCTCTTTGTTTGCGGACACCAGCTTCTCGCGTGCGACATCGCGAGCGGACTCTGAGACGAGGTCTATTGTGCGCAGACGGCTAGCACTCTTGTGGGAGAAGATGGCCTCCTGATCAGGAAGGGAGAGCTGAACGACCTGAGTCATACGATCGTGGAGGAGGGGAGAGATCGTCTTCAGCACTACGGGCGTGAGGCTGGATCCATCACTCGTTGTGAAGACAAACGCGAGACCACGTTCCAGACGCTCGACGTAATCCCCAAGTTTGCAGATGAGGGCAATGTCGGTCGCCTTGCTGGACCAGGGAGAAACGGAGCCCGGGCGAGGAATCACGTACGCAACATTTTCGCCGGACCGCAGCGCATGCTCGGTTGTCGAGAACTGGACATTGTCTCCGTAGTCCAGGAGCCTTTCCAGTATTTGCCGGACTGAAGATCCGGGTTTGGACAGCTCCTCTTCGGCCACGGTGGAGCGAGAGGCGATCAGATGAATATAGACAGCATCGACTGAGGCGATCGGAGGCAAAGCACTCTGGATGTTTTTCAAAAGGACATCGCGCTTCGACTGAGAAAGTGCTGAGCTTCCTGGAAGAACAAGCATAGTGCCTGACCTGTACGCTCAGAGGATGCATCAGTCTGGAGTTGTGGGTGCTTACCTGAATATTGACCACTGACTCAGGCTACCTAGCTTCGAGTCGGTAAAGCCAACTGAACGCGAGCCTCGATCGCTCCGTAGAGGAACCTGAGAATAGATCGTTCGTCAGGAGATGAACATATCTGGCATCCCACACCAACATACGGCTAAATTCGAGGGTGATGGACACAGGAAACTGAGTGATCGACATCGAGCAAGAGGAAAGGGGGGAGCCAGAAAGTTTGCGCTACCAGTGACAGATCTAATCTAATCTAAGGTGGAGGTGAGATACGCGCCGGCATAGATCTCGATCAGATGTGGCTCCCGCCGCGACGGTCACGGTTGTACACGTTGCTACCTACCGCCATGCGAACCTGAAGCCTCTGGTCGAATCATGCGAAAACACGTAAGGTAACAGCCGGTCCGGGTGCCGCTCAAGGTTGTGAGCGTGGCGGAAAGGCCCAGAATGTCGAGCCATCCGGACGAGTCCCGATAAGGCGGAAGCGAAGAGACCACATACGAATCGGGGGCAAATGCCACCATATCAAGACCTCAACGTGCTTGTTGCATGACGCCCGACGTCCGCTGACTGCCCATACGACAACATAATACAACATCACGGCTTCAGATTTAGGTCAGAGCTTCCACCCTCGAATATTGGGGTGTTCGATTTGTAGCGCCGTCGTGCTCTGGAACAAGCACAAGGCGACGAGTGCTGCCATGTGCGTCCCCCATCTCCCGTGTTCATGACATGAGCTGACATGGTTGACTTGGCTCTTAGGCACCCGATGAATCACGGATACGCTTGGGGCAAACGACCGGCTATAACACAAAGGCACACGGATGCCGACGTTACTGCTCAGCTACTTTCCGCATCCCAAGAAAGATATGTCAAGCGTACGCGCCGCTCAAGGTCTCGGAGTCCTGGGACAACCTTGCGAAGGCCATACGATAAGGAGATCGTTATATTGATCATCGCTCTTCTTGTGGTCTCTATCGCATCGCTCTACGCCGCTGGTGTTCTTTTCATGGTTGCCTGGTCTAGAAACTCTACGCGACTACGCCCTGGAGGCTCTCTACTGTCTAAGGACCATAATCTTGTTCTTCCTCCCGATTCCTCCGCCGGTAGCTCTGGGTCTCTTCCAAGATACCTCTCATATCTTCCTCATAGCGGTTTCCACAATCAACGCATTGCCCTCGAAAATGCTCTAGTTCTGGCCCAGCTGTTGAATCGCACCCTGCTGATCCCTCCAATCCGTCTTGGCGCTCCTCTAGCGTACTACCCCTTCGATGAGCTCTACGATATGGTAGCCAACTCTACTAAAGCTGGGCTCGGCCACTGCTCTTCAAAGCTTCAGTACGACTCCAACTACCCTCCGGAGTGCGAAGATTACCAGAGCTACACGCATATACCTTGGGACTGGCTCATTGACCTCTCGAACATCAGCAACTGGCAACCTCTCCTCTCAGGATGGAATTTCACCGACGCCTGGCTCCAGGACACACTGAATCTCCTGGCCGCGGAGGACATATTCCGCCTCAAGGACGACTCCCGGCACCAGTACGCCTTCCAGGACTTCTTTTCTCTCGACCCGCCCGGGCGGAAGTTCTCCGAGTCCGTCCATATCGCCGCGCTATTGCGGCGTCCAGAGCGACTCATCATGCTCGGCACACTGTTCGGCTCTTCTCGCCTGCATCTGCGCTCCGAAGAACATTTCCTCTTTCGCGGACGGGTTCGCGAGCAGATGGTGTTCACAAACGCGCACCTTGTGGACGTCGCCGGAGCCATTCGAACAGCACTTGGCGGTTCGTACCTCGCCGTGCACCTTCGGATAGGCGATGGCTCCTTCGAGGTGAACGCTACGAATATCGTTCGCCGATCTTGGTGGAAACTGCTTCAAGTCGGCCTCGAGTTCTCGGATGAAGAAATCCTAGAGCTCGAGGAAGAGTCCTTCCCAGACGAAGACAACTCAGAACCTCCCATCTTTGCGCCCGACTTGCCGGCCCTACGCTCACCACATCCTCCGCTGCGCCCGTTCCCCTCTAATGCTACTCCTACCTCCGAGTTCCCTTGCCGCGGCCGCCTGCATAGCGCACCTCGTCTGCGGAGGCTCAACGCTCCCTTGTACATCGCCACCGATGCGACCTCGCCTTCGCTTAACCCGCTCCTCTGGCGGTTCCTGCGCACCTTCCCATGCTCGTTCTTCCTCGAGGACTTCGCGGAACAGACTCGCCCGCTGGATGCGTTGCGGAGCGAGGTAGACGGGGTGCCGCTCGGGTCGTTCTTGATGCCGTTCGTGGAAGCGATGGTGGCGGGACAGGCGTGGCAGGTGATCGGGACGGAGTCCAGCACGTTCAGCGCGTTCGTGACGGATGTGCTGTGGAGGAGGTATCATGGGTTCCAAATTGTGCAGAGGGGTTGAGTGCGGAGGCGGCTATGCTCATCTTGTCCTCCAACTCGTTGCAGCATGGATTCGGATTAAATCCTCTGTCAGTGATAGAATGGGTGATCAGCATACACTGCATAACGACCTGAGCCCAGCGGTTTCGCTCGAGGTGGAGTACCGTATCCGCCCCAAACGGAGGGGCCGGTATTGAGACGTCGGCATCATAGAATATGAACGCACCGGACGAACCACGCCGTCCGAGTCGGCGCGGAGCGCTGGGTACCGACGTAGACTCTCGGCAGCTCGAAAGAACATGCGTACCATATGGGTCAGCAGCTGAGCCCGTTCACTTCGGTCTCGGCACTGCTGCTAGCGGTCTCAGGCTTGACTGTCCGTCAGCCATCGCTTAGAGGTCGACTGGGTGAAAGACCAGAGATTTATAAGCCGAAGAAGACGAGTCGAATACTTAGGCGCAGGATAGACGATGGCACTAGCCATGCCGGGGGCACACGAAAGTGCGTGCCGGTATGATCACTAATTTGGGGAAGAAAGAAAGGTCACACGATGGCGATGACAGACAGTGAACGTTCACAACGATCATGTTCGTGATACTCCCCAGAGCTCGGTCCCGTTGATTTCGAGAGAAATATTCGAGGCGTTGTACGTGGAAAATCGTTGATTGGGAAAGCGCACAATACCCTTGAAGACGAAAGACCAGTGGGATTAAGGCCTACGACGCTCCTTGTCGCAAATGAGCACGAATAATGACTGTCTTCTCGCGCTCTCAGAATCGAAGGCCTAGGGAAGCGACGCCGTTATCAGACGCCAGGAAAACTAAAACGCGGAGCTATGATCCAATCCTTGGCGAGGTAGGATCGGGTACTGCGGTGCTGACAAGGCATGCATCGAGTGCCCAGTGGCTTTGCCGACATTGATATCTGACGATGTACGCAGGTATATAAGAAGGACAGTATGCAGCGAGGACCAACAAGCAAACAGCAACACACTCCTGACTACAATCACCACATAACACGACATCTCAAATGAGCTCTAAGCAGAACATCGGTAAGTCGATACCGCACGACACTGCTAACAAACTACTCACCTTATGATTGCAGAAGTAACGTCGGGTCAGGTCCACCCAACGAAGTACGGCATCATTCTGTTCCCCGGCTTCCAGCTGCTCGACGTCTTCGGACCCCTCGACGCACTCAGTGTGCTCTCCACCAGAGTCAAACTCGACCCTCTCATTATTATCGCGGAGACTCTGGATCCCGTCTACAGCGGATCTGCCCAATCGATGTGGAACAGCGCAGGCTCGGACTTCGGCGCGTCCGTCGTCCCCACGCACACATTCGAGACCGTGCCCGACGACCTCGAGGTGCTCCTGGTTCCCGGAGGCTCGGGCGCCGTCCAGCCCGGCGCCGACGACCGCAGGGTCGAATTCATCAAGAAGACCTACCCGAAGCTCAAATACCTCGTCACCATTTGCAACGGGGTCGGCCTCGCCGCTCAGGCTGGGGTCCTCGATGGGAAACGCGCCACGGCGGACAAGGCGATCTGGGTCAGGACGACCTCGCTTGGCCCGAGTGTCAACTGGGTGAAGACCGCCCGATGGGTCGCGGACGGGAACATTTGGACGTCCTCGGGAGTGAGCGCGGGGTTGGACGTCACGTTGGGGTGGATTGCGGAAGTGTTCGGGGAGGAGACGGCCCGGGAGGTGGCGAACGTTCAGGAGTATGAGTGGAAGAACGATGCCAACTGGGACGTCTTCGGGTTCATCTGGGGTGATGGCATGTAGGTTAGGGGAGCGGATAGAATCAGCGAAGCTGCAATGTGGGGTTGTGAACTTACTGAAGTGGGATGGAAGGGCATGCATAGATTGAATTGAAGTTGCATTTCGGATTCATTACCGATAGACGTGAAGGCCGAACAGGATCTCGAAGGGTTTCAAAAAAAAGAGATACACCCTTAGTCAACATCGATGCGCTACGGATATACGAACGGATTAAGTTGTGAAGCCTGGCTAGGTTAGCTTGAAGAGAGAGCACTGACAGCCGTGCGGAGATCATCGCTATTGTATAGCTACGTTGCAGGATGCAAGTTAGACGACTTCAGGATATTTATGGCGCTGGCTAATGCCGAGATACAGATGATAAAGGCGCCGTGGCTCCTCAGGCTCTGCTTACTTACAGGCTCTGCTATGTAGTACTCAAACTTGTAGTCTCATACAGGCTCCATGAGACTCAGTCCACCACCATTCACGGCAAATTCTCGTCAAAGTACTACTGGTCCAGCGTTACGCTACTGAACCTTCGCCAAATCACCATAGACCCGTTCTAGAGGCTCGTCGGCCGTACCGCATGTGGGGTGCAATCAATCAGGACTTCAGGACACGTCCGTTGGCCATAATTGTTTGTGGTCTCCGGTCCTCGCCTTCGCCATCATCGTCATGTCCTCATATGGCCGCACACAGCTCTAGTCGTCCAGGGCATACAAGTGTGTCAAAGTGAGTGCACCTTGGTCTTCAGCATTGGAGGATGGGGAGTACGGTGTCCGATGGCAGAAGTGAAGAGGGACCGAGACTTCGCTTGCGAGAGTCAGCTTGTTGCGTCAAGCAAACACGCAGGCGGTGCCAATGTCGCCCTCTTCCCGAGCTGATACAGGCTGAGTCTAGACAAGGTGCACGGATAGGGCGGGGGCCACGACGGCTGCATCATGGTCCTCTCGTCTACGAGGTCAGTTTGACGGCAGCACCACTTACATATCGTTTGGCCACTCAATAGTATCTAATGTGATCGATTGATCCCTGGCCTTCATGCACACGTCATTGGGGGTCATCGAGCGTCATTGAGTAGGATCTCCTTAGATCCAGGCCGACCGTGCTAGCTGCTGTTCGGTCGCTGATGGGAAGGGCATGGTCGACAGTACTGTCCTGTTGATATCCAGCGACTATGAATCGGTGTCGGGTCATTGCATGCGGTCATAGCATCAAGCGTGGATGCATAGGGGCAACAGCGCGAAGGGAGCAAGCTCGTTTTGGCATTCTGGCCAAACGCCCTCCATTATCATGAGCCTGTTCTCGGGAAGGACGGCTACGTCCCCGCACCTGCAGAGTTCCTCCATGGGCTCAGGGAGATCTACGACAGGCATGGCATCCTGCTCATCATCGACGAGGTACAGTGCGGATTCGGTCGGACGGGCCAGAATTACTACAGAGAGCCTGAGTGCTCGTGTGCACGGCCGGACATCCTCCTTAGATCGAAGTACATGCTGGGGTTCCTTTCTTGTGTAGGATGCATGCTGACAGTGTATTCGCAGGGTCTCGTCAACGGGTTCCCGTTGAGTACTGTGATCAGTCGCAAAACGCTGACCGACAAGCACACGCCTGGCTCCATGGGAGGCACTCACGCTGGCAATGCCGTCTCTTGCGCGAACGGCAGGTGCCATTGAGGAAGAGAGGCTCTTGAAGACCGTCGATGCTCTGTGCGAACCAAGCACTCCATATCTCTTCTCTACGGTCATCTATGACGTCAGTGGTAGCGTGCTGTTGCCATGCGTCAAACATGTACCATTGGACTTGCTACTCACGTCGAGTCCCAGGTCTACGGAACTCTTCGCCGCACTCAACGAGCTCCGGAAGGACCCTAAGCTCGCGCCCGCGATCCTCGGCGTGCGAGGCAAGGACCTTATGGTCGCGGTCGAGTTTGCATCCCCGGTGGGATCGAGCCCGTACGACACGTTCACGAACCCGTCTGTGCTCGAGAAGCTCGCGAGCCGTGTGGCGAGCAACTGCGTGGAGAAGGGCTTGCTCATCTTGACGACGAGCGTGCACGAGGTCGTCCGGTTCATTCCGCCTCTGAACATCTCGAAGGAGGACCCCGCGAAGGGCGTGGAGATTTTCAAGGAGGCAGTTTACGAGGTCGTCAAGGATCACTGAGTGTGAGGTTGAGGTAGGGAGGGGCCGGTGACCATCGCGAAGTGCGTGTATACATACTGACGTTGTGCTCCCATTCCAAGCCTCGCGCCTTGTATATGTAGTAACATATACGAGTGCCGGGTTTCAGACCTTTGCCGTTGCATATTGTCCGAGGGCCACATGTTCGTTCGACTCTTGTAGCGCGGTCTGTGTTTGATTGCAGTGGACTTCCAATGAACGGGCAAACGTCGTTCCGCACACCGAACATATTACAGATGCCGTACAAGGATATCAGTATCCATCGATGGAGTCGGGCCGAATGGATAAGGGCACATTGCTATGTCGAGTCGTCAGATGCTGCTCGGAACCACGGAACGGAGGGCGTACGTGAACGTATCGCTAACCACGGGCCTCAAAGACTCGTCCGCCAGAACACAGATGCTGATTCATTTCAAACCCCTAGGACGTTCTCTTTCATCAAGAACTACTATACATCTGTGGAGTCGAGACACTTATCGACCGTTTTATCTCGAAGGTATGTGTGTAACTATCCGGTCTTCATTGTGCGACTAAACACCTTGCTTTTCAAGATGTCGTGACACCTTACGACTGATGACATTTCTCAGCACAACCGATGAGGCAACTTACGAGCTGTGATCCGGACTAGAAGATGAAGTGAACCTGACCTCATCGCCGTGTGTCTCGGTAGGAGATTTCAATCAGATGCTGTACTGTATTCTCACGCTCAACACGATACTAACTGTTACCATGCCCAGTGTCTTCTCCGTCACATGCTTCCTCGCATCGATGTCGTGATGGAACCAAATAGCAAGGCGCCTCAGCGAGTGCGGACCCTCCTCAAGACCCCTGCTCTACTAGCGACTTAAACCGCCCTCGCCCGCCCTCTGCTGTCGGGTCGCGATGTCTCCTGTAATACCCTGGGAAGTCATAGAGAGTATTGTGGACCAAGCTTGTCATGATTTCGACCTCCTACGTAGCTTTTCCCTCACCTGTCGCCAGCTCCATCCTCACAGTCTCCTAGTCATGAGCAACCATGCCCATCTCAAGAGCAAGGAGCAAGCTCTTGCCTTCTACGAGCTCCTCCGAACAGAGACTGGATTACGGCTTCGGGAGCACATACGCTCCCTCACCAGTTCCCCCCTCGATGTTCTCCAATTCCCTCCGATGCAACTGCTCCCTAACCTGTCCGCCCTCGCATTTCATCACTCGCAGACACCAGGAATACCGCGATGGGAAGCGACCTACTTCATGTCTTCACACGGCGCATCTCCGGTGCTATCACCGGTACGGCCAGAGCATTCGAAGTCTAGAGCTGGGTCATCTCTCCCTGTCGACATGTACAGATCTGTGCCGATTGATCCTTGCCTTTCCAAATACGACAAACATCGATTGTCGCGATATTTCCGTGAGGCCGCGGGCGAAGGCTGGACCTGGCATGGTCCTAATGAGGAACAAGCTACCTCAATAATTTCGCCTGTTTACCGTCAACGTGAGGATAGCCCAGTACAGTCTTTGTGTATTCGATGGACTGATGACTCCTATCTCTTAGATGCGCTCGGACGTAGATGGGGGCGTTCGATTGTTGCTGCTCGACTGTGCCCGGTGCACTGTGCAGGCTCTAATGCTGACAGGACTTGATGGTGCGTGGTCTGGCCAACGATTGATCCGCGGACTGACCTCTCGCTCTGTAGTTTCCCGCTCATTTTCAGAGCCGTCAGAATGGAAGCGGTTGCAGACGCATACGATTGGATTGGATCTAGGCTGGATGGCGGACAGTATAGAGAGACTGACCAGGTTTCTCACGGAATTCCACCCCCCAAACCTAGAGGACGTCTCTGCGCACTGCCTTGTGAGCCGTGACCCATCCAGACATTCTCAATCAGCAGTTCGTCAACGACAAATTGAGAAAGGAATCCAACTGGGTTGACGTATGCTCGAAGCTGGAAGCGGCCCTCTCCACATTCCGTCGACAGCGGCTATCTTTCCTGGTATCGTTATATGATAAGTATCACAGTGCCAGGGAGCATCTTTGGACTCGAGAGCTTGGCCAACTTTTCCCCGTATTGCGCGATCGCAAGATACTGACTGTTACGTGCAAACCAAGTAAGCTTGAACATTTCCAACCTGTGCAGTCCACGACATAGCTGACCACCTCCATAGTCGCTGCTATCGGCCACGAGAAACGTGTGCATGCCCTCGTTGTCTCCCCGGACGGCAACTGGTTCGCGAGTGGTTCTGAGGATAACACCATCATCCTCTGGGACTCGGATGGACAGCTGTGCCATGAGTGGATGGCTCACTACGGCTACATCCGTTCTCTCGTATTTTCCCCGGACAGCGGGTTCCTCGCGTCTGCCGGCGGCGACGGGAAGGTGGTCGTCTGGGATCTGAACCAAGATGCACGTCGAGTCGGGACACTCGAAGGGCACACAGTCCACGTCCACGATTGCGCCTGGTCTCCGGACGGCACCACGATCGCATCCGGTGCTTATGACACAACACTTCGTCTCTGGGACACAGACATCCAAGCAGCTTCATCCCTTGGATGGCGCGCACGATGAGACATTTGGTTCGTTCACTTCTCTCCCGATGGACGCTGGCTCGCTTCTGGAGGGGAGGATCACTACTGCTGTATATGGGATGTCCCGTCAGGCACCTTGCATAAAGTCCTTCGAGAGCATACAAATGAGCTCAATGCTGCCGCTTTTGATCTGGGGAGCACGCGCCTTGCCACCACGTTCGACGACCACCCGGTGCGGATCTGGGATGTGAAGACGGTGGAGCCAAACTTCGTCTTACAGCGGCACACAAGTTCGGTATGGGATGTGGAGTTCTCTCCAGATGGGAGCCTGTTGCTGTCAGCTGCGTCGATGGACAGCACAGTGAAGATCTGGGACGTATCCACTGGTGTCATGATCATGTCGCTAGAGGGACACTCTTACGCCGTCACGACAGCGTGCTTCTCTCCATGTGGGAGGTACATCGTATCGGCGTCCAGAGACAGGACGGTGCGGTTGTGGAGGACAAGTGATGGGTCGTGTGTGGAAAGATTCCTCCAACATCGGAAATCTGTGTGGCGCGTATTTTTCTTCCCGGACGGTAAGACACTTGCGTTTGGAGATCAGGATGGGACCGTCGCTGTCAGACGATGATTGTCCACCGTTATTCCGGACGAATACTAGATCTAGTAGTTTATGTAGGTAAAAGGAAGTCGCGTTTGGGCGCAGTGCAAACGCGTGAGGTACTACGCGTTGCGAGCCAGACTATATATATACATGTAAACAAGACTCTGAGACAAAATATACAGTACGAGACGAAACAAGACCAGCGTGAGCACAATGTGAGCTCAATTAAATAATATGAGATTCAACAGTTTATATGTGTATATGTCGTCTTGTACTAGTAGTAGGTGTCGCCCTTCAAGGCTTCACTAGCGGTATACGTGTAGCACAGAGCTTTGTATGCTGATTCTGTCGCAAATATCTGATGTTGTCACATTGACATAAGGGGCACCAGTCACAAATGGGCTTCACGACGCCGGGACCAATCTGCGAGAAATGTGAGCACTCGTAGTCTTCCGTGCCAGATTGGCACTGACCATCAGTAGTCACCTCCTCTCCTCATCGCGTGCAGATCTGTATGGTGGGTCAGGCTTTCAGGCGCGATTTCATCATGAAGCAAGCTGGGGTGCACGGCATCGATGCCGAGTTATGGCCGAAGGAGGCGCTGTGGATGAGGCACAAACCTGTTCTCTCCCTCCTTGCTCCTCTGCTCTCACCGGGCGTAGGGTCTGCTGCTCGCGGGCCCACCCTGCTTGAGGTTCAGACTCCCAGCGCGACCCATTCGCCTCCTTCGTATATGTTACGCTCCCCAGCGCGGACCGGCTGCGAGGCTCGTCATCCTTGCAATTGTCAGGTGCCATACCCAGCTCTTCGCTCGCTACCTGAGGGACTGGACGGTACTATCACTCCTCATATAAACCTCTGGGATAGAGCTGCTTTGGCCGCAGTCTCATGCAGTTTAAATCCCAGGTCGTGGTGCGTCAATGTTGAGCGTTGAGCAACTATTGACAAATTGCTTGCCTAGGTGTGGTTCTTGTTCAAGCTCTCCACAGATCCGCCAAATGTGAATCGCTGAGGTATCTGCCAAGCGTTGTTCATCTGTTCATGAATATTTCAAGACTGTGGATAGCCAAAATATGCTATTCCGGGTGCCACATCAAGCCAACGGGGCCTCAGGTATGTTTCTCCTCGACGGAAACATCACCTTCGCCGTACAGACTCTGCACTGGGTTTGATTACGTTCACCAAAAACAGCTTCCATCATGCTACTCAAGACTCTGGTAGAGGTGCATCTATCTTCAGGTGCCTAGTATTGGGAGGTGCATGCTGACGTCGGCACAGCGGACTGTACTTACAGCGTGCGTCACGATATCTGCAAACCTCACGTAAGCGTTTTCCGCACTCAGAACATATACGTTGTGCCCAGGACCGTACAGAGTGCTCATGGCACTTGCAGGCTCTGCGGGCCACGCGAATCGATGGAGTCGTATGCAGTCGCACAGTTGAGTTCCGGCGCTCGGATTGGGTCAGTGTCATCATACAAACCATTTCTAGCGTCACGCTGCTCGCATCTCCTGATCACAACTACAGCCATTTGATCACATCCTCCGTCCTCGCCACCTCTGCAAACTCGCCCTTCAGACTTGCAACGCTGACAGCATGTACCGTTTCCGCGTCCCACTTGCCCCTTTCGAAGTTCGCCACCGCGTCTTCCACGAGCCAGATCGTACCCTCCTCCTGACCTCCTTCTCCCGTCCGGAGTACATGCAAGTTCGCGCCCATGCGAATCGTCGTCGACACGCACCGGTCCGTCTCCAGACCCACAACGAAGAGCGTCCTGATGCCCGCCTCTCGTATTGCGTCCTCCAAGTTTGTCCCGATGAAGGACGAGTTGACGTTCTTCGTGAACACTCGCTCGCCCTCGCGCGGCTGCGCCTCTGGTATGAACGCGACGCCTGCGGGATTCTCGGTTGGGTGCAGCATGCTCCCAGGAATGACTGAGTGATGCGCGACGTGGAAGACGGGAAGGCGCGCCTCACGGAAGTGCTGGAGGAGGCGCGCGAGGTTCGGCTCGAATGCAGGGTTGGAGCGTGCGAGGCCCCAGTGCGTGGGGTGCTTGAAGCCTTCTTGGCAGTCGATGAGCAGGAGGGCTGGGGAGGGGTGGGCGGACATGGCGCGTACTTCGACGAAAGCAAGTGGCTTGTAGTAGCTGGCTGTGCATACTTATGGGACGTCTAATTTGAACCGACCGGGTGCTCAGTTGAGTCACTTCGAGGTCATGTGTGCGCAACTCAAACATCCGATAACACAATGTCATGCGCGGGCGCGAGCGAAACGACATACGAGCCTCGGGCGGATCGGTCATTTCGAGGCAGATCCCTTGAAATGACCAATCCGCCCGGTCACGACCCCGAACGCAATACGCTTAGTCTCGCCCAGACGATCTTTGTACAGATATATCGCCACATTTCCAGCACAATAGGGCGCCAGCAAGAGGCTGTCTTGAACGCAGTCCATGCGATGGTCTCGTGGATCCTGCGGAGACAGTTAGTCCCAGACAGATATAAGTATGAGATTGAAGCAAGGTGTACGTGCGACGAAAGCGCGAGGGACAACAGTCATAATACGAGTACAGACATGTGCGTTGATAACAATGAGAGATGTCCAAGAGTCAACGTGAATTGTGCGGAAGAGACGCGTCAACCAGGTAGTAGACGAATAGCCCGATAAGTTAGGCGTCCTGGCGGCGCACTACTACACTTATGCTGCAGTGGGAGTCCTTCACGTAAATACGGTATATGTACGAAGCACGGAACCGAACTGGGAAGTCATGGTCGTAAGTCGTAAGCAAGGGGCAGAAAGACGTGAGGGGGAGACAAAATATGCCTGCGGCGGAGGGTGCGCATGACGACACGACGACTTGACCCACATGGACAGCACGACGACCATCTGCCACGCCTCTAAGTATCTCCCAGAGGATGGATACAGCCACTTCGATGTCGCGCTGGATCTGATAAACAACATCTTAAGTTATACGCAATAGCCCATCCGGCAGACCCCCACGTAGTCTATCACCGCTGAGAGTACATATCATGATGTCCGCGCATGGCTCGGAAACACCGCCTGCTCAGGCGACAACGTCTGTGGCGCCCTGGGGGGCACCGGTAGCCTCCTCACCGAAGTCGGCGGAGGAGGTGGGAGGGGGAACTTGTTCGCCCAGTTCGGAGGCGCCGAGAGGTCGGGGTCTCGGCGCAGCTCGGTCGGATACGCCCCGGATACAGTGGAAGACGTGTTCGCGCGCCGGGGGCTGGGCAGCCAGCTCGACGCTGTCACGCCCGTCAGTGGTGAGCCCGAGTACACCGAGGTTCCCGTGCCCTGTGTACGAACGGGCGATGAGTCAGCATCGTCGAAGATCGTTCAATTGAGATGTGAGGTGCCGAGACAGGAATGCCAGGAAGCAAGTCTTGCGGATGGGGAAGGGAAAGGAAGGCAGCGCAAAAATGGAGCACGGGAGAAGGGAAGAAGCCGGAGAAGCACACTGACCTGCCGGGCTGTGGATGGTGTTCGCGGACTGCTGGGGCCGGGCGTCGTGTAGTACTCGCTGTTGAAGTCCTCGCCATCATGCGAGATGACGAGCACCTCGCCCGAATACGGCCGCTGCGGGTCGTAGTCATCTCGCTGTACGACCATAGGCGCGCCGCCTGGGCAATCTTCGTCCTTTTCCTCTTGCACTGTGCTCACGGGGCGCGGATAGAATGAAGAAATCGAGGAGTCGGCTGGTTTTTGGAAGCTCTTCCCTTCCGCGTTGAGGCCATTCGCAACTGGCGTGTTCCCAGCCGAGCCGTCGATACGGAAGGCAGGGTCCGGAAAGATCGGGGAGACGGTTTTCGCCTTGTAGTTCGGGCTTTTCCGAATCCCATCCTTGAATTTGATGAAGCGCTCGACGGCGGTCGGCCAGCGGCGTATGCTGGGTAATTCAATATTCGACAGCAGCGAAGTGCTCGATGTCTCCCGTATATGCGGCGAGGTGTGTGGCACGCCCAGCTCGTGTTCCTCCGCATCGCCGCCGTCAGGAGGCGAGTACGGATCGTAGTACGACGTGCTCCCGCTGCGATTGAGCCGGCGACGGTCCTCGTCAATCTCCCAGTTGGAGTCTTTCCGCGACGGCCGGAGGCGGTGAGAGCGCCTGCTCAGCCACGTCTCACGCAGCCACCGTTGCGGATACGCGAGCAGGCCGTCCCCGGGGATGAGTGGGAGAGTCTTCATCCGCGCGTTCCGCTGGTGCCGCCACTTGTGTCCCCGGTAGCACCAGAAGAGCGCCCCGGCGAGGATCGCGACGCCTACCCCAACGGCAATGGGCACCGCGATTTGCGCAGCTTTGGACATACCAGATTGAGGCGCTACGGAGAGGAATGGTGTCAGTCGTCCGTAAGATGTGGGTCGATGTGCGAGGTGCTTACTTGTGGATGCGAGGGCTCCAGTGAGGTTGAAGTCTTCGAAGGAGGAGAGTGGCTGGTGCGCCCAGCTGGGCACCATGCCTTGGTCAAGCTGCACCGTTTGCGAAGGGAACGAGGCTGGGTTTGAGTCACAGGTGTTGTCCGGAGCCCACTGGGGCCACGGGGCAAGACTTTCCCCTTGACAGACAGCACAGGCAGCGCGTATGTTGTAGAACATAGTATTGCTGCTCAGTAATCAGTACGACGCTTTGGTACGTAGTCTATGACACGCACCAAGTACAATTTTGCATGGTCGAGTCGTCTAAGTAACATTCGAAACCAGAACAATGTTGAGAGAATACACATTGCGAACTCACCACGGTCTTTACACGCCTGTAGGATTTGCTGTTGCACCGTACATGGCGACTGACCGAGCGTGTTGTCCAACTGTGCGAATATGCAGTATTAGTATCAAGCCTCCAAGGCACCAAGATGCATAGGGGGGGTGTTCGGGTAGTAAATGACTGTGAAGGGCATCTGGTGGGATGGACGTGAAGAGCAGGGTTGGTACGGAAAGCCAAGCAAAGGCCCACGAGCGAGTGCCTGCACGATCGATCGTAGTGCATCCGCCACACCCTTGGCTGCCACCGGCTCCCAGAAAAGCTCTCCTTCCAGCACGCGCCAACGCCAATCCCTCCGGTATACACTCCATCCACGCGCGGCGCGCGCAATTGAAATTAGGCTCACCTTGTTGCCTATACCATCGCGTGTGCACTCTGCCTATATAATTCGCAGACGCCAGCCAGTACGAAGACGCGTGTCAGCCCCTTAGCACGGAGAAGCACGGGCGAAAGAAGCGCACGGGAGATTGAGCCGCCACGAGCCCGGAGAGCACGACTACGAGTTCCAGAGGAAGGAGAGCGAACGGCAGCATCGCGCATGTCCACCTTGGCAGGGATGTCGTGTGGAGAGAGAGCGCGGAGCTGGGTCGTCAAGTGGGGGGAAGGAAGAGCGCAGCGGTGCGAGAGAGACGGAGAGCCCGGAGCCAGGACGCGGTCGCAGGATCCAGATACGAACGGAATTGGAACGCAGTCAGGCGGCGCGTCCCGACCTGAGCTGTGTGGTCGCTCTAGCTATAGTCCTCGCGGGCAGTCCACAAGGCGTGGGCGAGCGAGATGACGGGCACAGCGAGGACGGTGTGTGCGACTGACCGACCCCACGCGGTGGGCCGGCGATGGCGGGAGGCAGCCGCTGCACTTTGCATGTTCCTCGCCGCCCGCTGTCCTCATCCAATCACCGCCCCTGGCAGATAGACGCTTCATACTACACTTACGGCACTTCCAAGTTCTGTAACGCGGTTGCCCTTCTATATGATCGCAGGTGCTACGCCGGAGTGCAAGGAGCAGGCACTGCTTGTGGCTCCCGAAGTTCGCGAAGGAAATGCTGTCTACATCTAGGAACTCACCCGGCGAAGCCGAATATCATGTCCTACGGAGGGATACGCTAACTTGGTGCTGATAGGTGTTGCAGAAGCTAGTCAAGGGGGGAAGGGATTATCGATGCCCAAATGGCACTCGCAAAGGATCCTCCGTCAACATCACTTGCAGGCATCGCTCGGCACTGTCGAGTGTTCTCCCGACTGTGGCAGGCAGCACGCTGTCACAATTAATTCCGTGAGCAAACGATCGACAGCAACTTCCTTCTGTCACTGTGGCTCACAGGGAGCTGAACATGCTGCTATGACGACCGTCAAGTGTTGACTTGGGCTCGTGAAAACACCCTCCGTTGACGGTAGGTCGCCCTTCCCTACGCCAACATACACTGGAGTCAGTGTCTGAGTATAGCTGATGCTCTTGCCAACCGTACTAATAGGTCCTTTGCGATGCACTTGATCAACCACCGCAAAGCATGTGGCGCGCTTCACAACGCCTGTGCCGTTGCATTGTCCTTAGGAGCCAGAAGACAGAAGACACCGCTTTCTAGAATCATTGAATGAATTATTTAGAACGATGTGCCTTGAGGCAGAGTGCTATGAACCGGGTATGAACCGAACGCGGGCTCCCAGCACGCGTAGTCTCGACCTCAAGCCTACCCCTCGAACCTACCTGCATCTGATCGTCATTCATCGGCATTCACACTTATGTCCAATCACTATTCCCGTTCTACCCATACTACGTTATCTGACCAGCCCGCTAGCGGTTATGCTGTCCCTACTGATCTACACAACAGTCGCCTTCAGTCTTCTCAAGGAATCGGAATTAGCCGGCACTCCGAGCAGGCCAACGGGCACAGCGGGCATCCTCTCAACTTCCTGCCTCATCTTCCATCTCCTCAACACTCGTCATCCATCGCTGCCAATCAATGCAACAATGCGAATACCTGACCTTGACCTCCTACCGCCGTCCGTCTTCATCATTTGCGATCTCTACAGGATGTCAGTGTGAGTCCCCTTCCTCTTTCTCTATTCATGCGTCCTAGCAATCACCATCAAGCAGGGCTCTCTGTCCCCACGGTATGTACGCGGAAAACAATCGCGACGTCATCAGACTCGTGTTGTGGCTCTCCAAGAGGAGACTCGAGTGAACTTTGGTAGCATGCTGGGAAACGCTGCGACCACGTCATTCTGCGCTACCTGCCATAGAACAGGGCGGAGGAGTACAGCCTCGTGTGCGTGTCGGCTGTAAACGAGGCTATGGGATACGCATTTTGTAGCCGTCGGCTCATGTCTAGTAGTAGAGATTGCTGGCGGCACGTCTTTATCCTCAGCTCCGGTGGATGGTAACCATGTCCCAGTTGGAAGCTTTTGGAGGCGAAATTCGACCAGGTTCGTCCATTGTGCAAAGGGATGTCAATGATCGCTTATCCTCGGCTACCCTGAGCTTCTGATCCCAATTGATTTTGTGCGTGTGGACAGATCCGATCAATCGTCTCAACCACAGAGTTCAAGGGCGTGGTTAAAGCGTACTCTACTAGATTCGTTTAGTACCTCAACGAGTTCAAGGGCTAAATCGTCCCCACACGTAGGTCCCGTGAGTATGGCCCGCTTGGAGATGGGGATATCTACCGGACAAGGTATTTAGCGGCGTTGCTATGCGTATATGGACTCCCCGGAGATTGACTAGATCCGCCGGCGTCAAGCTAACGCCGTCTCAAAGAGCTTTGTGGCGCCTCGTTTTCACAATGTCTGAACTTTACTATACAATCATCGCCACATTCGACCTACCGCAGCACACGCGTTTTGATCTAACGTAAAATGGCAAAATTTTCAACCACCACACCGTAACCAACTGAGTGTGGCAGCCGGCCCAAAGCGCAATGGCCCGCGCGTAGGTTGCTTTGCCAGTTGGGCGCTGCCGTTAGTTCGGTAAGCCGCTTTGTGGTGGTTCTGGCCTTACTTAGACTCTATCGTCATGTGCTTTGTCGAGCCAAAGAGGACCACGTAACTGAGCAATCATGGCAAAGCGTACTAAACAACTCGCATATATCTAGTAGGCATCCGAGCCACCGTTTCGGCACATAACATCGAGCGCATTGCGCATCCACTCCTTTTCTTTCCACTGTTGTACTCCTGTGCCGGCATGCAACGCTACAGCAACCCGGATGTATTTTTCTGCCCTCTCTACAACGCCCCCGGTGTCGCCAACCCGAAGATGCACATTTGTGACCCGGATGAAGACGTAGACGACATTCTGCGGCCATTGTCGGAATGTAGCACTCCGGAACTCACATCGTCGTCGTCGACCTCCGTATGTTTTCCGTTCGGCCTCACTAACCTCTTCCGAGCAGGCGCTGACCGTGCGCTCATAGAGCCCATCGTCTTCTCGGGACAACTCGCTTTCCCCACCGCCTTCCTCTGCAAGCTCGGACACCGAACGGAAGATACAAATATATCGGCAAATGTGCGAGAAGGCCGGCAAGAGCCTCCTCGACTTTGCGGCGGAAGTGGAAGGCCGCAGGAACTTGGACGGGAAGCGCAAGCAGGTGAATTCAATTTCGAGAGCAACTATGCCCAATGTGTTCTAAGGCGTTATTCGCAGACACAAACTTCGCAAATGGCTCGGGACTCACCTCAGCAGCAGGAGTGACCGCCATCGACGCCACCAATGCCCTCATACCCTGCTGAGGTCGCCGCTATGGCGCACCGTCTTTCGATTTACATAGTTATATTCACTCTACCAGCTGAACCCATATACCCTCACTGTCATCGCAATGTATTCTAAGCATCATGAAACAATAAACATCCCCAATCTTATGCCAGTTTGTACACTAGGAACCGCGGGCGGCGTGCTCGCCGCTCATGTGCATGAACTTCAGCAAATTGTGCAAACAATGGTCATCCATGACCACGGCGCCCGAAACTGGCCTCCCCTTTCCGGAAACCGCAAGCGCCTACTAATTACGGCCAACTCCCATCTCGTCCGACGGACTCTGGCCATTGAGCACCTGCGCGGATGGATCCCGGCAATGCTAGGTAAGTATTCATCTTGCGCTATTACAGCGCCTTGCATAAGTCCGTGAACGCGCTGATTTTTTCTCTCAGGCGTCTACGCTAAGCGACCTGCCCAAACAGGCCACATGACGGTCACAGGTCTGGAGCCCACGGCCCTCGCTGGCATCACAGACGAGTCTGCGATACACGCGTCTCGCACGTTCATGGTTGTTGACAGTCCATATTGCAGGGAGATGCGCTTGGTGAGGAATGGCATGGTCACTGATGTTCTCTGAACAAATAGAAGGTGATGGTAAGGACCGCAATTGATTACCCTCAACGGTCAAAACGTTTGCAGTGCGATTTGCAGACCATTAGCCTCGTTCTCTTACACTCGACATGGGACATGGCAACACAATGTCTAGCGAGATCTGGAGATGCAGGAGGCGCTGCCACTAAGTACACGTCCCTCGCGATTGCGCCTTTGCTCCAGATATGAAGTAAGCAGGTGAATTGTGTGGAGATTAGAACATGAGCATTAGACCACTTATGCGCGTTCATATGTAGGACAAAATGAGATACAAACATTTCTTATCCATTATACACATAATGAACTTCTTGTATATCGAGTCAGTAGCTCTTCAATTGTGACGTGCCGTTATGGCGTAGTAGAAGTCTTCGTGACCGTAATGTGGCTTACTTAGGCAGGTCGCCTAGCGTAGACGCCGGAGAGAAAGAAATCAGCGCGTTCACGGACTTATGCAAGGCGCTGTACTTCATACCACTCAATCGTCATTAGAGAAACATCGAGGCTATGCAAAGCGCCCCGCTGTACCACAGCCGCCTCGGCACTCCTCACTAATATCTCTCTTGTCCCTCTCCCGAGCGCACTCCTCGTCCTGCTCTCCGCCTCTGCACTCTCCGCCTGCTGCTCTGCGACTCCCAGTGAGCTCTGTCTCTATGCTCCTGCTGCTTCTGCGCCGTGCGCCGGGGTCCTGAGTGTGAATTCGCACAACTTCTCCACCACCGTAGTTATGAGGCAGAAGTGCCGTTGCACGTAGAGCGGGGATTAGCACGGAGCGGTCAGATGTCCGCCTGATAGTATATTGTCCGCACGCATGACCCGTGTGCAGGGAAAGCAGAGATACTGGACCAGCGTCCCGCCAAGTACTGGGCTGACGGACGGAGACGGGCGCTCCATAGACGCCATACTTGGACTCCTTCAGCTTGGTATCAAGCTCTAGGGCTCTCAGATCTCAATGTTCTTCGATTATGCATCACTTACAACTCTTACTGACCCTGACATGAAAAGCGCTGAGGTGTCACCCTATAGTAGTTAGTCACCTGCAACGCGAAGCCAAATATTGTGAGTGTTTGCCCCAAGTGGGCGACCTTCCCTTCACGATCCTCACCCTTCTACATAGACTCTCCACAAGTCACTCAAGCCTGCTCATCGATGAGGCACAGCTATCCTGCCGACCCTGCCCTGAACTGTCGCCCTCAAAACCCCCCACCTCTCGATTGTATCCCTTCTAAGTCCATCTCCAACTGGCCCAACCGCGAGCACACACCCACGAAGCCCTCCACCCACCGTAAGTTCGTGTTCACGCTCCAGGGCGACGTTCACTCCGCTAGTACTCCTTTGCCACCCCCGACGATCTTAAGAAGCAGGTCTGCGCATACAACCCCACCCGCTTCGAGACAGCCCCGCCTACACCGCATACGTATGTCCCCTCCCTCCTTGCCCAGCCGTCGTGCACATTTCACTCCAAGACCCGCCTGCAGCCCCACGACAAGAAGACAGTCTGCCCGGTCACCTTCGCCCCGTACGCCTACAAGCTCTAATGCTACTAACCCTAACCCCGCCGAATTGCGCGAGTACTTGGTAAATATTTTCATGTCTCTCTTCTTCCATGTATAGTAGTCTGCCCTCAATGACTATCAATTATGGAATATACAACATCGAATTGTGCGATAATCTGTCGGCTAGCTTTCTTCGTAAACGATCCAGATAGACCATTTTGTAGCGTGAGCTTGGGCTCCATAGTAGAATTCGCACCAGATGCTGACCATGTATGTCCATTGGCTCAGTCAATAATGTACATCATCGGCCTCAGTTCCCCTATAGCATGGTAGCTGCTGTCCGAATGCTCAGCAAGAAATGGCTGTCAATGTCCAGGCGCCCTGCAAGGTCTGGCCATTGCACACCATATCTGGCGGATTTGCTACGGGTTTACCATCTACTTCTCATACCTTGCCCAATCTGGTCCGAATTGCGGAACCTGGTCATCACTGACCATCCTTTTCGCTTTTTTGCTGATGAAGGGCGCTCCGTGTGCTCGGATTCGGACGGATCTGCGCAAGACAATCTCTGTAGGCGCCAGAATGCTCTGGGGCGCCGGTCGGACCCCCGCATGCCCCCGCATCATGTCAAGTGCACGCCCTACGTCGTCGCGTTCGGCGTCGAGCACTCCTGGACAGCCCTCTGCGCTAGTGCTCCTCGGTCAACATCCGGAACTCACTTGCACTGCACTTCCCACCCTTCTACGGTCCTCCCACGATGCACATAGACTACTATAGGCCTCCGTCGACGTTCCGGGACGTCGAGGGGTCCCGCTCGGGATGGTCAGGTTGCGGAGATAAAAGATCTGAGAGATTGTGATCGCGGTAGCGACACCTGTGATTACCCAATTGGCACTGGTCAGAAGGCCTTCCCCCGCACTACTCCGCATTCAGCTGCCTGCGGGGTACCCCACCCATGTCTTATACATATCGCACAGTCTCGACCTCCCGCCCGCAACCTTAACCATCCATTCCTATTCGCGCGTCACCACAAATACCCCCGAGAGCACCCCACGCACTGCGACCACACCACGAGCAATGTCCTCTGTAACCAACCCGGTGACGAAGTTCGAGGCGAATCCCCCGGAATCACGGACCTTCGCTCGTCAGGAGGAGCTACCGAAGCTACCCATTCCCCCGCTTGAGGACACCTGCAAGCGATATCTCCGCGCACTCGAAGGCCTGCAAGACCCCAAGGAGCATGAAGAGACAAAGAGGGCTGTTGAGGAGTTCCTGAAGCATGACGGTCCGCGGGCCCAGGAGCGCCTGAAGCAGTACGCGAGGGACAAGGCGAGGTAGGTGCTTCTCAGCTCTTAGCCCCGCACTGTCCCCACCTACGCTCATGCTTGTGTCTGCGATGCGCTGTGTCTCATGTGCTTCATAGTTACATCGAGGAGTTCTGGTATGTGCCTCCGCCATGCCTACGATCTTGAGCGAGAGCTTGATATATAGCCACGCTTCTCGGAGGGCAGGTATGAGTCGTATCTCTCGCATTCAGACCCAGTCGTCCTGGCGCTTAACCCGTTCTTCGTCCTCGAGTGAGTGCTCCTTGCATTACTCACGGAAACTGAATTCCGAAGGACGATTTGCATCATAGGAACGATCCCACTCCCGATCGAGGGCAGCAGCTTCCTCGTGCCGCTTCGCTTATCGTCTCTTCTCTTGGCTTCATTCATGACTTACGCGCGGGAATGTTGGAGCCCGACACGATGCGCGGGATCCCACTCGACATGGATCAATATACCCGATTGTTCGGAACTGCTCGTATACCCACAGAGGTGCGTGGCTCTCATGCTCTTCAGCACATCGCGGGATCTAACTCGACTTGTGCTGGGCGCAGAGAGGCTGCAAGATGGAGGTGCACGGGGAGTCGCGACACATAGTCGTCCTTCGACGCGGACAATTCTGTGAGTCGCCGCTTCGCGTGGCTTCTATTCATTTCGAGATGACGTAGCTCCAGAACTGACGCTGATTGCCCAGATTGGTTCGATGTGCTTGACGCCGAGAATAGGCCGGTGCTGACTGAACGCGAGGTCCTCCGCAATCTGCAAGCCATCGTCTCGGATGCGGACCAGATGCCCATCCACGAGGTTCGCGTTTCAATTTTTTTTCAGTAATTAGAGAGTTGATCTCTTAGCCCAGGTGGCGCGGAATTCTATTGGCGTGCTGTCTACTGAGAACCGCAAGATATGGTCGAGTCTCAGGAAGACTCTCATCAGCAGCAAGGGAAATGAGCCGTGCCTGGACGTCGTCGATCATGCGTTGTTCGTCGTGTGCTTGGATGACGCGGCGCCGCAGAACCTTGCAGAGCTGTGTGACAACTTCCTGTGTGGGACGTACAACCTGAAGAATGGCATACAGATCGGAACATGCACGAACCGGTGGTATGACAAGCTGCAAATAATCATTTGCGCCGACGGAGCTGCTGGTATCAACTTCGAACATACAGGTGTTGACGGTCATACGGTACTGAGGTACAACATTGCATCTCATTAGTGATCCTATCTCGTTCATCCTAGTGTTTTACAGGTTCGCCGCCGATATCTTTACTGAAGGCCTTATGCTCCTTGCCCGCTCCATCAACCCATCCGCCCCTACTCTCTTCCACGCCCCGCTCTCCCCCTACGCCAAGTCCTACAAGCCTCCCCGTGGCCAGTCTGCGCCGAAGACCGCCCCGGGCTACCCTATTGACACTGCTCCAAAGAAGCTCGAGTGGACGCTAGCCCCAGAGCTGCGCGCAGGTATCCGATTCGCAGAGACGCGGCTGAGCGACCTGATCTGCCAGAACGACTGCCAGGCGCTCGAGTTCAAGACGTACGGGAAGAACTTCATCACGTCGCACGGCTTCTCCCCGGACGCTTTCGTCCAGATGGCGTTCCAGGCGGCGTACTTTGGGCTGTACGGGCGCATCGAGTGCACGTACGAGCCGGCGATGACGAAGGCGTTCTTGCATGGACGCACGGAGGCGATCAGGACGGTGCAGCCGCATACGGTCGAATTCTTGAAGACGTTCTTCAGCGAGGCGGCGTCGAACTCGCAGAAGGTGGCGCTGCTTAGGAAGGCGTGTGAGGGACATGTGAATTTGACGAAAGAGTGCAGTAAGGGCCTTGGGCAGGACCGGTGTGTACTTACGCCTCGCTCGCAACGCGTCGCATCACTGATCGTGGTAAATACTCAGGCACCTGTATGCACTGTACTGCCTCCTGCAGCGGGAACGCGAGGCGGCCGTAGCGTCTGAGATGGATGAGGATGGACGTCCGACGTCGCCGACGAGCGTCACCTCCAGCACGAGCAACTCGCGCGATAAGCCGTCGTTGCCTGCGATCTTCACGGATAACGGGTGGCAGATTCTCAACAGGTCTATCCTTTCGACCTCAAATTGTGGAAACCCTGCGCTGAGGTTATTCGGTTTCGGACCTGTTGCCGCCGAAGGCTACGGTATAGGCTACATCATCAAGGACGAAGGTATCTCAGTGTGAGTTCCCATCAGTTCAGTGCTGTTCCCAGACGCCCCTAATGTCTATTGGTGAAAATAGGTGCGCATCGTCGAAACACCTCCAGACCCGCCGATTCCTCGACACCCTCCAAGGATTTCTCCTCGACATTCAGCGTATCCTTGTCCAGCTCCACCTCTCAGCCAACCAGCGTCCAGAGCCGTTCGTTGACCACCAAGGGGTCCTGCGTGACTCGAAGACTGGCCGGCCGATCAACGGACATCGTCCCAATGGTTCCGTTGAATTGAGCAATTACGACGACGACGACGAAATGATGAGTACGTACCTTCATTGGGTGTTAGTGACTGTTGTGTAGGCTGATGTGCAGCAGCGGGCTACTCCTTCTTTGACAGCGGCGATATCGAGTTGCTTGGGAGGAAGAAGGATAGGCGGACATTCTACAAGACCGGCAAGATCATCCCTATGGCGGAGTATTGATTTACCGCCTTATCACTGCAGCGTACTCACATGCGCATAGCGCGACTGTACTGAATATCAAACGACCGAGCCATATGCATGCATGTACTTGTATATTTATACGTAACTGTAGCGATCTGTGTTCTTGGCTGTGTACAACCATACTCGGATTTGCGTCATGAACGGGTTCCTATGTCCCTTTCATCCCCTTCATAGTGATTTGTATCCGTCTATCTACGTGACGGCTGAACTCGTTAACGCATGTAAATACTTCGCGTGCACACCTCAGCCTGGAGTACCTGAGTGTTTCGGCCGAGTCAGGTGAGCAGGTATGGAGTAGGAAGCGCTTCTGCATTTGACCTGAGAACGTAGTGACTCGGATGTAACTGCTAGCAACTCAGTCTGTATCGTATGGCCCCGCTTGCATCCCCCAGCCGAAGTCAGGCAGAGGCCACACCGAACACGTATGCAAAGGTGTCCCAGTTCGGATCATGTCTCCACTCGTACTCCATGATGTTCGCCACGGTACGCGCCCTCTCCTCGCCATATAACTTCGAGATCCATCCCAGGGTGACATCGATCCCCGCGCTAACGCCTCCGGACGTCCAACAATTTCCATCCACGACGTACCGCGCCGTAGGTACCCATTTTACGTTTGGGCTTAAGGAAGTTAACATCGTCCAATACGACTTGTTCGTCGTAGCGCGCTTCCCGTCGAGTACGCCCGCAGCCGCAGCGACCGCAGCTCCATTGCAGACCGTGATCAGGTACCTGAGCTTCGGGTACACCTTCTTGATGAACTCGACGGTGGGCGCGACTGTGGGCGCGGCTGCCCCAGCGCCTCCAGGGACGAGCAGCACTTCCAAGTCGTCTGGCACGGTCTCGTGCGTGTGCGTCGGGACGATGTTCACGCCGAAGTGCGAGCCCGCCTTGTTCAACTGTGGGTCATTGAGCCCGGTGTAGACAGGATCCAGCGTAGCCGCGATCACGTAGAGGTCGAGCTTGAAGTCGTTGGATAGCGTATAGAGCGCCTCGATGGGCCCGAAAGCGTCGAGGGGCTCGAAGCCTGGGAAGACGACGATGCCGGCTTTGGAAGGAAGAGCCTCAGAGGAGGTAACTGCCATGAGTTCAGGTCAGCTCGAGGGTCAATAGTGTCGTGCCGAGGTCGCTTACTGGCGTTCTGCTGAGCACTCATTGTAAGTGCTGGGGTCCTGAAATGAGCTTGAACGGTGTGGGATGACAAGTGCAGTGGCTGCTCTCTGTTGCTGCTGGACGTGTCCTATCTCACTTATACCCCCGCTTCGGCGCCTCCGCTCGTGGCAAGCGGCCTCGATACCTAGTGCGCCAAAGGGCCTCGTAGGCCCCCGTAAGCAAGTACCCTACACGTCCGTCCAAAGGCCGCGAGACTCCTCGGCAGGAGAGCCAAGCTCTCACTCGACAGTGATGGCAACGCGTCGACTTACTTATCCGCAGCGGAACGCCTACGGCGTTTCACCAGAAGTGCAAATTGAGGCGCTCTCCACCGGTTCTTCTGATTCCGTTTACGTTGTGTCTGTATAGCGCTCCTCGATCAAGACGTGAGATAACGGTATAAATCAGAGAGGGAACTGTTGAAATACATGGGTGTTGGTGGAGGAGATGAAGGATTTCACGACATCAAAACCTTCGGCTGATTCTGTGTATTGTCCGATTATCCTCAAAGTTCAGGGCATGTCCAAGCAATACTGTAAGAGCTTTCAGCTAGTATTCCGAGAATGTGGAAAAGCGGTTGGACGTACAGAGCAGGACGCCCTCCCAAGCGTGCTTAGCTTGCTTCAGCTAAATAATCTAGCTCGATCCAGCCCGTCAGCGCGGCTTACTAGCTGGTTTGGCGACAACAACAAGACCACGCGAACGCCACGAGTTGGCACGGAGTCACTTCACGTGACTAGGCATTGCTCTTGATCTCACTCATTCTATCCGCCCCTCGGCTTGTCTACATTAACTGCATCTGTGTTTTGGAAACAAAACGAATGCGCTGTTTCGAGACAGTTGCGTGCGACTCACTCTCCTGATCCGAGGTCCGCAACAACACCGGCCACCTCTGGTCCCTGTGAGCATGCATCTCCAGGTGTAGAGTGCGTTCATTCAAGTTCACATGTACTCCTTCATCCTCCAGCTTTGACATAGAACCTTGTGATGGTTGCCCAATCAGACAAGCGCCTTATCTGGCATCCTCGCGGCCAGAACAAGTTCATAGTGGGCGGGAGCACTCAAATCACGTTGTACGAATGGATCCCCCAGTCCACGGAGATCAAACAGGTTGCGTCGCAGTCAGAGTTGAACCAGATGAAGGTGAGCCTACCAACGATCATGCTCTTGAATAGGTCACACAAATTGCACTGCTCCATGCCTCCATCCTCGAATGGCCCTAGTGCTTTGCATGGTCTCCAGATCCTATCCTCGACGATCTTGTCGCGGTCGGATTCAGCAACGGGCGTGTAGAACTTGTGCGCTTTGAAGCATCGAAACATGCCCGCAACAGTGCTGCCGTATCTTTGCCTCCCGCTCGGAATACTCGTGCTTGCAATACTCTCGGCTTCTCTCCCGCTAATCCCAACTCTCTTGCCGTCGGTCTCGATAAGGTCCGTAATGATCCTAGCCTTGTGATATGGGATATCCATTCTGCGCTGCCGGCCCTCTCTCTTTTCGACACCGGCTCTCATGGAGATATTGACGGAGATGACTCCACCATCCTTTCGCGCGGTGATGATCATACTCGTACGAGCTCTGACCCTCGACCAGTCCAACACTACGCGTCTGCGGAGGTTGTCTCAACCCTTTCCTGGCTTCCCCAGAACCCCCAGTTGCTACTTGCTGGTATATCTCACCGGTGGCTTCAGCTTTTTGACACACGCACGACCGCATCTCCAGCTAAGGCCGCCAGCAAAGTGCACGGCATTGCGACGGATCCATTCGACGCCCATCGCGTCGCGTGTTACAGCGAAGGAATTGTCTCCATCTGGGATATCCGACGTTTCACGCAGCCTATCTTGACATTCACGTCCAAGGATGCCTCTGCAGACGGCGCGGATGGAGTGGTCGCAGCTCACTCCAGCTCGCGCGGGAAGGGAGCGCCTTCCTCGTCTTCCGCCGTGGTACCTTTGGCACACGTCGAGTTCTCCTCGACACGTAGGGGTACTTTGGCTACACTGGAGCGCGAAGCCAGCCATGTCCGATTTTGGGACATCCATCAAGCGCAGTACTTCGAGCTTAGCGTCGAAAGCAATCGGTCGCGCGATTCGTCGCAGTCTGGCGGAAAGGCGACCAGGACTTCTTGGGTAAAGCCTTGGGCGGGCGGAGGTTCCACTGCCACTCGGCCTTCGTCACCGCCGGTCCCGGTGCCCGGAGAATTCTCCCAATACCACCTCGTTCTTGCGGATACGCGCAGAAGTGAGCGCCCTCTCCTAGTATATGCGATGATTTCACTGATCATTCTTCAGCGAAGACATTCTCTCACCCATTCACCTCGTTCGCTCTTGTCCCGAGCCCGAAGCCACACCCTCTAACGTCCAACGTCATGCTCGTAAATAGAGATGGAGATCTCGAGCTTTACGCTGTACATGATACCCCCATTCATCCTCCATGGAGTTCGCGAGGCGACCTCGCGCTTGGCATTGGCTGCTCGTACACAGTCATCCCCGGCATCACGGATCCCACACCTCCTCGTGAGCCCTGGGAACTGCTTGCCGCTCGCCCTTCTCGTCCCGGATCCCGCGCGTACTCACTCGAGCGAGCGGCGGACTCGACGTTTCACATGGGGGCGGTGGGTGACTCCCCAGCGATGTTCGGAAGGGGCGACGAGGATGGCTTTCCAGCGCTGACTCCAAATGCAGCGAGTGTGTCAAGGGGACATTCTCCTGGAAAGCAACGCTTCCGCCATCTAACTGCAGAGAGCGCATTGGCTGTGCAGGAGCTCCCCTTCGAGCACACCGCTGTTGTCCGAGGGCAGCCGCCTAAGCGCTCTCGCCGGGGAGGGGACCACGATGTGGAACGTGGGCGCAGTGTGCCTCCGACTACACCCAAGACTGTTACGTTGGCGTTGGACGATGGTGAGGGAAAGGGAAGGATTGCGAAGAAATCTCATGCTGTGAAGGCCCTGCAGCATGTTGTAGAATCCGACATCTCCATGTTGATGCGTAAACGAGCAGCCTTCGCATATGGCCTGATAGACGTGAGGAGCTCTCCGCTACATGTTTGAGCCCTACGACTGACACACTTATCCCGGTTACAGCCTGTGTACAACTCGTCCATTGCCAACACGACGAATCCGCACAACCCAAGCCTATCTGAGCTATGGTCATGGATCCAACGTGAGTCCCCTAACCACCTGACTGCCTGCCCATATCTGACGTCCCCCAGACTCGCAGCGTCTCGTGTTCTCCCCGTCACCTATCATCGAGGGGTACAACTTTGCCTACCAAGGTCTTATTGGAATATGGGAGGGCTTCCGCCCCATCCGACCCTCTCCTCCGTCCGGCCAACCCACACCTCGTATGCCCGCCCGCAGCGCTCTCTTCGACGGGCCTAGCGCTTCGCCGCTTCTCATCCCTTCCAGTTTAGAGTTACCACCCCGTCCCAGCTCGAAACACACAAGTCGGAGGCGGAATCAGGTATCGACCTCTTCTCTACCCGAGGACTTCTTGAATGCGATCGACGAGCTGAACATGAGGAGTGGGAGCTCGGAGACATGGAAACCTTCGGTCTCGACCGCGCGGCTGTCGCAGAGACGATTTGCGTTGCAGCTGTGCGGATGGAGCCTGGCGCAGGACGACCTGGCACGGGCGATCCAGAAGTAAGTCAAGCTCGTTCGCGAGATCTGAATATATAGTGATGGCTATCGCTACAAGGTGGGAGAAGGAAGGGAAATACTCGCAAGCTGCATGCTGGCTAGTGTTCACCGAACAGAATAAGCCGGCCATCGAGACGTTGATGCGGAGCAAAGGTAGGCGTTCATGGCAGCCGACTAGACCATTCGTACTTACCATGATCCTTAGACGAATCCCTCCACATGATGTCGGGCATGCTTGCTGCTTTGACCGCGAGCCCGTCCCGCAACGCGGAGCTAGTGCAGCATTGCGAGCGCCTCATTGTGCGGCTACAGGATCCATATCTCCGCGCCCTTCTGACTCATCTCACTGTACGCGACTGGAGCGAAGTCCTAGAAGAGGATTCACTGCCTCTTCGCGAACGTCTCGCCATCGCTTTCCAGTTCTTGGATGACAAGGAGGTGTCATCATTCTTGCGCCGTACCGCAGATCGTGCCATCCACGACGGCGACATTCACGGAGTCTTCATAACCGGATTGACCGTCGCCGGAATAGAGCTACTGCAAGCTTACATCGACAGTTCTGGGGACGTACAGACTGCGGCCCTCGTTGCGGCCCTGTCACCTACACTTGCGCGGGAGTCTCGAGCCACACGATGGATGAACGCCTACAGAGACATGCTCGACGGCTGGCGATTGTTCCACCATCGTTGTCACCTCGACATTGAGCGAGGAAAGATCTTGAAGGAGGCGGTCGAATACGGGGAAATCCAGTCGTTCGACTGGGCTCCGAAACAGGTATTGCTTCGTTGTAACTATTGCAACAAACCGATTGAGGCGCCATTCTCTTCCGAAGCGAATCCCAGAGTGAGTCTGGCCTATATATGCTCCCTGTCTCGTAAGTATTGACCGGTGTTCCTAGGCGACTCTGTGTCCGAACTGCAGTAGACCATTACCGCGTTGCTCTATTTGTCTTATGACACTGAATCTAGCCCCGGATACTGGCCGCGGAAGCACTCTATCCGCCATCCCGTCTGGTACGTGTCTGTTTGTTCCAGGGCATATGGACCGCTATGCTGACGATGTTGCAGATACTCTACAAGAGGCGCTTGTATTCTGTCAGACGTGTCGACATGGCGGTCATGCGTCACATATCCTGGAATGGTTTTACGGTGAAGGCGGGGCGGCTTCTCGTGCTCACGGCACTTGCCCTATCGCGGGTTGCGAATGCCATTGCGGCAACGAGCTGTGATACCTCCGCGAAGTGCCTTCATGGTAGTATGTAGGGATCGGCACCTTGACCCCTCACATCGTCAGTCGACAGGCGGATCCTGCCTACGACAATCTCATGACGATACACTGCCACTACGGAGATTGATACGACGGTACTCTAGGTGATGACACATGTTTAAGTATCATTCATTGGCCCTGTTGAACCCTGCACCAGGGTCCTTTTGCAATCAGCATGGTATTGCCAGTGCCCGAGTCCCGAGTAACATAGTTTCGAGCAAATCGTAGTATGAGGTATAATTATTCGATTTGTCGGCGGTCATGATTGCTTCAAATGACTATTTCCAATTGGCGGCGATAATCTTTTGAAGAATAGCATAGCGCGAACTTCAGCCTGTAGAAGCGACTAGTTGCTTGCTAGTGCAACTGATTAAGCTATACATTTATAAACGACGACGGGTCGACGACGACAAAAGGCGGAGACCAACGTTTGCTACTCGCTGTTGCAAGGGGGGTAATCTCTGCAGACGGTGACTCGCTGTGAAACATCTCCACGCCCAGCGCGTATGTCCTGCACGAGTGAGATGCCCTCTCAGACGATACAACACTGAGATTGAGCTGGACGGTCAACCCTTGACCGGTACCGAAGTAGACGTGAAACTGCTTAGACGCAAACTTCGAAGCAAAGTGCCAGGACGATACGTGGTCTGCATCGCGCCGGGTGTGCCTGACCGCGAGGGGGCGTTGCCAGTCAGTCTGGACCGACGCCTTGGGTTCCTGTGGATTAGCAGGCGCCAGATGGGCAGTCACCACCGCCCTCAGCCAACGGTTCTTAACACCTTCCTCGCAGCCGCAGACACCGAGTTCGATATGGATGCAACGACCACTCTTCCTAAGTTCGTACCCGCGCCTCCTGGGATAGTCCAAGTCAATTGCCTGATCATACCAGATGGGCGATACCACATAACCATCCTTCTCCAGCAGCGACTGACACCACCCGGTCAGTTGGATGTCGAAGGCGCCATCGCATCGCGTTAGCGCAGTTTGGACCTCGCCGTAAGCAGGGAGGGCTCGCGCGCGCGCTTGAGAGGGTCGATGAGGGACATATATTTCTTGCACCCGGATGCTGTCGCGATGGGCGGCCAAGAAATCCTGCGTCAGGCGCGTCGTGCGGAAGTACAACTCGCCGAGCGAAAATTGGCCGTTCGCGCTTAGGTCTCTGCCATGGATGTCGTTGTCGCTGATTGTCATTGTTGGCGCTAGGAAGGCACCGACAATGAACTCGTTGGATGTGTGGTCTTGGTTCCGCAGAATCAGGGCTAGAGAGCGTCCTGTGCTGTCCTGACAAGCTAGAATAGCTAGGTGGACAGGAACGTCTGAGTGCACGGAATTAGTCGTGAGGACCGGCACCGTCATGCGTATGCCGTGAGAGGTGGCCGTATAGTCGGAGAGTGGAAGAATAGTGCAGAGTTGTTGGACGAAGGTATGTCGGGGAAGCACTAAGGTTTGTGCAGAAGAGACGAAGTCTCTAGGGGAGAGCGCGAAGAGGTTCCGCATATACAAGCTCTCCTCAGCCATCTTTTCCCGTTCTTCCCAGAAATAGGCCCCGTCGGCTGAGGGGACGTTCACGAGCTCGACCTCATCTTGCAAGGAAAGGCCCCAAACGAATAGGCTCTGATCAGAGGTCTGCTTCAGTACCTCTTCTTGCAAGCGGATGAAGGCGAAGCGTCCCTCGCCATAGATCGTCGGCAAATGAATTCCGAGGATACCCATCAGCGAGTACGCCTCATCTTCTTCTCTAGTAGTCTGCCGCCGAGATGCCCAGGAGATGCGTCTCGCAACGCTGACTGAATCCAAGGATGCTTCGTGGGTCAAGATCGTATGTTCGATGCCCGTCACATCCTCGATCACTGTCGCAAGCATCGCCTTGGTTCCGAGGACGCGCCAACCCTTGGAAAGGAAGACCAGGACGCGGGGGGCAAGTAGCTCCTGGAGGGTCCACCCTCGCGAGAACCAACGACTGTGGCGAAATTGTGAGTTCGGCGCCCGGGGCTCGTCCTCGTCGTCCACATCATAGAGGTAGGCGTAGCACACCCCTGCGTGCTGGTACCATTTAAACATCGAGTTTATCGCCTTTGAGAGCTCTGAGCTACTAGTCTTGTCGATGCAGGATGAATCTACCCAGACACTATCGAATCCGTGCTCGCGGGCGATAGCGCAGCAGCGCCTGATCTTCTCGGACACCCCGCGAGGGATAGAATGCCTCTTTCGATTTGTGGTCCATAGCTTGAGACGATTTGACTGTTTCATGATTTTTTGGACGTCCTGGTAGGATTGCTCTGGGGGACCTTCACCCTCCTTCATCCAGACATGGGAGAGAATGGCGTAAGAAACATGGCGTGGCTCGTTGACCCATCGAAACTCCGCTGTTGAGGTGTCTAGGAGACGCATAGATATGGGGCTTCTTGAAGAGACGATAGTTAGGTCATTAACATTTAAACTCGGGATGGCTACGATTTGCTACTTACAGTGCACCCTAGGCTCCGTAGAACCTGTTGGTAAGGGGACGACAAATACTTCCGCCAGATGCACTGTAGCCATTTCGGATAACGTCAGGATTTCGTATTATCAGCAAGAATCTGATAGTACTCACCAGTCGATTTTGTCCAAATGGGCTCTGATGTGCCCAGGGGAAGACGCACAGTAAATGCGTGTCGCGAGGCCTGAGGTCGAACCGTTAGACGCTCTCAATGTGACGTGTCTCGAGCGATTGGTCGAGCCTGCAGGCCTGCACCGCCTCACCGTTGCAAGCGGCAAAGATGTATATATATATCCGACTTCTACGACATCGCATGCGCAACAGTCTGTGCAGATCAGCACTTCGAGTTTGATGGATATTGGTAGCTATGTTTCTCGATGCCATATAGCAGGATATAGCATGACCAAGAGCGTCCTCGATTTACATCCAATCACGTAAGTATATGCTCAATTTGGGGTTTTGCAGTGCCCTCGCAATGGGCAGAACTCCTTGACCGCCGTCGATATCGTGATCACTGACAAGATGTATGAAACTCAGGGATCTCTGGGTCTCCTTCTCGACTCCATGTTCATCGACTTGCATCGCTCGATAGTGAGGTCGCTGTCGCCCACTCCCAAGTAGCCAATCTGCCATTATGATTCACAGTATGTCGCTTGATTTGTGTACGTCAAGGTACAACTACTGATAGGTTGTTCCAGGCCTATGAACGGACATCATGCTTTTCCTGCTGGCCTAAGGCGGTGATGTAAGTGCTCAGGAAAGTCGATGCTCCAAAGATATTAAATCCTCATATCATTACACAGGCGACTTACTTGAGAGTCGGGTGCGTCGCAAAACACCGGCTCTGCTCACCCAGCATCCCTCAGTCTCCTACACATTTTACTAGGTTTCGCAGCGAGGATGGCATAGAGGATATTCATCTACTATTGACAGAGAAGGGATACCTACCGTCGGAGACCTGGTAAGTCTCACTCGGCGCTGCGGGGAAGAAGCCGGGCACGTTATTTGTACAGTATGTCTCTACGATTGATCATGCATTCCCGTCTTTCCGTGTTAATTAGATACATGCACGCAGCCCGCAGACGTACTGCGACCGATGCCGGTGAGCCCTGAAATCCACACTCGTAGCTAGGCTATAGGGATCTGACAGGGGTTGTGGCAACCAGTGTACGAGTGCAGAGTCAGATCTATCGTCGCATTCCATCTTCGTTGCCTCTTGCGACAGCATCCCTTCGCTGTTTAATACCGTCTGATGACTGCGGATGCTGGACGATGGCCGCTCATAGGGCGATGTGGGTACCGAGAATGATCGACAAACAGCAAGTGACACCGCTTCCCGTCGAACTTTATCACAACCTGTATCATACGGCAAGTACCGTTCGATGGGGTTCATAGTTCATTCATACCAAGAGAAGATGGGTATTGTCTGCCAGCGATGTCGGGGGATCGTGACTGCTGTCTGTTCAACCAATGTGTCTACTCTTCGACTCTGCTTATGCACAGGGGACACAAATTCGATGGAACCGCGAAGCTGCGTTGGTGCGAACGCGACACAGTGAACTGAGATGAAAGGCATGACTGGCGTCCTGAGAAAATCTCACCACAGTTCTTGTTGTGAAGGTTTCCAAAGTTGATACATTGTCCGACCCCTCATGGCAGCGCGCGCGCTCTCGATGGACATATATATGCCTTCCGTGGGCCCTGAGGCCCAGTGAGAACCTTCCCTATTTCCTACGATTTGTGGCTTTTGCCAGCGAATGCCATCTTTCGCCATTGTTTTAGAGCTGTCGCGATGACAGCTCGGCGTCTATTGACGCTCGATTTCATGCATCGATGATCCCTTTTTGTATATAGAATGGCCATCCGACGTCGATTTGCCAACCCTTCCATACAACAACTGTTTCATGTATACATCGCCGCATCCATATACATCCAATTCTCTGGGCGCCAAACGAACACTATCATCCATTTCCATGTCTGGCTGGTCCTCGATCTCGTTCCCGACCCCTTCGTCCATGACGCCATCGACATCCCCGACGCACTCATAAACGCGGTCAATTGCCGTCTCGCCTTCTGCACACTCTCTCTTCTGTTCTCCCACCATCGGCACTCTCACTGACTGCTTTGAGGCTATAAGGTAGGTACTAGCATAAGGACATTTATGGTACATAGTAGTGAGCGCATACAGGTGAGCTGGTTAGTACTTGCATAACGGTAAGTGGTGGCAGGCAAAGACTGTACACAGGTGGGCCACAGTACAGTAACGCTGACAGTTCCATGAGCACGAGTTCATAGCCACGCAAGCCACACACTTTACACGCAGTAGATAGGCCGGCGTGAGATGCGGGAGGCAGCAGGGCGGCAGGCGGGCGCAGGGCGGGAACAGGCGTCAATGTATCCCAGCGCGCGTGTCATACTGTAGAGTAACTGATGATAAATATATATGCTTGGATCGCATCGAGCATCCGAATCTGTACCGATCTTTTGTGAGCTTTATGTGTCTTCTTCTGTCTGTCGAAACAGGCCAGAATAGACTGTAATCGACCAGAAACGCTACAAATTGACGGATAAAGGTGAGTGACGGCAAATGGCTTTTTGTGGCCATATCTGCCTATCTCCTGCTATATCTACTGATATCCACCGATATTGGTCTTTATGCCAGCTAGAACAAGCTACAAATCGTAGGAAATAGGGAAGGTTCTCACTGGGCCTGAGGGGTGTACCCCAGATGGCCTTGATGGCCCATTCTTTCCCTTGGGTCGCCTTGCAATATGTCGTCTTCCACTGGTTCTGACATTTTTTTGTCATCGAGTACTATCAAATAGAGTGAGTAAACTTCTCCCTCCGGGATTATGCTCTTAGCACCCAATCTCACAATGCTCCCCTCAGACAGCTGAGTCGATACATTGCTTTGGCCAGCTTTGGTTTGTTGCCCCTTGCATTGCTCCTCCAAATGCAGCTGCTGACTCTCTCCATAGCTCTACTATCGTTCGACTACTTAATCACTTTCGACCGAGAGATTTGCTACCTCTCAGGACACAAACGAAGTTGGGTAATGGTGGTGTTTCTACTCAACCGGTACATCAGCCTCTTCCAATCTTTGGTGACTCTTCTCTCTACATTGTTACCTGTGACTACCTTTGTGGGTTATTCTTCTAGCTTCATGCTCGACATCGATGCTGACGTACCCAGAGGTGAGCAGAGACGTACAATACGCCTGAGGTGCTATTAAAATCTATCCGTTGGTAGTTGTATATATATGACGCGTACCATAGACGCATGTCAGATCCTACTTTACGTCGTCTGGGCAGGTGAGCAACTCATTCATTCCCCCCCGAAAGTCTCATAGAGGGAAATCATAGTGTTCTCCGCCTTGAGAGTTTATGCTTTCAGTGGCAACAATGCTATTGCCGTTGTTGTCGTTGTTGTGCTTTCTTTAGTCCCAGTTGTGACATACACTGTAAGTTGCTTCAATATGTATTACTGAACACCGGTATGGCTAATCCATACTAGGCACTATCTGCATACACTTGGATCGAGGTTGACCCCTTATGGCCCTCTTCGAACATCAACTATTGCAATGAGGGTTACAGTATCACTCCCCAGGTGTTCGCGAAGTAAGCAGTTGTACTGACGTTAAGCCCTACTATGCTGATTGCATGGCTTAGCCGTAAGCGCATCGCACCCTCAATTACCCTATCCTCAAGCCCTCTGACGTCTGCCCTTCAGTCGGTTTGCTCAAGAATGTCCCGCTCCTGCTCTTGGAGGCCATCGTGATTGTAGTGACCTTCGTGAGAACGTGGAACCTGGCGCATTCGCGTGACAAGTCCTCAATGGTCGAGCTAGCACGGCTGGTTCTCAAGGAAGGTATCATCTACTTTCTGTCAGTCTATGGCTGTCTATTCTCTATATTGCTGCATACTGATGGGCTTGCAACTGGTAGGGCCATTCTCTTGATCAACAGCACTCAGAGTATTTCTGACTTACTCCTAGACTTGAGTGTAAACTTTGTCGCCGCTAGTGCTATGTTCCCCCTGTAAGTTACAGTTGTTGGCTCATGTTGACGACCGCTCACTTTTCTTCACTCTACAAGGATGGTTCCTGTGCTCGTCTCCCGTTTCTATCTAGACTTGGACGATATACGCAGGGCCGAAGATGCACGAAAAGCGGAGGCGAACCGTCGGGCCGATTTGGAGAGAGCCAAGTTGTGGAGGATCAAGGTATGGTTAAGCTTATGCATCCTTGAAACGAATCCTGAGCTGTCCCGCAATGTTTTGTCGCAGCCTCTTCCCCCTCTCCCCAAAAGCGAGTGCGGTGAAAATATCAGCTACATAAAGGAGGTGTTCCAGTACAACAGGCGACTATGGGGCAAGAACGCCATCCTGATATAAACTGCAAGCCGTGCATGTCCACGTTCGGATACAGCTGGAATCTTCTAATTTATCATGTGGGAGCTTGGTCATAACCCACACGTTATCTTGGTTGCCTTTTGTTGTACTGTAGACAGCAGTTTTTCTTTGGTTCATCACTTGTCACTTTGACTTCCACCTCGCCGGTCATATGGTAATGTTATGCAGTCTGTCGGTTGTGTAATATAAGCGAACCACTTGTGCTCGGACTCTCGGAGAATAGCCTTATCTTTCGCCTCAGGCATCACTTCCAGTTCTAAAAGGTGACCGAGTACATTTGGTAACAGGTGACTTTCATGTTGCCTTGGCCAGTCCTCTGGCACTTGAGGCGATGAAAGATTGAAAGTCAGTATTGTCCAGATGCATCTGACAGGTCTTCATATTTGCGGATGCACCTGCAGTACCTGTGTATATATGATGCTTCAGCACATCTCTCACAGGCAACCCGCACCATTTCAGACGCACATTGTCAGCTTGCACTTGTCGCACTCCTTCGACGTCTGCGTATTCGCAGTGGTCTCATCGCGCTCGCAGCACGCGCAACTGCCCGCGAGAGCATACACTGCGCCAGGCTGCCTGTGCAGGCGGTTGGGCATCAGCCCGAGCTGGCCCATGTGCATCGTGCTCAGCATGTTGTAGCACGAGGTCAGGCGGCCTTGCATGACTCGGGTGCAGCTCGAGGTGCCTTCCGCTTCGGTTTGCCTAAATGTCACAGGGATGGTCTGTTATCTTTCCGATCCGGAAACCTATGGGAAGCAAGCCAGTCGCAAAACTCGCGTGTTCAGTTCTTGGAGTGCTTCATGTCGCGTCTCATGTATAGAAGCGCGAGCTAGACGCACTCGGTGTTGCGGTTCTTCAGGAGGTAGAAACGAACAATGACGCGTCTTTCCTCACTGTATACACATCATTATCTACCGAGAAACCTGGCACAATTCGTAAGCAGAGGGATGAATACCATCCATAGCCAACAAATTCGATGTTGAGCTTGTCCGCGCACTTCTAGTCTTTCAGTGGTGGCGCATATTAAGCGCCTATATATCAGGCTTTGGGGTCGGTCGTCCTTTATCGCGTCTTTTAGCTAATTTCAACACTAAATGTATCATTGAGAGCTGGAGGTGGACGGGAGAGGAACGAACCACTCGGAAACGCTGAGCAATGTTTTTTGTACTCGGTGGAGAGCGAACGATAAGCGCTGGAGATTCAAATTGCTCAAGGCTTGTCCGAGGCGGTCCTCAGATGCTCAACTTGTTTTGCCAAACCGTGTAGACAGGTAGAGGACTGCTAGTATGTACCAGGTATCATTACCAATGAGCTATTGTCACCTTAACCACTCGGTCATAGTGTCTCATGTTAGCTTCCTCTGTTCCGCTCTGAGTTCCTTGCAGTGATGCTGATGAAGTTCTCAGTCTCGTGAGTCAAGTTGCCATTGGTGAGAGCGCTGTTCTGGTCGGTCTCCCATTCGGACATGTGGTCTGATGTATATCGTACTTTCGATAACCCCATACACTGCAGAAACATACTTTTCTCCTGCACTCGCACGAAAGCAGACCTACTACCATTCCTAGCCTGAACTCCTGGACGACGGAATGCAGGTGAAGGACATACGAAGCGATATTTCGAAGATGTAGTAGGATGCATCAAGTGACACCAAAGAGCTGGAGATACTGTTGCTCGTAGAACGGAACAGTATGGCGGACGCCCTGTCCAAAATTAGTCTGGAAGTTGGGGCCGAGGAACATCGCGCAGCCGGTCAGTCCACCATGGTATTGAGAGTTATAGGGGGATGGCCTAGGCTTACTGCGAACCTTTGGCCGCTGCACTGCCCAAAGACAGCGAGCCGGGCCGAGACGAGGCGTAGTATAGGGAGAACGCCTAGGGCGTGGCCCAAAGGGTGATCATTGAGTAGAACTTTCAAAGTCCCGGGAATAGATATGTGGGGCTCTGGAGGAGATACCCTCCATAGTCTCGTCATCCTCTATCATACGCGATGCAAGGGGCGGCCAAGGCACGCTTGCGCTCGGCACATCTGACCATCATCAACCTTTCGTGAAGGCAGCGAGGTTTTGTGCCTGATAGCTCCGCCTTTCGACCAAGAGCCTTACTGAAGGACCCCCGATCATTCTCCCAAAGGAATGGTGCCTGATCCGGACAAAATTGGCCACCCAAAAAGGCCTATGCCTGATCCAATCCGGCCAAATCGACGTCCAAATTCTGGATGGCCTGGTGCCAAAGTCCGGACAAAACTGGTCCAACCAGGCAGAGGCCTGATCCCCATCCGCCCTTGGGCGGCCCGATGTTGGATGATAGCTACCCAGTCTTGACCAACAGTATCGCTCATTGATCACCAAGGCTTGCAAACCAGTGTCGCTATCTTTTTTTCCTTGTATCCCGGAACGTAAAAGGATGTTTCTGTTGAACTTGGACTTATCCGGACCGGACTACACGAGGCTATGCGTCTCCTAGCGCTTAGCTGTAGTCACTTACGTAGTATGTTACCATATTTGGGACTCTCTGCTCGTGTACTATAGCTATGCTTCCGGACTCTTCTGGTCATGTCTAGGACAATCCGTACTACTCCAGAACGGTCTAGACAGGTCTATGCCTTACTCATCTCTTACTCATCCTATGGTGCGATACGTTGCAATTCTTTCACCATCGTATTATTCATTGCACTATGGTACATGTGACTAACCACTCTTCGATTAGTCATGGACACTTCTCTGTAGTATATAAGGACTTCAGAT
>NW_006766885.1:1908323-1941568 GCF_000275845.1 Dichomitus squalens LYAD-421 SS1
GTCTTGACCAACAGTATCGCTCATTGATCACCAAGGTCTTGCAAACCAGTGTCGCTATCTTTTTTCCTTGTATCCCGGAACGTAAAAGGATGTTTCTGTTGAACTTGGACTTATCCGGACCGGACTACACGAGGCTATGCGTCTCCTAGCGCTTAGCTGTAGTCACTTACGTAGTATGTTACCATATTTGGGACTCTCTGCTCGTGTACTATAGCTATGCTTCCGGACTCTTCTGGTCATGTCTAGGACAATCCGTACTACTCCAGAACGGTCTAGACAGGTCTATGCCTTACTCATCTCTTACTCATCCTATGGTGCGATACGTTGCAATTCTTTCACCATCGTATTATTCATTGCACTATGGTACATGTGACTAACCACTCTTCGATTAGTCATGGACACTTCTCTGTAGTATATAAGGACTTCAGATTGTGTCCTCCCTCTTCAGTCTTTCCTTACTGACTGAAGATCTTGCTTCGACTCTAGTCGGATCTAATCTTTGTCTTCACAGCCCCAAGTTTATCAGTTTCTGCATTTCCGGCGGTGAATTGAGAAATTGCGCAAGAAGCGCTGGAGGGCAAGAGGTAGGGCAGCCTGCTGAGTGACAGAATGTCTTGTCTCTCCATTTGGAAGATGACCCCTAGCATATTCTATGTTGTCCAGATTGCCGTTGCACTCTCAAAGAAACAATATGGACGTTCCCTGAGCGAAAATTCAGCCTCTGGGCGCCTGATCTGCCCAATCCGGACAACATCATGCCGCCAGATGGCCTGATCTATAGTCCGGCCAAATTTGAGCACAAATCCGGAAGGCCTGGTCGAATCCGGACAGATTTGGCTCCCGGAAAGGCCTGATCCTTCGGACATTTATGGCAAGATTTTGGAAAATCGGATCATTCCTCTGAGTGAATAACCGGGGGTCCTCTTACCGAGGGGTCGGAGACCTTACCCCAAAAATGGATCTAAGATCGAGGAGCAAGCTGTCAGCGGAAGGAACCTGATTCCGAGCTTGGCCAGGTATCCGCGCCTCCGCTGACGGAATTTCTAGGGATGAGCTGTCGAAACCAGCTAGCCACAACGAGTTACCCCACAAAGGATACTCAGCATGTCGCTGCGGTCATAGTGAAGCCAGCGCGCTTCGACTCAGACGCGTCAATTTGCATCTACACCCCGAATCGGAGCGTTGGTAGTCAGGAAGACGCGCGCATTCCAGTTCCCATATTACCGAACCACGGCCGCATCGTGGTCAGTGATGCTGAGTTTCGTGCAGACCGAGCGAGGAGCCCTAAGTGCCTCCTCGTCATGAATGCGGGTTGAGGCTTGAGCCACTTGGTTCTACGGGGACCGTAGAGTGTTGTCGTTTCTACTTTGGTCATGAACACCTGATGGCCAAAGAGGCGTCGACGCGAGTCAAGGATCACGGTACGTCAACCGAAATGACCGTTCCGAGAGTGTACCGATGGGGTCAGCAGCTGCGATTGGCATGGCATGATTCGACGTACCCGTATCCCGGACATACTGTCGGTCATCCAGCTCCACGTCCATGTGTCTCCTGAAGTCAAGAGTCGCTGCCAGCCATGTTTCCAACATGAACACGAATCGTGCTATGAAGGTATCGCCGCCACCGCATAGAAGGTGTCTCACCGGGCATCAGCGTTCCACAAGATGCACACGTCAGAAGCGCAGACATGATGACGCATGCAAACGTCGCTGACAAGATAGGCGGCGAAGCGTTACTGCAGAAGAGCGGATTTATGTTCTGAACAGTCGCGAGTCCTACGCAAGATGCACGGAGAGAAGCATCCGCCCACCGCGGGCATGACCGCAATTCCCAGGAATTCGAAGCATGCCATATCAGGAGCTAGGAACCGGGGCTTGATGCGAATTGTTCTGTGCGGCATAGCCCTTACACACCTCCAGGACGCTTGGGCACTGATCACAGCAGCGAAGATCCTGAGATGCAGGTTTGCCAACTCACGAGAATTGAAGATGGCGACGGATCTGATTGCGAGACTACTTCCACGCCACTCGACCATTGTAAGAGCCACCACCTCAGGTACACCGGCGATATGAAGGATTCACGTGGGAAGCTGACCTATGCATGGGCAAACAGGCGTGTCGTCGCCCAATAGAGCAACTCACCTGTTCTCCACCTCGCGTCAATCTCATTTCACCACATCCTGCCGGCGCTGTTGACGCAGCTTGTGAACGAATGGCAAAAGGAGGGACGCTCAGCTTCCACGCCTGCCTGCGAACGCCTTGTGGCGCTCGCGATTTGTGGAGTGGGAGATGCGATATATGTGGGAGCAACTGCGGAATTGCCTGCGGAATGCGAATGCCGGTATAGCTACAGTAGCAAGACGTCTTCAAGAGACGGAGCCCAAGCGGAACATATGGGGAAAAGCGAGAGACGGAGGTTTCGTGTAATTACGAGACCTAGATTGAGCGCGGACGTCAGATTACTCCGCAGCTGCGGTGCGAGTGGCTTCGAGGTTATATTGCACGTTCTTGCGGTACTTGGTGACGAGGTCGGCGGCGGTCTTTACGTGCGTATCCGCCTGGATGATCTCCTGTAGAAGGAGGTAACGCGTCAGCTAAGAGGAAATAGAGTCAAACACCGCAATGAGATGAAGAACACGCCTCGAGACAACGGTTGAGTTCGAGAATGGCTTCCGTGCATTTATCCTACGGAAGAGAGATCAGAATAGGCCGCATGCTGGGTATATAGTGGGGAACGTACAGCGTTCTTGATGATGCGCTGGATGAGAACGTTCTGGCGCTCGGCATGGGGGTTCTCCATGTCGCAGACTACTACTAAGCGTCGGGATCGCGTTGTACGCGTCGACTGTGGCGGGCGCAGCTGAACAACGTGCCCTTAGCGGGCGTCTACTGCGCGCCCTGATCTAGGGCGCATCCATATATGGATGAAACTGTCAGAAGGCGATCGCGAACAGGGGCGCTCCGCAAAAGGCATTGCTCCCCTCGAATGCTCCACTTGGTCGACAGTGCCAGCTTGCGACGCCCATCGCTCAAGCCGCGAGCGCAACAGATGATTGGGAACCATGCCTGGCACAAGGCGGTATGTGGGATTATAGATGGGCGGGTTGTTAGCAACAACGAGGGCACTTCGCCCAAGTGGAGCAATTGACGTCACCGATAGATGAGGGTGCACACCTTGCGCGACAATCGCTCGCGGGATTTCCATGATTTCTTGTTCGCCGCCGACCCTCGAAATGTTCCCGGCTGCGCTTACCTTTCCCTCCTCTCCGACCCCGACCCCATCCTTCCCTCCAGCGACCGCCATGGTCGCCCTCTTCAAGACGGATTCCGTGCCCTACCGACCACTCTTCGCCGCCCCACGCTCGCTTTCTACAAAATTCCTTACTCTCCTATCCATCTTCTCCGTATTTTGTCTTGCTCCTTACCTCCTGCCCTCACATATCAAGCCCGACTTCCCCTCATTCCGTATACCAACAGGTCGCACACGCGGAACCTGTCCACCACGCTCATGGGCTGCAGGCCAGTGGGTTCCTAAGCCACCCCCGACGAACAGGACCGACTTCACGAAGCCGCAAGACGCATACGAGTTCCTTGGCTTCCAAGGCTGCGCTAGCTCTCGCGAGCACTGGTGGCATCTCGCCGCTGACAACGAGAAACTGTACGACCGGTTTCCCGGAGTCGCATCATGGGACTGGGCGACCCCGTCTGACTGTGAGGTTCGGCCGCTGAACCCGTCGGCGATCGTCAGGGACCTTGTCGAGCAAGGCGGTTGGCTCCTCATTGGTGGTGAGTATCACGCCTTCTGTGTCCTGACCACCTGGTGCTCTGTGCACCCGGCGGGAGTACGATCTTGCGTGCCTGTCACGTTCCGATGGAGGCGTCGTGCATACACTCGTCCGTCGAGGTAGCTCTACACTCGCACTGTCTGTCATGTGTGAGATCATGCAAGCTCACGGCCAGAGCGGTGACGACGTTTACCCCATTGCATCGACTCGAACATGCGATGTCGTTTCATGACTGTCCAGCGCGTTCTGTACCGCCGCTACCATGCACGCCTGAGCCGATCAGAACTAAATATAGGCTGACACCTTGTCTTGGCGCATCTAGATTCGGTGACTGAGAATCACTTCTTCTCGCTGTCGTGTCTCCTTTACCCGCACGTCCGTGCAACGCCGGACTACAACGAGAACCCGTACTATGACCGCGGCTATCCGCAGAATCTTTATCTGGAGCCATCGTCTCCTCTCGTACACTCAATCAAATTTCCGCGTGGCTTCGACATCGAGAAGACGCCGCTCGTCACTTTCCGCCGGATAGACCTCCTTCTCGAGCAGCCGCAGCTCGACCACATCTACCACTCGCTACACCCGGACTCGCAGTATGTCTCCGCGAACCAGAGCATCTTCAGCGACGAGGCGACCTGGAACACGTCCCCGCAAGAGTATGCCAAGATCTTCACGTCCCCGCTTCCTGAAGGCAACTACGGGACGATGATCGTCAGCACCGGTGGACACTGGACGACGACGCTCTTCAGCGGGCTGAAGGACGAGAGCATGTTCAAGGACGGCATTCAGAACGTCATCGACTTCTTTGGCGAGGCGATGGAGGTATGGGCTCGGGAGGTGCAGAGCCTGCTAGACGACGCCCAGGAGGAGGAGTGGAGGAAGTTGAGGAACAAGATCGGGCGCCTTACCGGAGGCTCTAAGCGCTCTCGACAGGTCGTCGTACGCGCGTACCTCCCCGGCCACGAAGACTGCCACAACTACAGGGCTCCCATCGAGACGTATAGCAAGGGCCGCTGGGGTTGGTACAACTGGAACCAAATCGATCTGTACAACGATGCGTTCGAGGTGAGTTTTTTGTCCCCACATTCGGATATAGTCCAGCACTCTGACATCGTGCGTATCATCAACCCGCAGGCGGTCCTGGAGTCGCGCAAGTTCCCCGACATCCACTTCCTCCCTATCGACAGACCGGCACTGCTCCGACCGGACGCCCATTCGGCGGGTGACTGTCTGCACATCATGTCCGGTGCGGGCGTGCTCGAGGGCTGGACGCACTACATCTGGCACTACGTCACTCGCGAACTCCCAGGGCGCATCCGGTAATGCACTCGGTTCCGTGCGCGACCGTCCCGCGTGCTTGCCCATGGGGACGGCATGGGGGACGCATGTTTCTGACGTCAACGCTCAGTCGTCGAAATCGACCTTCGATATGGAATCGCGTGTCGGGTCCGACGAGTATACGCGACGCCACCCATACATTCGCTTTCTGCCTACCCCAGAAACTCGACTTACACCATGCGAACGTTGTCCGTTCGTTCACATCATCGCGAGTCGTCGCATGCTAGTGCTCATGGCCCCACGTCATCCTATTCCTCCATCTCCAACAGTTGCATATACTTACGCATACCCCCATCTACTCCTTCCCCCGCTTTCGCGAACATTACTACACCTCCCACGTCATCTTGGATCCCCTCTCTACCACGCCGTTCGAGCACAGTTTGCCTTGCATCCATTCCCATTCCAGCGGCCGACATCCTACTTCGTGCGCTATCCCTAAATTGCTCTGTCCCCACTACATCACCTGCTCCATCTACCACAAGACCTCCTACCACTCATACACTATCGCGCAACAATCAAAGATGCCAGTGCTTTCGGACATCATGTCGTTATCTGTAGGGTACCGTGCCGCCGTTTAGACGCCTGCTTCGTAATCTTCCGATCCTTCCTCGACTTCTGCATTGTGCCTTTCTTTTGCTCTCGTTCCACCACTCTGCTCCCGCGCTTCGGGTGCGCAATAAGACCTGGAAGCACTGTGACACCTGGGATTGTAAATTCATAGCATCGAACACCTTTCAATCTTCTGGGTGCATAAAGTTTAGTAGCCTGTGCACGACTCTGTTTCGCACTGCCGTTTGCGAAGTATTGAGGCGTTGCACTAACCCCAATGTGTCAAGGCCATGGAGAGAGCTTACCTGGCGGGTGAATGGAGTGGCGCGGATCGTTTAGCTTTCGGGCTTCAGGAGCCAGGTGTGTTATGTTCCGACCTCATCGCTATGATTTACAGCGTTGAACTCTACCAGGTCCGGTACTACGACAGTCGGAGTGGACACCGATGATGGCTGGAAGTCAGGACGTGGATATTGCGCGGCTTCACCAGTACAAGACTGCAATGTCAAATTGGATTTCGATGCCGGTATGTGGATGCGTTCTGAAGGGGTAAAGTGAGTTCGATGCTGTGAGATCATATGGTATGGAAGCTAGCCTAAGACGCGCCGCCCACAGGAAGCTCCTGGAGCGATCGTTCCTTTGTTCTCAACCTGTGCAAACCGCCCGACGAGTGCGGGTTTCTTCAGACCGGTCCCATCGCAAATGTTAGCTCCCATACCCTCACGTCAGTGTCGACCACGGTTGACGTCTGCACGGGATGCCACCTCCCGGTATTCTGATTCTTTTCGGGCAGGTCTTGCATCTTCGTGTTCGGTGCTTGGGTTTGTGACAGCGCACCGAAGACATCCGACCCTCGCCGGGATCGCAATACATCTGCTTCATCGTGCCGTCTCGTCTGAGTGAATTTTCTATTTCGACTTCACCGTACATGCACTCAAAAATTGTGACGCTCCTATGGTGCATTTATGGATTTATCACGCAGTGCTCGAAAACCAGTAAATGCCTCGCCGGTCAGAACGGTCCATCTGTCTCAACTTCGACGCTTCGTGAGAAGCGTCGAGGCCACCAGTTCTATTATTACCTACCAGGCGAGATATAACTCCGTATCATGAAGGGTTTAGCGGTTAGATGCGGCGATAACGTGGTACGCATCTAATGACATTACTAACACGCGTCCGCAGAGCTTTGACAGCCTGGAAGGTAGCAGTTAGTATAGGATCCACGAAACACGCATACATATATTCCTTGCTTCGACATCTAGCACCTGCCAGGGACCCTCTACTTCACATCCTGTGAGCGGGGCTGCTGTTAATTTCACAACCCACTCTGATACATTCTCCTTTCGTGCCAGTTTCCAGCGACTCGCTACCTTACGCGTCAGCCGGACTCCAGACCCTTCGGTGTTACACACACGGCTCACTATGTCTCGTGAGTAACCTCATTGCGTAACATTGCCCTACTGACCACTTGTGCACCATCAGAAATTAGATTGCTCAATACCCGTACGGGGAAATTCGAGACTTTCACCGACCCGCAGACAGTCGATTATGCCATCCTCTCTCACGTATGGACCAAGGAGACATCAGGTCGACTCGCCGAGCAGGACCACCAGGACATCATTCGTCTCCAGCAACAATCATCCGATCCCAATTCGAGCATCCTCGTTAACGAGAGACTTTCTCCGAAGATACGACAGGCTTGCGAGCTCGCAAAGGCGGACGGTTACGAGTGGATCTGGATCGACTCCTGCTGCATCGACAAAGTGAGCAGCACCGAGCTGTCTCGGTCGATCAACTCCATGTACGACTGGTATCGCTACGCCTCGATTTGCTACGCCCACCTTGCCGATGTCGACGATGGCGATGCGGCGGCGACCGATGCTCCCGATCGACCTTCTGAAGCTCAGATTGTTCGGTTCCGCCAGAGTGCATGGTTCACTCGCGGCTGGACGCTCCAGGAGCTCATCGCGCCCTCTATGGTCGTCTTTCTATCCAAGAACTGGCGACGGATAGGCACAAAACACACGCTGGCTGCGGTCATAGAGGACGTGACCTCCGTCGATCGTCAGGTTCTACGGGGCCAGAGACCTCTATCAGATGTCTGCGTCGCTCAAAGGATGGCATGGGCCTGGAACCGGAGGACGACGATGGAGGAAGACAAGGCTTATTGTCTTGTAGGTATCTTCGGAGTACAGCTGGCGCCGATGTACGGAGAAGGCCACAATGCGTTCGTGCGGCTTCAGGAGGAGATCCTCAAACACATACCAGATCAGACCATCTTTGCTTGGGGTGACACTATGGAGTTGCGCGACTTGCGCAGTGCCCTCAGAGCAGGGGAACTTCCTCGCGCGTTCCCCCGCCAACACCTCGTCCCCCAGTCTGATTCTCCCCCGCTGTCAGATTCCTATCTGTTCGCATCATCCCCACAGAAGTTTTTGAGAGCTTCTGCCGGCCTCGCATTGCAGTCACTCTCACCTGATCTGGGGGCAGGCAACGCCGAATACACCATCACCCCCTATGGCATCCGGGCTACATTCCCTCTCATGCCCGTGGATCCTGACCACGAGGACGACTCCAGGACGTCCGAGTACTTTCTAGCTCTTCTCGGCTGCCGGGACCAATTGAAGGGTCGCAGTGTAGCACTTCTTCTCCGGAAGTTGAACAACGCGTTCATCCCGGCGTCGAGCCGCTCAGTCGGAGTCAAGTTCGACTCGGTCACGGCGAAGGAGACAACCTATATCCGTCTTGTACTCTTGGACGAGGCCGAAGCTCGGATTGGGCAGAAAGCGCTCTCAAGCATCATCTACGTCCCGTATCGCGCTACCCATACCACACAACAAATCGCAGATGACGCCCACTTCGAGACAGCACTACACTTCTCCCGTACACCCATCGAGATCACTATCCCATCGTGGTGTCGGAATCTTCTAGAGCGCCAAGGGTACAAGATCATACAAGACAACCGATACCACGGTGATACTTCTGTTACAGGATATCATGCTATCACGCTCGAGTCGCGGTCACAACAATCAGAAAATGTGAACCTGCAGCTTGGACATTGCTCGAAATGTGATGAGAAGGCGTTACGGGCGACGGTATCAGGCGACCCTTTGAAGGCCAACCATGCCAGGAGGTCCGCAGCCTCTTCAGATCGCGGATGCGCACAGGAGCATCTCAGATCTTGGCACACCTACGATCGCGCTGTCTCGAAGGTCTTCAACGTCCCCACCCCTTTTCTTGCCGATCGGTGTGTACAATTGACACTGCGCCTCAAAGATCGTTTCGGGAGCGTGTTGGGGCGCTACACTCTGGAGATCGAGATTTTGGACCTCGATCATCTCGGAAAGAAGAGTAGTCCACAGGCGAAGAGGAGTCAGTCTGGCATGGTCATTGGTGCACCGTATGGCATGGACCGTGTAGGCGGGCGTTCGCGTTCAGCTGACGGCACTGAAAGGAAGTTGGTTCCGGACGACCCACACTTCAGCGTAGGAGGCCCCTACACCACCGATAACATCCCAAGGCCGGCACCCCGCTACCTGACCAGGAGGTAAAGGTCTACTTACTTCTTTGCACATATCCATGCTCATAGAAGATCAGTTCTACAGCCCGATACCAGGATACACTCAGCAAATCCATTGTCCAACAACATAGACCTGTCGAAGAATCCGCTCCGACCCCGGGCCGAGCACCAAACAGGTATGTATACGTTGCTATGCTAGCATTGTAGCACCGTCAGGTCGTCGAACACATCGTTTACACCCAGATTGTACACAACGCCCCTTCCGCCGGCATCTCATTCCACGAGTCTTCCTGAGCAAGACTTCGGTGTAACAACGAAAGGATACCCTCGTCAGCAGCTCCAGTACCAATCACCCCATTCTGAGCTTTTCCCGAACCAGCCAGCCTCGTCTCATGAGGATATTGAAGGTCTTGTAATCCCTCGAAGATCTAGTCCAGTTTCTGCGGAGCTAGATATGGATAAGCCAGACTCTGAACCCAGGTCGAGCAAGAAACATGGAGCGCCGGCCGCTACCTTATACAGACCAATTGCACTACATGTGCAGCCTGCTCCATTGGCGGTTCAGACACCACCCATCGAATTTACTGCTCGAGGGACTGAACTCAACGTTACTGCGAACGTTGTCGACGAGGCTATGGGGGGCACTGCGAGGACAAATGCGGAAAGGGCGGACCCTACTTCGGCCAATGTCAGCGACACCACCACGGCGCAACTTCTTAAGGAGGTCTTTTCGAGGATTTTCGGAAGGAAGAAGAAGGGTAACCGTTAGCGACTAATTCTGGTCAGTCTCGTAGTGTTTTGCAAAACTAACGTTGACTCTTCACTGACACCATGGTTTATCCGGCAGCACGCAACCTCACATTAGATGTGGTCGCGCTAATTCACCTTGCTTTCTTGCATCCATCCTCCAACGGCTGTCTCAGGTGAAGAGCCGAGGTCGGCGCCCTGCTGTTATCGTGATGTCATATGTCGCAATGTTGCATCATAAGAAGTTGGTTTGCTGTTGACTGTCATCGACTTATCGCCCAGCTGCAAGGAGCCTCATTTCTTGAGTCTGAACGTGAACGATCAACAATGATTGGACTCGTGACAGCTACATATCGGTGGTACGAATAACACAGGCCGAGAAATTACCAGGAGGCGGGGACCTGAAACGCGGTATCATCCCAGTCGATTCGTTGCCTCAGAGCACTGGTGAGAATCAATTCTTGTGTATAAATCTTGTGATGTTGTGCGAGAGGCCGCCAGATCGACACGTCTTCGGGACAGGATATGACGAAACGGTTGCCATGCCCAGCCAGGATGCGAACAGTTGGTGTTTGTGTCGACACCTAAGCAAGCGAGTCAGAACAAGCATTTGTGCGGTCATGGCTACGAGCGAACCTGTCCGCCATTTGCTGTGACGACGTTCTTCAACAGCTTGGTCTCAACTGATACCTTAGGTGTGATGTAGAAGGTGATTCCTCTGAAGAGCTTTCCCGCGTTCTGCTTCGCCCGCTTGAGTGCGTCGTCTAGGCTGAAGCTGTACTTGTTCTCCGTGGTCTCGTCCTTGATGGCGTAATCCGCCTCAGCTGCATCACAGCCTATCAGCTCTACATGCAGTTCGACTATCGAAGACACTAAACTTACGTAGCAACTTCTTGTTTGCAGCAGACATAACCGCCCACTTCTCACTGAGGACATACGGAGCAACAGCCATCGCACACAGAAATTTCTCCGTTCGGACGACACTCTTCACGAGTAGATGTGTGCACTCTGTAGGCTTCGTAACAATCTTCACGCCCAACTTCGTCAACGCCTGGTAGAGAATGATATGAGCTTCGTAGGTGTCAAGGTTTGTTCACTTACCCTCAAGACGTCTTCAGAGAGCGTGAGCTGTGTCGTCATGACCCGTACGTCTTTCGTCGCCGCTGCTTCATTATTCGTTGTAGTGGACGTTCCAGGTTCCTTTGCTGGAGGGCTCTCCTCCAACCCAGCAGCCGCAGATTTCCTCCCCGCTTTCTTCTTGCCCTTCGCAGCCCCTTTCGCAGCATCTTCGACCTCATTCGGCTTCTGCTTCTTTCTCTCGGGCATCTCATCATCGTCCTCCTCGCTCCTTACGCCTTCCGACCCGATCGACCGCCTCTTCTTCCCCCCTCTAGCAGGCGCAGGCGTTTTGGCGGAATCCTTCGCGTCAGCGGTACCCTCGCGCGAAGCACGCACAGCGCCCCTCTTCATCTCCTTCTGGAACGAGACCACGTCGGGCATGATCACGTCGTGCAGCTTCCGCGTCGCTTTCGTCGCAGCGGACCGTTTCGACGGCGTCCGCGTCATCTTCTCCGGGCTCGCAAGCGTCGACGTCGATGCACGGCTCGGGCCCGCCTCCGCGTTCTCGATTGAGGACGACTTACGCCCTGCCTTGGTCGCCGCAGGCGGTGGAGGTTCAGATCGTCCGGACTCAGAGGGTGCAGCCGCACGTGTAGGTTTCTTCGTCTTGCCTCCGCGAGCAGGTGCTGCGTCCTCGTCCTCGTCTGCGGGAGCACTCTTCGCAGTCTTCTTCGAAGGTCCAACTTTCTGCGGGCTCACCTTTCCGCTCTGCCTAGCCGGGGAACCATACACCTCCGCGACAGTAGGCACGAGAACAGAGTCGAGCCGCTGAGGTGTTCGACCGACCTTCGTCGGGGAAGTCGCCCCCGCGCGAGCCTTGCCCTTCCCGTTGGGGAGCAGGTCGCCGAGCACGGAGCGTATGTCCTCTTCTGTGGACTCCGACTCCGAGTCGCTGCTCAGCTCGAGAAGCTTGTGTTTCTTCGACTGCGCTGCGGGCTGCTCCTTCGCTTTCGCCTTCTCCTTGCCCTTTGCGGCGCGTGTGTTGACCGGTTTCCTAGCCTCCTGCTTCTTCGCCATTGCCCTTGTCTTTGCCACAGGTAACTGGTCATCACTCGACTCCTCCGCCGTCGCGACGTCCTCGTCGGCAGGCGCAGCCTTCCATCGCGTACTCTGTGGTTTTTTGACTGGCGACGGCGACTCCGTCTGCGCGTCATCGTCGCGCTCGCGCTGAACACGCTTCGCCTTCGCGCTCCCGTATGTCTTCGCGTGGCGCTTCACAGGGGATGGCGTCGTCACCGCATCGCGCGGGGGCGTGACGTCCTCGGCATCCTCGTCCGGCTCAGCCTCGTCGTCGGTCTTGCGCGGGGTATATCGCCGCACGAGCTTCCTCTTCGCAGGGACCTTGGTATCAGCCTCCTTCTCGGGCGCTGGGCGCTTCGTCGGGGGGTCTTGCTTCGTGACTGGGGACTGGCTCGGGCCAGCTCCTGCGTCCTCTTCTTCATCCCCGTCGATGTCCATCTCGTCACGAGCCTGCCGGCGCCCTTTGGGCTTCAGATCCGAGAAGGACGCGTCGACGTCCATCTGCGCGCCCACGCTGACCTCGCCCTCGTTCTCGTCCATCGCGACGGCCTCCTCGACCTCGCCCGCGCTTTGCGCCGTCCCGTGTAGGACCCCTCCCTCTCCCTCCTCGTCATTGTCCTGCTCAGCGCGCCGCTTCTTCTTGACCTTCGCCGGACTCGCGCTCGCGCTCTTGCTCTTCCGCCGACTTCTCCTCGGGGTCGCCCCCTGCTCTCCGGCCTCTTCGTGCATCTCGACATCCTCATCTGTTCCTGCCTCTGGGGCGCGCTGCATGTCCTCGAGCTGGCCGGGCTCCCAAGAGATGCGGCCGATGCCGCGTTCAGCGAGGACGGTGGAGAAGTCGACTCCTGGGGGGAAGACGATGTACTTTTCGCGGGCGGGGGTGAGGCGGCGCCACTGGACGAAGCAGTCCTCGACCCAGGTGTGATTGACGATCGGGATTGACCATGATGTTGCTTTGTCCGTCTTTGTTCCATGTAGACTGTGTGTGGATTCAAGTCGGACAAGAGGAGAGAGCAATTACGTGAGATAGAGGGTGAGAAGAACGGAATATGAGGTACGAGACGTACTACGCTGCGACGACGATGGTGTTGTGCTCGGCGGACATGGACGCAGTGAACTCACCACCCATGAGCGTGATGAGCTTTTTGAGGTACTCGCGATCCTTGCCCGTGTAGTTCGTTACGGTAACGACCTAACACTTGATCAATATTCAATGCGAGGACTTTTCATGGAAGTGCGACCCCACCTCCTTGTCGAAGCCGTCTGCAGGTTTGTCAGGAATGGGGTAGTGTAGGAGCTGATCAGCGGGTCGGGTGAGCGTGCCTGTCGCGCGCACGTACCACAACCACGCTAGGGTGCCGATTGTCTTCTTCTGCTGATATGCCTGCACGCACACGACGGGTCATGAGCGCGACTTCTACAGTGTAGAAGATTGGCGATACTCACTTTCGCGTACGCAGCCCCAGTTCTGTACCGCGTGACAAAGATGTCCGCTTCGTCTATCTTCGCAACCTCCTCTTGCGCCCGATCCGCTGCCTTCACCGACTTTGGCGAGGACAGCTCGACGACTTCGCCACCCTGGCGTCGAATGTCGGCGTAGAGAGCCTTCCTCTGGTGCTCCGACAGGTCGAGCGACAACCCAAGCAGCAGTTTCTTCCCTTTCCAGACGTTCCGCGACGCAGGGCGCACCTTCCTTTGTTCGTCGTTCGACATTGACGCGGTCTCGTAGAGCATCATACGCTCCGAGGGAGGCTCGTAGTCCTCGTCCTCCTGCGTCGTCCGTCCCTCAGGTCTTTGTTGGAAGACGCGCGGTTCTGGCCATTCATAGTGACGCGTTGGGAGGTCCCGGATACCTAGACGCACCGTGTCGTCGAACCAGTGTGGGACAAGGACGCGTACGCCCGTCTGTTCGCGGTAGTGCATCGCAGTCTCGTACTTTGCGCTCCCGGGGGCGAGAGCAAAGAGGTGGGTGACATCACGGGTGAGAGCGGTGCGCCACTGCCCACCGAGGGCTGTCACTGCAGCAGAAATAAGTTCGCAGTCGGATTTGGAGAGGTCCGTCGCGGCAGCGACCACGCCAGAGAAGAGGAATGCGGGGTCGGCGTAGTAGTACTCAGGGTCCTGAGTCGAATCCAGGACGGCTGAGCGTTCTACCCAGAAGGGGGTGACGGTATGTGCTGGGGAGTCTTCGGGGAGAGACTCGACAAACTCTTCGAGGGGTAAAGAGGTGGTGATGAAGTGGGTTAGCCTAGGATCTGCGACGGGGACTGGGGTGCCGCCGCGGACGTCGAGAACCTCGCTGAGCTGGTCGCGTTTCTCGAGAGGGATTGTCTCAGAAATGTAGTAGTATACACCATCAAAAATAGTCTTGGGCATGCTAGGAGGATACGCAAAGATAGTCGGGTGGAGGAGGATGAGAGGAGGGCGGCGGTCGCGCCCAAAGTATCGAGTCGGTCGTCGATCGAGGGTGGCAGCGCGTCTCTGCGGACACGGTCGCGTCGACCACGTGCCGGTGCAACCTCAGCCTAACGGAGCCCCACGAGCTCCCTTTCCTTCATTCACTTCCTCTTTGTCGTCTAACACCTTGCGGTGTGAGGTCCTGGCTTTTCAAGCTTGCTATGTCTCACAAAACTGTCACGGAATCTGCATACCGCTCGCTCAAGACAGACAGCTGATGAGTTCTGATTCAACTTCTTGGTCCAAGGACTACGCGCCATTCATCTGCGACCACCTAGCAAAACGGCTAAGTCGCACTAACCTCTGATACGGTGAGTACTACTATCTACATGAATGCCACCACTGGACATCCTCTAGTCGCGTACAAGTCTGAGCTTGAACTCAATCCTGGGCAAAAAGCGCTTCTTCCGCTTCTTCGTCTCCGCTGGTGCGTTTGCTGTTGGGTCAGCGTTCAGCCCTTGCGCGGCTGGTCGCGAAATTGAAGTTGCACCGGGACTTTCAGCGACGACGGGACCTGCAGACGATAAGCTAGGGGGCGCAGGCTCCGCGCCAGGAGCAAGAGCAGGAGCAGGCGGTACTGCACGCCCAGCGGCATGCGAGGCTGCGGAGGCTGGAAGAGGAGGACGTTGCGTGAGCGTCCGCTCCGCTTCCATATTCTCATCCTGTTCAAAAGCACTCGGGTATCCCGTTGGCTGTCCAGTGCGGCCATGAAGGGCGATCTGCGGGGCTACGACGTCAGCTGGAAAACCATTCGGTTCCTGTCGTGCCTCCGGGACTCCCATAGCCTTGCCGTCTTCATAACTTCCGGATAGCCCTAGCACCTCTGGTGGACTCCTATACGAGTACGCTGGCCTCGTAGCAACCTCTTCTGGATGAGGGTGATAGCTATTCGCTTGACTTCCGATCGGGGAAGGGCTGTGCGTGCGCATCATATTCAGATTCGCATAAGGCCCATCATGGTCCTGCCTATGAGCCTCGGCCTGGTATATCCCACCGTGTTGGATGGCACGATGCTCGCCTACATGGCTTGTAGGTGCTTGCCACGCTCCTCGACCATCGTTGAGATAGTGGGACTGCCACAATTCCAGCTGCGTATGGAGCCTCCGGGTGCTCGACCGTTGGGTGTACCGCGGACAGGTCATTCGGCCGGTGGAATCCCTTTCCAGGCTGTACGTACGTTGTAGTTTGCAGCCTATGCCTGCAAGTATCCACATAAGGGTGATTCAATGCAGACGCTATATCACATGCGTACGTACCGCTGCGGCGTACGAACAGTCGGCGCTTGAGAACCCTACCGACCAGGAGGAGATGTTTGTTCTGCGGTCCCAGCAGCATTGTAGGTGCTTAGAATACCTGGCCCCGCGGTAGTGAACTGCCTGGATGGTACGGGCATAGCTGGTTGTGGCCGTCGCTGATACAATTCTGGGTCCGCATAAGATCAGAAACCCACCAGCGTACGCATGACATCTCCGCACAGATATGCTTACCTGTGTTCATTTGAAGGTCGTCGAATGCGACAGCTCGATGAGTGTTAGTGTTCATACGAGGGCGTTGCAATGTGCTCTGAGAGTAGTCGGCGGAGTATTCACCCTGAGCGTTGTACAGCGTCGAACCAGAAGCTCTCTCGAATGTGGAATTGTGCGAACAGTCCCGTTTCCGGTAAAGCGCGTGAGGTATCCTGGGAACGTCAGGCGCAGACCGCACAAGTTGTGTTGATTGCGACTGGTCACTCTGAGCGCTCGGACTCGGCGTGTCAGACATCAGGTTGCTCTGCGGAGCAAGGGTGTCGGGAATGGGGCAGATGTCCGCCCCAGGGTCGAGATGGAGCACCTCGACGTCCAGCACGTACGACCGCTCCGACGGCCTCCCAGGGTTCTCGAGGCTGAGCGTGAGCCGAAGATGTCGGGAGGCAGAGCTCTTCGGAGGTAACTTGAAGGCCGTCCACGCCATGCCGTCGCAGCATTCCCAGTTGCTGACATGCGTCTTCCTGCAGGATGTCTCGGGCGGAGAGGGCGCAGTCGGGTGAATCCTGGCCCGTAGGTAACCTTGCGACGACGTGTCGCAGTCAGTGCAGTATCCGAAGTCGATCTCGATGACATCCTGGCCGCAATGGAGCAAGAACTTGTTCGATCTTCCTGCAGCCAGAGATGGTTCGATGCGGTACCCATTCTTCGTCAGGAGGGTTGGGCACCAGCGAGAAAGGGTTATGTTCACCACTTCCTTCGGCCGCATAAGGTACAGCGAGCTGTCGTGCGACAACTCCTGCTATATCAGGGGCAGGGAGTGTTGTACGTATACCTTGCGGTCCGCGAGGATTCTGGTGCGGCACGCTGAGATCTGCTCTTGAGACAGGACAGCTAGACGGTAGTAGCGGTCGCCGATCTCTGACGCCATTAGGTTGGGTCTGCTCAGTCGGAACTGGGCTTGGAAGGGCAAGCAGAAGCCGACATGCATGATCGACTCGGAATTGGATGGAGGGCTACGTGGGCGGCGGAGTATGAGCGCGAGCAGACGGCCTTCCTTATCCTGACAAGCGAGGAAAGCAAGATGGAGCTCTTCTCCCTCGCTCCCATACTCAGAGAAAGGGAGCGTGGGGAGCGTCATGTGCATCCCGTACGAGGTGATGGCGTAACGCGGATACTCGACGTCCACGCCGAGTCTCTCTGATAGTTGTGCACGTGAGATAGTGGAGAGAGATATCGATGGGGCCCTTGAATGCCTTGGGAGATGTCGCGAGGAGGTATGGCCAGGATCGACCACGTATGTCAACGTCGCTGAGGGGCCGGGGGAGGCAACCAGTGCAGTGGCGCTAGGAGATGGCTCACTCAGCGAGAGGGAGTCACGGCGCTGACCCCATGCGAAGATGCTCTGTCCTCGACCTTCGTCGTGACCCGATCGGACGCCCATGACATACGCTCTGCGACGGAGGCGTCGGAAAGCTTTCGTCGGCCTCGCAGAATCTGAGTATCGATGGAGGTGACATCGTGAATGTCTTTCGCCAGGCTGTGCTTGGTCCCGATCACAGCCCAGGTCTTGGAAAGAAATAGTACGGTGTTCGGAGCCAGGAGTTCCTGAAGTGTCCAGCCACGCTTGAACCACTCAGCGCGGCGGAATTGAGAGTTCGTTATGTGGGGATTGTCTCCGTCTTCGACATCCCAGAGGTGAGCGTAGCATACCTCTGCGCACCGATACCACCGATACATCGAATTGAGAGCTTCGGACAGCTCCGCGCTACTTGTCTTATCGATGCAACACGAGTCTATCCAGATGTACTGGAATTCATGCTGCCGCGCAACCTCGCATGCTTTCCGGATCTTGGGGGAGAGAATCTTGTTGAACTCCGAGTCTTCCTGATCAAGCCGCTAGATTTCGAGGACTTTCTGGAGCGTTTGCTCTCCATCCTTGGCCCAGACGTGGGATAGAATAGCGTAGCGGACCTCGTGTGGATCGTCAAACCACTTGAATTGTAAGGTACTCGTATCGAGGAGGCGCATATTGAGCTTGTGAGATGACGTTTCATCACCCATGAGTTCGCACGTATGCATTGAATGAAACGGATGGAAAACATATAGCAACAGGATGGAACGAATATATGGAATCTTCGCAACCGCGATGAGTCTCTGCTGGTGACTGCTGGGATTGAATTGCGAAAGCGACTCCGTCAGCCTCAGAATGAATACTCATGCAGAGGTGTAACCGTTTAAGTATCGACGTAAAATTGTCTTAGTGTCTTAGGCCACTGGTAGAGGAGGATGGGTTGGATACGTTGTGCAGCCGCCACATCCTGGACGTATATAGCATCGGAGCCTGAGACCATGTGGCCGGAACCAGTTCTGTGCGTCAACAACATAAGGGCAGGCACCTTCGGTGGACAATGGCAGTTACCATGCGCCCACAATTCTCTGAATTCCAACCAATGCGAGCGGTGATGAAAACAGCATATTCGGCTTCTATCATTCTCATGCATGAGGTATGCACGAGGGCATGGGAAGCGTGGCGCTAGGAGAACCACACGGGACTAGTTCCTCTGCCTTTACAGAAACGTGAGCGGTGATAGGCAGTGTTTGTACCGGCACCTATCCACTGCAGGGCCTACACTGCCAATTTACTCCGAAGCGCTGACGCGCGGCTTGCGAGTCGTTATCGTGCGTGGCGTGTCTTGATGCTACTGAGGCGGCGCAATACTGGTTTACCTTATATTCATGGTGTGAGTAGGAGCGGGCACTGAGAGCTCTACCACGTATGTGAAGGTGAGGGTCATTCTGGCCGATGGAGTAGTAGACTCTCCGGAGTCTGCAATTCCGACTCCGTACTAGGAGTCTTGTCCTGACGTCCCTGCAGTTCAACCGTCAGCGTCTCAGGAATCCTATCCTCTTCCCAGATGTCATAGCCACGGCCAATTCCAATGCAATTTTCATGGGCCTGCCCAAATGTATAGGCGGGAATATGGCCAGCCGTCTCATGCATGCGCAGCTGATAGGAGAACTCCTCGAGAGCGCCGTAATCAAGTATGGGGATTCGCATCGGAACAGAGAGGAATGGGGCTCGAAGACTGGAGGGTAGGAGAACTGGCAAGGGACAGAATGAGAGGGCTCAGCTAGACTGGGCGGAGTCACACCGCGTCGTCGTCATGTAGATCTGCATTGAGATAGTACATGAACACGTTCGAGACTACACCGTCCATGTATTCATATTTTTGCCCTTCTGTGACATGTGAGGTCTGTTCTTTGTTAAGCTTCTGGAGTATATCATTCCCTGACTGACTTTAGACGCACCTCGAGAACACTATACTTTGAGCAGCAGCTCCTCAGATGGAGCTACTTGCCTTCGGATCCTCATAGGACACATGAATGCTGACCAGATTTTGGACCATGTCCGCCCATCCTACAGACCCGAGAAGGACAGGGCCTACATCAGACTTTCCATGAATCGAGTGAAAGATGCCATAAAAGAGGGAGCGTCCCGCAAATGCAGATTTCTCAAAGGCTCGATCAATCTCCGATTGAGAAAAAATACCCGGCCGGTCCCAGATGGTGAATGTGTAGACTGTCTGCTTGAAACCCTTGTAACCGCGTTCAGCATGATTTTCAGGATATACGACTGGTCGGATGGAACACCGGACGGTGGAAGAGACATACCATGTATCCGATGTCGCTTAAACCTTTCCTGCCGACGGCGAACTTGGTCTTCTTGCAGTACACCATAAACTGAGGCACAGGCCACTCTACGCTTGCAATACGTATACATGAGGGAGCCACATAATTGTGTAGGAGTCGTAAAGCGCAACTTACCGACTACTTGTAGAAGTCCTGGCTCATTCGCGCTCGCAGTCGCTCCCGTATAGGATGGAAGTTCCAGCGAGTTGGGAACCGTCTCGTCTTCAGTCGCCTGCTTGAGCTGACTGTCTTTCTCCGACATCTTGTAGAATGAGAGGATGAAACAACCTCACGGAGAGAATCGATGATTCGTCACCGTGGAGCTACCCCGCGTTAGTACCCCGTGGGCGGCTTACCTCCAAAGCACGTGCGCACGGTCTTTACCGACAACAAACCAAAGCTAGAAAGCTAGAATATGACAGGGCCTAGAAACAAGCAACAAACGTAGATACAATCACGGGATGGCAGCGCGGAGCTAGATGAACAGCGATCTCAAATCAGATAGTCATTGGAGGATGGATGAAGCTCACAAACTCTAGAGCATCGTAGGCTTGTACTCAGTATGACTTTCCGTCGACATCTTTCCCGTTCATGTGACAGAGAGTGTCGAAGATAACAGCATCGAAAAAGCACCCTTCGCCGTCGTAGTGCGAGTTCTCGAATGCCACACCTGGTTCTGAAAGGACCCAAACGAAAGAGACAATCATAGCTACTCTGACTCGATAAATTTTTTGTTCGGCAACAGGAAAATGCTCACTGACGCTATCCGGTCTCCTCAGTCGCACCCTTGGTGAATGCAAGATTACAAGCGCCCAAGAGTGTAAGGATGCACGACAGACGAGATAGGAAGGAGCAGTGATGGTGGCGCAACAGCGCGGTTAGTCCCAATAAGGTAGCGCCCCCTGGCGCTACTTACCGTAGTCACTCGCTTGCCATCTGCTACTCTTTCTGCGGGCAGCGGCAGGGCACAAGAACGTTCATATCAATTACTGTAAACTCTACATCCATGACACGCCAAAATAGATCACTAATTGGGCCTTCTGCGGAGAATATTGTGCGGGATTCCGAACGGTGGACTAAAGGCTGACTCGTCTAATCGCCGGAGTCCGACGTGTCACCGTAGGCCGACCGTAGGTCCAGGCGGGATCCGAGGCACGTCCAGGCTGAGTGATATTAATCTTGCATGCACAATTCTCAATGTCACGACTTAATCAGCAGCAGTGTCCCACAATATGATGAGGCAAGAGCATGTAACGTCTTTCTCATGATCATAGCGGCGTGACTGATGTCCTAATACTTATCGTCCCCCGTCTTCTCGTAGTACAATTCTATTTTCACAATGTTTGTCATCATTTGCGCCCAGCCCACCTCACTCAGAGGAACGGGGCCCAGGTCGTCCTCCCCGTGTATGTGATAGAATGTGCCCAGAAGAGAGGCCTCCTTCGAGAACTGGGACTGGTTGAAGTGGATTGCAGGGTTGTATGTGTCGTACACCCTCTTCGGTTTCCATAGAAAGCTCTTGTGTATCCACTCTAGAAGTCCCTATTGGGCGTGTTTAGCCGAAATTGCACTGGAGTGTGAAGGAGTGGGCTACGTACCCTGTGCCCCATTTCCGCGATGGCTTGTCTCCCGCACGCATATTCGACGTCACCAATAAAGACCATGATGTGAGGTACAGGCCATGTTATACGAGCTAGCACGATACACCATGTGCTATGTCAAAGACAATAGGATGATAGCTAGCAAAGCACACACTCACCGATGAAGTCAGGGCGAAACGTCTTGCCAGCGAAACCCTTCTGTTCCGCGGTGTGCGAAAGCTGGAGCGCGACGGTCGCAGTTTCTGCATTCGGGGACTGGTCACCTAGCGTGGACTTTTCTTGGTCGATAGTCTGGTCCTGCGTCTGTTTCTGTTCGTCGAGCATCCTTGTTCAGTGTGGTCGTCGACTCCTAGGTTGCAGAGACGGATGATAGAGTCGCCCAGAAGAGCGCCCCTCGCGGTCGTATGCTTCGTGGCCGCAGCACCGAACGCCGGATGCTACAAGTCGGTAACTTACTTTCCTTATCTGAAATAGTGACTGCATCAGCAAAACCAGCAACTAATGGTCTGGCATGGTCACGGCGCCCGAAACCGGCCTACCCTGTCCGGAATCCGCAAGCGCTGCCTGAAACTGGCCAACTTCCGTCTCGCCTGACGGATTCTGGCCGTTGAGCATCTGCGCGGATGAATCCTGGCAATGGTAGATAGGCATACATCTTGCCCTGCTGATTCTGATCATTGACTTGTTATTGCTATCCGTTGCACCACAGCCGCCTCCCTCTCTCTCGAGCGCGCTCCCGATCATCCTCCTCTCCGCCTCCGCGCGTGCCGCCTCCAGGTCTCTGCGCTCCTCCTGCTTGTGCGTCATGCGCCAGGATTTTTGAGCGCGGATGTACACCTCTTCCTCACCGCTCCAGTCATGAGCGATACGGGGCGAAGGAGGACACATGGGCACACTGCGTTTTGCTTGCGACTCTCACTGACCCCACCGTGGAGAGCGCCGAGGTGTCAATCGACAGCCGCAGTACTGTCTGCCTCAAATGGTGATGTTCCCTTCATGATCCTCACCCTTCTAAGCTTCTATATTGACTCTCAACAAATCACTCAAGCCTGCTCATCGATGACACAGTCTATACTTGCAACAAATCCAACAGCCTGTCATCCTGCCAACCCTGCCCTGAAGTGTCGCTCTCAAAACCCCTTACCTCTCGGCTGTACTCCTTCAAGTCCATCTTTACCCGGCTCAACCACGAGCGTGCGCCCATGAAGCTCTCCACCCACCGCAACTTCGTGTTCACGCTTCACGGCGTTGTCTACCTCCGCTACAACTCCTTCGCCACTCCCCACGATCTCAAGAAGCAGGTCTGCGCATACAACCCCACCCGCTTCGAGATCGGCCTCGTCTACTTCGCACGCGTATGTGCCTTCCTGCTTTTGCCAGCCATCATGCACATCTCACTCCAAACCCCGCCTGCAACCCCATTAAGAAGACAGTCCGCTCAGTCGCCTTCGCCCCGCAGCTCCGCGAGCTCATCATCAACATGGGTATGTTTGACTGCGTCACCGCTGACATCTGCTGCCGCTGCTAACAATTCATCATGGCCGCCGTCCACTTCCTCCTTGCTCTCGCCCTCTCTGTGCGTCGAATTGTCTCACTTCATTCCCGTGTTCTGCAGGGTGTGTGACTCAAGATTTCTGTGCGAGGGCGTTGTTCTCCACGTCAGCCACTGCGTAAGTTCTTCGTTGGCCCGGTGCTACTAACCCTAACCTCGCCGAGTTCTGCGAGTAGTAATCTAGACATCTTTCATGTATAGTAGTCTGTGTTAAATTATCATTTATCATCGAAAGTACAAACTCCGATTGTGTTGTAATTTGTTGGCCAGCTGTCTTCGCCAACATGATCAATGACCGTTCCGTAGTTTGAACTTGGGCAGCCATGGCAGGAATTGCACCAAGCATTGGTCATCTATGTTCATTGACTTAGTCAAGAATGTGCAATATCGGCCAGAGTTCTACCGCGGTACGGTACGCGAAGACCATACACTCTGCTAGAAGTGACAAGCATTGTCCAGGCGCCCAGTCACCTCTGGCCATGCCCGGTGATTCCTCGCGGTTCTCTACCAGATTCCGTCATCCCTTGGTCATACCTTGCGAATCTGGCCGGTAATGCGGAACCTGCACATGCCCGACCATACCTTACACCTTTTTGCTGATGTGGGTTCAGACGACAGTCGTAAGCGCAGTGGCGGAAGCAAAGACGAGTAGTTCACAAAAGGACTCAGTCCGATACATAACACGCGATTGAGCGTATGGCCACCTGTAGCTGTAAGTGATCTGCTTTACCTTCCGATTTTCGAAGCTAGACTGTGTCACACTTGTCTCATCGCGGGCACCACCGGTACTACGCTACGTCGAACATCAGAGCCTGATAGTCAGTGGTCATTCCGTTTTGAGCGCCCTGAATGTCTTCCTCCGACGTATTGTAGAATGAGAGTACGGAGAGAACTCAGAGGTGTATAATACGATGATTCGCCGCTGCAGGTCAAGTTTGATCACGACAGGGTCTGATATGTACGACGGTCGAGAAACACGTCTTGAACATGAGATTAGCTATAGTGTAGTGATACAACGTTGTGATAAATGTCAGTGAAGAGCGACCATTTGAAAGCACATGAACTCACGGACTGAACGAGACGATCGGCAGGCTCTCACCCTTCATGGTAGACAAGCTCAATCCTCACGACGTTCTGGATCATCTCTGACCATCCGAGGCTACCAAGCATGACGGGGCCCCAGTCGTCCTTCCCGGTCGTGTGGTAGAAAGTCCCGAAGAGAACCGCATTCCGGGCGAAGGAAGACCCCTCGTAGTGCGAGTTATCGAACGCAACGCCTGGCTCCGGAGGGCTCCAAACGAATGAGACGAACAGCCACTTCATAAAATCCTAGAATCATGGGCTTAATTCTCTGTGTACGAAGGCAGATCTTGGTACGACTTGCCTGCTTGGTCATCTGGGCGATAGCGTCCCTTCCCCACGCGATCTTGATTTCGCGGTAATACACCATGACGTGGGGTACTGGCCAGTGGCCTGTAACAGATACTGAGACGACAATTATAGCTGTGAGCGAGGATTATGCCTCGACAAGAGGAAAGCGCGCACCCACACTGTCCGGTCTCCTCAGTCGCACTCTGGGTGAATCCATAGCCGGTGGTGCTACGGCGGGTGTGACGGGAGACGGCAAATCCTGAGGTAAGGCGACTACGGTGACCGGCCGCTCGGTGGCCGGCTGCTCTTGGGACATGCTGGGCTGTTTAGCTGGCAATTGAGAGAGCAGAAGGTATGTGGGGAGGTAGAGTGACGTGGCGCAGTAACCCCCGCGGTCGCGTCAGGGGACGACGAGAGCTTGTACGTCGTCGTCAAGAGCCATGAAGACTCGGGTGCGGCATGACGTTCATGCGCATGCGCATTGCCTATGGGGAGCTCTTCACCCTCGTCTGTGCACGGGAATCAGCCACGAGGTACTCCAGTCACAGCACGACGTTTGCCGAACTCCCGAAGCAAGCTCAAAAAGGGAGTAGATCATATAAACACCATCCTGCAGCAGGGTGCAATACAGGAGTTCTCGAGCCACAGATTGGATCGACCAAATCTGCAACCAGGAGATCGTCCGGTCGGCAGTGGTATCGCGAAGAACTGCGCCGGAAACGGGAGATCCTGTCAAGGTACGCAAGGCGTAGTCAAGACGACGCTCCAAATTCGAGAGCAAAGCGTCGATTGTCCAGCAAGCCCTGGAGTGGCACCAAGCGTTGAATAGAGTTGGCAGAAGGAACAAAGCGGTCGAGGCGCACTGGCAGGGCCGTGGATGGGAGACTCCGATCAGACTCCGCCGGAAAGTGCCACCGTAGGAGTCCGTAAGTCGCGGAGCGGTGGCTAGGCCTTCAGCAGCCGTCTTCGTCGCTTGGTCTTGTACAACACGTTCAGGATCTGTGGGTGGTTGGGTACACCCCTCTTCTATCCGATACCATCATCTCTCCCACAAAACGCGGGAGCATCGACGCCATCGCCGGTCATAAATCCAACCACACAGGGTCGGACTCAGCCACTTGTGACTTGGGCCTTGCGCTTCCCGCTTACGCTCAACACCCGCTTTAGTCCTCCACGCCTTGTCTCTGCTTCTTGGCACCATTGTTTAAAAGGGCTCTTGTTCAACCTCAAATTCTCTCTGTCTCTCCCCACAAAACGCGTCCCTTGACCTTCTGTAATCTCAACCGCCTTCCCCAACCACCGCTCGCGCCATGCAATCCGAAGACGACCGCATGATGACAGACGACGGCGCGCAGACCCAGCAGCAGACACAGTCTACACAGCAAGCCTCCCAGAACGACTATGTTCTTGATACTCACCTATGGGGCTACCTCATCCCCTGCAGCGCGAACCTGCGCCGGATCGACTTCCAGAAGATCAAGACGTCCTACCGCATCGGTCGCAACCGCGAGGAGCACAAGAACGACATCATCCTTCCGGGCATGAAGATCAGTGAGTCGCGCGGCGCGTCCATACTGCGCTTGTCTGGCGTTTGGCACGACGCGTCCTGACGTGCGCTTTCAGGCAACTTCCATTGCATCATCGAGTGGGATGGCGATGAGACACCCAAGTCCGCAATCAAAGTGACAGATGCGTCGAGTAACGGAACTTTCGTGAGTAGCCATTTCATTCCTGTCACACTCCCTTGTTCATTCGCCTCAAGATCAACGGCGAGAGGATCGGCAAGGGGAAGGTCAAGATACTGCGCGACGGAAACGAGATCGCGTTCGGAACTTCTGCTCCCCAACCGGCGAACGGCGGATTGGAGGACTATCGTGAGTCTATCATCCATCTTCAATTGTCCAGAACGTTCTCCTTAGCCTGTCTGGAGGTTTCGTATATCGCCATATGGCATGCGGTCTGCCCAACCGTGGCTTGCACAAGTACTACGACCTGCAACACGAACTCGGCAAGGGTTCATTCGCCACCGTTATGAAGGCGCTACACCGAGAAGAAGACAAGTGGTACGCCGTCAAGATGATACAGGCGAACAAGCTCCGGCGAAATCTGAGCAATGTGAGCGTGAATGGTGTTCCACCCGAAGACAAGACCAGCAACTTCGCCCGGGAAATCAACATCCTCGAGCGTCTACAGCACAGGAACATCTGCCAGCTGAAGGAAGTGTTCTTCGAGCCTTATAGCATCAGTACGTTATTTGTATAGGAATATCTGCTATCTGCTAAAGGCCCTATCTAGACCTCGTTCTGGAGTGGGTGCCAGGAGGAGACCTCCTCGAATACATCCTCAACAAATCAGGGATATGTAAGCAACTTATTCATGCCTCTTGTTCGTATCTAATGTTCTCATGTAGCGGAACCTGAGGCGCAGTCCCTCACATACCAGATCTGCGATGCGCTTGCTGTGAGTCATGCAGTTCTCTACCGTCATTTTCATCTAACGCGCGTAATAGTATGTTCACGCTCAAGGAATCGCGCACCGAGACCTCAAGCCGGAGAATGTGTTGTTGACTGACGATAGTCCCCCTATCGTCAAAGTCGCGGACTTCGGTCTCGCGAAGGTCATTGATAGCATGACCATGTTACGCGTACGTTTCGTGATCCCTGAAATTCGAGAATCATGCGTTTATATGTATGCACAGACGATGTGTGGCACGCCTGTCTATCTCGCACCAGAGGTCGTGAACCAGGGACCTGACAATGAGGGATATGACCAACTCGTGGATAGTTGGAGCGTCGGTGTGATTGTCTATTCCATGTACGTGTTTTTCTCTATTTACCCGCATGCTTCTCGTTGACGTTCCTTGCAGGCTCACCATGTCCACGCCCTTCGGTGATGAGGATGTGAACCAGGACGTCAAAACACGGGTAGCCAATCGTCAAGTCCAGTGGGACTACCTCCAGGAATGCGGCGCAAGCCCTCTTGGTGAGCACCTTTCCTCGTCCACAAACATCAAGTACCTGATGACGGATACGCACGCCTCAGCGGAGGATTTCATCCGCAAACTTCTCGAGTATGACCCGCGAAAGCGCATGTCCCTCACAGACGCGCGCGACCACCCCTGGCTGGCAGACCAACGTGCCGCCCACGCCGCCTCCGCACCCCCACCATCGGCTCCTGTGTCCGCCCCCGCATCGCAAGCCATAGCTGCCCCTCGGCGTCAAGGGCTCGTCGACGCATCGATGCGCTCGATCATCTCGAATAGCATGTCGCTCGACGATGACGCAGTCATGGACACCGGCCGCATGACGCCCCCATATGTTCCCGGACTGGGCAACGACGAAGTGGCACCCGACCAAATACTGGCGAACGCAATCGAGCGCCTGCCATCCCGCCTCGTGCGCCGGAGCAACTACATCCAGCGCGCGCGAGACATGGGCCAGGACCTCCCCGGCCCGTCGCAGGAGATGCAGCAGCGCGCGGCCGCAGAGGAGGAGGCGGAGAACTTGAATGATCCGCCGAGCTCGCGTGTGAATAAGCGCAAGGCCGCGCTCGACTTTGAGGCATCCCTGACGCCCATGGACGAGGAGGACGAGAATGATGCGGGCGCGGGTGCAGAGGACGACCCAGCGCCTGCAGGAGCGCGTGGGGGACGGACGAAGCGCGGGCGTGGGGGTGCGAAGAAGGTCGTTGCTGGGGCTGCGCCGCCTTCGAGCAAGCGTGGGCGTGGGCGCGCGGCGACGGCCACTCCAGCGGCCAACGGGGACGAGAGCGAGGGCGGGGGGCTGAGGCGGTCGTCGAGGCTGAATCAGGGCTCACCGGTCCCGGTTAAGGTCACGAAGGTCGCACGGCGGATCTGAGGGCGCGCACCTCTCCACATGGCCCCGCCTCGCACTCAAGTTCAGAAGAAGCGAGGCGCGAGGGAGGTGTGTGTCGCGGCCGCGCGCTACGTGGCTTGGTGTGTTGTCGTGTTCTTGGCTTTCCTCGTGTTCTGGTCTGTCGTGTTCCACATGCTTGCTCATCCGGCTACCCGGGGGATGCTTAGTTCCTTGAAGTCATTCCTTTCTGCATACCTGATCTGGTGATTCCCCGGACCCCATCTCCTGTTCTTGTCCTAGTTGCTCTGTTCCTCTCCTATCTTACCACCATCGCCCCCTCATTTCTCCCTCGACACGTTGCCGTCCGCACCGAGCTCCACCAATCAGTCTTCTCACCCCTCTATGCCATCTCCCATCGCCTTGTGTAGTATTGAAGAATCCGAAAACTGACATTATCCCAGCTTTGCGCGTAGCGCGAGCCGTAATACGCTCCTTTGATTACTGTGTTTATATCTAGTCGCGCCGATAGGCTTCTCCACGTGTATTTGGATTACAGGTTGAATAGAACTGCATATAGTGTCCCGTATGTTGATAACTGGACAAATCGTTGGGCGGGTAAGATCTCAAAGAGGGCCAGGACGACTTGTTCGAATCGCGATCTATTACATGAGTGGTCCCGGAGAATAATGGTGATATACAATGCGACTATGCCTAGTGAAAGGATTGAACAAAACTTGGAGGAGAATCATAGTGGTGACAATGCAGACAATGAACAACTACAGAACAAGACGTAGTATACTGATAGTGTGAGAACATGGGGGTGACATATGGGGGCGCAAGCGAGGTGATCACTGAGACAAGAAGCTAGTCCGCAATCATGCAAAGGACAGACAAATGGAGAACACAGGGTACGATCATGGCTGGGTGAACGTTAAAGAACTTGTCAGCGTAAACAATTAGCATCAAGGAAAACGATATGATAGCGATGGCAAAGCAACAGACTAGAAGAAAGCATAGGTAGGATCGCTGAGCAGTCCGCAGGATGCAGACTAGAGCACGGGTATTGCGATGAATGAAGTGATTCTGGATAGGTTGGATGAAGAGGGAAAGCGTGTTCACGGTAGCAGGAAACCAACGGCTTCAGTGGTGATCGGCAGTGCCTTGAGCGAGGGGCGAATGCGCAAAGGGGGGGCAGAGCACGGCGGGATGGGTCTGGTGGTAAGACGTCCCGGGGAACTCGCAGGGCTGACGACGCTGGATGCATTGTCTGAACGGATATCGAAGAATCAGATATCATGTTCGTAGACGAAGGTCACGCCAGAAGCATTATATGAGAAGGCGAAGCCGTCAGTAACACGTCCATTCAGAGATTAGACGGAATCCGAAGAAACGGATAGAACGAGGAAGGTAGCAAACGCGCCGGAGAGTAGGTAAGCTCGGATCTTGTTGACGAAGCCTTTGAGAATGCCCAAATGACCAAGACACGAGCACCGAAATGGGCAAAGTCTCAGATGCAGCATGGGAGCTAGAGATCTCCGTCGATAGCAATCGACAAGCTATTAGCATATTCCGCGAAGCACCACGGTGGCCTGGGGCCACATCATGAGACACGTCCCATGCCGCAGACACACCGCGCGCACTGAACCACCCATACTAAGTGGGACAATGCCTCCGACGATCGCATTAATGACACGCCGGCAATTGCCTCCCGCGAATCAGATATGAAGACCGGAGAGGGATAACGGGAGGAACTCGAGCGTGCAGACTCACCCACATCTCCGCGCCTCGTCGCCCTCCTGCGGACCCCCGCACGCGATCTTGCGCCGTCTGCAGAAAGCGCAAGCCGCCGTTGTACCGCGTTTGTGCGGCCGCTTCGCGCTGGGGAGGTCCTTCGTGAGCTGCAGGATGGGGCCTGCAGGGCCCGCCACTACAGGAATACGGCGCCCCGTTGTCGGTGAGTACACCAATACCTCATCTGCATTGATCGGAGGCGTTGTAGGAGGCGTCGTCGGTGTCCGGGGTGGCCCAGGGGCTGAGAGGCCCAGACCAACCCGCAGTTGCATGAGCTCTGGGAACATCAGCAAACTGCGGCACCATGCTTAGGGTATTAAGAGGTTACTCACGCTCCATGTCGTCTGGGCTGAGAGGAGAGTCTGAGCGAGGCATACACGCCTGGTACTCCCTGCCATTGATAGCACACATGAGCGCATCCCAGTCACCGCCATATTCGGGGAAGCGGAGCTTGTCGAGTATAGCTCCCAGCTTCCACTGCGACGGGACGACGACCGGTTGGTCCTCTCCTTTCACTCGACCTCCGCACGTCATCGTGTCGCCCGAGTCGGCGACACGAGCACGAGCACCCTCGGCGTAGTCGGATCCCGTCTGGTTCTGCGGTGTACACCTCGCGTCAACCTGCCGTTCTCTCCAAGGCAAAGCTGAACAGGGCCTACCTCGAACTGCGCCGAGCACTGCGCCACTGGGCCAGTGTCTCCGCCGGGGTCGTCCCTGTTTCTTCTTTGTTTTGGAAGAACAGAGCATGGGGGTGTCGGCGAAGGAGACGGGATCGGCCTGGGTGCGAGTGCAGATACCGGCGAAGAGTGCTCCGGATATGCGAGGGTCGGAGTGGCTAGAATGCCCATGCTCGTGGTCTCGGTGAGCTTGGGCATGTCTGCGTGTAGATCACAGGGAGGTCTAAGTGAGCCCATCGGAGGAGTGAGGGAGCCCATTGGAGGAGTAAGTGAGCCCATTCGGGGAGTAAGTGAACCCATGGGGGGCTCGTCGACCTCCATCTTAGCGAAGACTTCGGTTGTTATCGGGTTGGCCGTAGTCGCATACGACTCGACATCAGTCGATGGCGTCTGCGTCTCGTCCGCAAGGTAGACATTGGGATCCTGTAGGGCATAATACTTGCTCGATATCGCGTCGGGCGGGAGGTAGTGGAGACAGCCGAACGCAGAGCCGGCATCGAAGTCGCCGTAGTCGCTGAATGCGGCCAGATCTGGCACGCCGTTGGTGTTGTAGCATTTTAGTTGTGGCGGCGCGATCGAATAGATTGGATAGGCGTTGTGCTGTCGATCGACATTGTTAGTAGTCGCCACGAGTCTGGGGAACAGGACGAAGAGCAATCGAGCTACGTACGTCACAATGACCCGCGAAGTAGTGTTCGGGCACTGCGCCAACATAGTGTGGCTGCTGCAAGTTGCCCGACGCCTGGTCCGGGAACTCCTGCATGCCAGTGTACACCTGCGACATATAAGTGTTCGTACAGAATGTCCAGCAGAGTAGGCTAATACAAGAAGCAAGAGGAGAAGGAGTGGAAGGGCGAGACCACGGTCAGCCAAGGCCTTGCTTCTCTAGGACACAGCCGGTAAACACCTGCGTTAGAAGCGTCGTCGAACGTGGACGATGTGATTGCCGTCCCCCGTCCGGCCCTCGAGAATCCAGGCCTAAGACTATCTCGCAAGAAGATTTCCGGATCCCAAGGCTCTATACGGCTCTACTGCGACAACACTAGGTCCGCGTTCTTGTGCGCGCCAGTTAAGACCCGTTCGGGCTGTTGAGCACGTCATCACTAACCACGATCGTCCACGATCGCGCTGCTAGCAGTGAGTACCAGGTGGGGGTGAGTGATATCCATTGGTCGAGGATGGTGGGACTAGCGATAGGCGTCGGATGTGTAACCGCGAAGGGGATAGGAACTGGCGATCAGGACATTTGATTCCGAGATCTTCGAATGCCTCGCGAGGGCGGGGGAGAACCGATTTGTCGTAGGCATTGAATCCGTCGGTCGCGTGGCCTGCCCCACAGTCCGGGTACCGTACACGAGCCAAAGCGTAATTCCATTCGAGTAAATGCTCCCTGGCTTCTCGGGTTTCATCGTGGCTGGCCCGCGCACCCCTAGTCCCTTTCCCAGAGCTGTGTTCAGGGCTTCCGTAGCCCACAAGGTCTCCAGCCCAACACGGACCGGCTCTGTTTGCTGCTCGAAATTATCTGCCAGTTGGCATTGTACAGCTGTACCAGAGGCCTCCATCAGCAAATTGTGCAAACAATGGTCATCCATGACCACGGCGCCCGAAACTGGCCTCCCCTTTCCGGAAACCGCAAGCGCCTACTAATTACGGCCAACTCCCATCTCGTCCGACGGACTCTGGCCATTGAGCACCTGCGCGGATGGATCCCGGCAATGCTAGGTAAGTATTCATCTTGCGCTATTACTTCATACCACTCAATCGTCATTAGAGAATCATCGAGGCTATGCAAAGCGCCCCGCTGTACCACAGCCGCCTCGGCACTCCTCACTAATATCTCTCTTGTCCCTCTCCCGAGCGCACTCCTCGTCCTGCTCTCCGCCTCTGCACTCTCCGCCTGCTGCTCTGCGACTCCCAGTGAGCTCTGTCTCTACGCTCCTGCTGCTCCTGCGCCGTGCGCCGGGGTCCTGAGTGTGAATTCGCACAACTTCTCCACCACCGTAGTTATGAGGCAGAAGTGCCGTTGCACGTAGAGCGGGGATTAGCACGGAGCGGTCAGATGTCCGCCTGATAGTATATTGTCCGCACGCATGACCCGTGTGCAGGGAAAGCAGAGATACTGGACCAGCGTCCTCGTCAAGTACTGGGCTGACGGCAGGGATGTGCGGGTCGACGCAACCGTTGACCAGGTTTACAGGTATAGTAAACCCGTCGACATGTCGACAAGGTGAACGGTACACTTTCGCACGCTCACGCGCCTGTCGGCGACCCAGCAACTTCGACGTTTTCACCCGTTCGTCTCAGCGCCCAATTCACCCGTCTGCTCGTCCTCCCCGCGGTCTGAGTTGTCGAACTCTCCCCACTCATCCGTTTGACATCAAACATTGCACAACAGTTTCCCAAGCATCTCTGCTATCTGTTAATAATCTCAAATCAGCGCTCCGATCCCTACAACTGTATCACCAACCCACTTTCTTCCACCTACCCTCTCATCTACTCTCGCCGCTCCCCTTTGTCAGTGCAGCAACTATGTATCATATTCCAAGTACTGCACTAGTGAATGCATCTGGCTGGTTCCCCCATGCGCCATCTATTGTCTCCGAAGTCTCTGTAGCGGGCTCTCCATCGGCATCCATGTCCAATATATTCCATACCTCGAGCTCTTCATCTAATGATGCCGTCATGTCGGAATCTTCCCTCCGTTTCTGCCAGTAATGACATGAGAAGCCGAAGAGCGATTCGAGCTTGA
>NW_006766885.1:1942716-2008877 GCF_000275845.1 Dichomitus squalens LYAD-421 SS1
ACGATAGTCGACGTCGACCGGATGTCTACCGGCACATCGCTGGCTGACGGACGGAGACGGGCGCTCCATAGACGCCATACTTGGACTCCTTCAGCTTGGTATCAAGCTCTAGGGCTCTCAGATCTCAATGTTCTTCGATTATGCATCACTTACAACTCTTACTGACCCTGACATGAAAAGCGCTGAGGTGTCACCCTATAGTAGTTAGTCACCTGCAACGCGAAGCCAAATATTGTGAGTGTTTGCCCCAAGTGGGCGACCTTCCCTTCACGATCCTCACCCTTCTACATAGACTCTCCACAAGTCACTCAAGCCTGCTCATCGATGACGCACAGCTATCCTGCCGACCCTGCCCTGAACTGTCGCCCTCAAAACCCCCCACCTCTCGATTGTATCCCTTCTAAGTCCATCTCCAACTGGCCCAACCGCGAGCACACACCCACGAAGCCCTCCACCCACCGTAAGTTCGTGTTCACGCTCCAGGGCGATGTTCACTCCGCTAGTACTCCTTTGCCACCCCCGACGATCTTAAGAAGCAGGTCTGCGCATACAACCCCACCCGCTTCGAGACAGCCCCGCCTACACCGCATACGTATGTCCCCTCCCTCCTTGCCCAGCCGTCGTGCACATTTCACTCCAAGACCCGCCTGCAGCCCCACGACAAGAAGACAGTCTGCCCGGTCACCTTCGCCCCGTAATTCTACGAGCTCGTCTTTGACATCGACATGTTCGCCTACAAGCTCTAATGCTACTAACCCTAACCCCGCCAAATTGCGCGAGTACTTGGTAAATATTTTCATGTCTCTCTTCTTCCATGTATAGTAGTCTGCCCTCAATGACTATCAATTATGGAATATACAACATCGAATTGTGCGATAATCTGTTGGCTAGCTTTCTTCGTAAACGATCCAAATAGACCATTTCGTAGCGTGAGCTTGGGCTCCATAGTAGAATTCGCACCAGATGCTGACCATGTATGTCCATTGGCTCAGTCAATAATGTACATCATCGGCCTTAGTTCCCCTATAGCATGGTAGCTGCTGTCCGAATGCTCAGCAAGAAATGGCTGTCAATGTCCAGGCGCCCTGCAAGGTCTGGCCATTGCACACCATATCTGGCGGATTTGCTACGGGTTTACCATCTACTTCTCATACCTTGCCCAATCTGGTCAGAATTGCGGAACCTGGTCATCACTGACCATCCTTTTCGCTTTTTTGCTGATGTCGATTACGCTTGTGGGATTGACGACCGGGAACGCGGGGCGACAAAGCTCAGTGTGGGTATGTCAGAAGGTCGAGAAGCATAGAGATGGCGTGGGATTGATCCCTGGCGTGGGGTTCAGTCAGAAGCCTCGAGCTCGTTCTATGGCCGATACCGGTTGTCAGAATCGAGATCTTCAGGGTGGATTGGCGAGTGATGCGAGTATGCTACCCTGTTCTTTGTGAAAACTCGGTATTTGAGATCGCTGCACTACGTATGAACTAGCGGTACCCACATTTGACCTCGGAGTACGATGCGGGTGCCCGTAGAGTTGTGCAGCTTCGAGGATTGTTTCGACGGATACATTTTACCAGGGACGCGATCGTAGCATCACAGGAGTGACTTGCATACGCTCTGCTGTTCGGGTCAACAACGTGACCCTGGTGAGAAAGAGCAGAAGGAAGAGAAAGGGACGTTCTTGGGATGTTTGATACGCTTGATATGATGGAGAGGGGTCGTCAGAAGGGCAGGGGCGATGGACAACATATTTATGGTAAGATCAAAGAAGAACGCGAGCGCAAAGAGCTTGGGCCGTTGGTATTGCGCAAAAACTATAGAGCCTCGGCATACGTGAAGCCCTAGGCGGGTGATGAACTCGAGCGGCAGAGTCAGCTTACTCGATGATAGATGACGCAGGAAGCAGACTCGGAGGATTGCTCCATAGACAGTCTATAAGACGGTTGGCCGCTGTCAGAGACCGGGAAGTACATATAGCTTGCAGCCTAGGATGACTTGGGGCTTGTATGAGATGATACGAGCAGATTCAAATTACTGGCGACGTGGTCCTCAGCAAATCACTCCGGAGGCCCAGGCTCGGTTGCCTGAACCGGCATCTGCCGGGCGACTTCCATACGCGTACAGTGTATGAGCGCCGACTGGGTTCAGGCTGCCAGTGGTTGAGTTCAGCGACGACAGCAGCGACGGCTACCGGTCACCGCAGAACAACCGTATCTAGCCATGCTCAGCTCACGACCTATCCCTATCAACGCAGACATAGATGCACCACACTCTATCCTCAACGCTAAGACTCCCGGTCGCAAGTTCAAGGGCCGCAATGCCCTACAAGAGAACGCCATCTACAGCGGCTCCAAGACCGTCCTTTCAAAGAAGAGTCATATCCAGACTCCCTTCCGCCCTGGTACAGCCCGTGCGCACAATGTCCTCTGCGTCCTTATAAGCACGATTCTGACGACGCATGCGCGTGCCCACAAACCGCAGATGGCAAGAAGCCACTCGTCTCTGTATCCGTCACCCGTCCGCTCACGGACAAGACTCCCTTCCCTAACCGCGTCCTCGCTGCAAACTACTTTGGCGGTGCAGGGCCAGCGGGGAAGACTCCCGGCCTCAAGCTCTCCAAGCTCGCGCTCCTTGCCCCAGAGCCACAGCAGGGCTCCGCCGACGTAGCCCCTTTGCTTCGCCCCTCGAGCGCAAGGAAGAGTTTGAGAGGCCGTTTGAGTGGTGGGAACTTCAAGACCCCGCTGACCAAGGGCAACTACTGGGATGTCAGCCCGGGCGATATGGAGGGAATCGCGGGCGTTGTGCAGGAGGGGAAGCAGGAGACCGAGGCCGCTGTGAATGAGGACGAAGACGAGATCGAGTACATGCCTCCTCCCGCTGTCGGTGAGTTCTGTTTCCGTAATGGACACGCTACTGGTGCTTAGCGCAACGACGAGCTATAGAGCTATCCTATGAACCACCGTTTGAGCTGCCCGACTACAAGACGATAGGCCGCGGCTTATTCAATCTCGGGCATGGTGGTCTCATGGACGACACTGCGGATGTGTTCTACGCAGCCGAAATTGAACAACAAATCGACGTCACGCGGCTCCTCGCCGATACAGGCTTCAAACCAGATTCATTCGACGCCGGTTTGGAACTGCCCGAACTCGGTACGCAATCCTCTCCAGAGTGGTCTCTGACTATACCAGAAACTAATCGCGTCTCTCTTCACAGAGGATGACAGTTCCTTCGCGCGCACTTCCACCAAACCCTCCCCCTCGCCATCATCATCCGCACAACCTACAAGATCCGCGATCCCACTCCCGCGCGCACCTTCCACTCGCGCCGCCGCTTCCTCGTCCTCTTCACGCACACAGCCCTCCGCCCCTCCCAGACCAGCAACAGCGATTCCAGGACCCTCATCACGCCCACAAACCCGTGCTGTGTCCTCATCGTCGTCGCGCATCGCTCTGCCCGTCCCAGGACAGACACGCACATCCGCACTCCGCGCGGCCAAAGCGGCGTCGACAAGCGTCGCCAGCACCACACCGAACCCTGTGCGCCCCGCTGCAGCTCGTCCCGCGGCGATGGGGGTGAGGAGGCCCATTGCGAGCGCGTCGAATACGACAGTGGCGGCGCAGGGGAGACCGATCGTCCGGTCGGCCACAACGGGGGCTGTCGCTGCGAAGGATGCAGGTGCTGGGCGGACGCGGTTGGCGACTGTAGTGGGGAAGGCGACCTTGAAGGCTGGATCTTCGACCGCGGGCGGGAATGCGAGGCGTCCGGGGAATGTAGCGGAGGAGGATGGAGACGCGCTCGCGGCAATGTTGGAAAGAGAGCATGCGGGTGGCGGTGTGGAGGACTTTGTTTTCGACGTCTGAGCGTTCGCTGCCGAGGGAGGCCCCGAAAGCTGATTGTATGCTGTCTAATGCGCGTGCTCGTTTTGATTTGTGTGTCGACTCTTGTTTTGTGGGCCGATTACGACTGCGGCGTCATTGTATGATATCCTTGTCCTGCGCGAGGGTCACCGCGTCAAGACTGAAGACATCACGAAGGCGAAGAGTCTTGACATGAGATCATTACACAATACTCTGCCGGTCATTGGGTCCTACCAGAAACGGATGATGCGCAGCCTTATTCAACGGTGCCACGCACTTCTTGTAAATGTAAATTCAGCACCAAGTTGGACTACATAGCTTGCGTTGTAGAAGAACCTCTGCGTGCCTACAGAACAGACTTGAAGCTTTGGCTGAATTATCACGACCGTTGGTCTGGACATCGTTACAAAGTTCCAGAAGCACCGATGAGGTTGGGCATGCGACCACGAACATTCTGACCATACAAACCTTATAACTATAACGCAATACATAGCGTACAGGACTGTCGATACACAGAGTTGGGGACGAGATACTGCTACACACGAGTTCAACAAGATATAGTCCATTACAAATCGGAATCCTCCTCCACCTGATACTCCCACTGCCCACTCCCGTCCCTTCCCCGGCCTCGGCTCCGACCTTGTCCGCTATCCTGGTATTGGGACGTGCTGTGTCGAATCGGCCGTTGTTGACCCGGGGCGCTGCGGCCGCTACCTTGATATAACCTCGACCGCTGACGGTTCGCGGAGACGGGTGTATGGATGCCACCATTCTGACGAACGGGTGACGTCGTGGTGTTCTGCTGATCATACTGCTCAACATATTCGACTATAGGGGAAGGCGCTCTGGTCGACGTCTGCCTTGGTGTGCCAGGCGTCCGTGAGTTACTCCTACTAGGCCTACTAGGTGCTATTCCACCATTGAACGCGCCGTTCGTGGTTGACTGGCGGATGCGTGGACCGCCCGGTCGGATAGTCTCCTGACTCCCGTTCGAGTACTGGCTGCTCGCACGGGAAGGAAATCCGAATGAACTGAGCGCAGGAGAGGCGCTTTGACTTATCCTGACAGGGGGGGCTACCACGGACGGAACCCGTCTGGTGACGGGTTCCGTGATGTTGCCATTTCGCGAGTAGCGCGCGGCCTGTGGCCGAACGAGCGATTCTTGATAGGTCGTCTGTTGGGGTGTCGCTGAACGTTGGCGGTGTGACCCTTGGATCAGCGTAGAGGTCCTCATGCGAGAGTCCTGCGAAGGGAGCCTTCCCGGGTACAGAGAAAACATTCGCGAAGCCTGGCTGGCGAGCGCTGCTTCTCGGACAGGTGGCGAGGCAGCAACCTCTGAGTAGCTCAGGGTCCGAGGGATCTGGATAGTTTCCAGAGAAACTGGAGAGGTCGACAAGGGAGGATCGAGTGGAGGAGTGGACCAGATTTCTACGCCTAGTCGGTATACCTCGGGCGAGAACCGACCGAGTGTTGTGTATCGTGGCTGAACGTCAGACGTAAATGAATCGTGGGCTTGAAGTACTCCTTCGACTCAAGTGAGATCTCCTTCTCGGCAAAACCTCCACTGAATCGCCATGAGTGAATATGCGCCGAGTGGTCCTTCTTGTGGTGTGGGCTTTGGAAGTCAATCTCAAAGGGACTGGTACGACCTCTCGAAGACACCATCACCGCAAGGAGATGGTACGTGTCCGCCAGCACGCAATTACATCGACCAACACGAATGGTAATATGCTCCTCGCTGTTTTGAATCACAATGGCGGAGGTAGCGCTGGCAGAGGGTGGAAGAAGTATGAGACGACAATCGTGGTGAGCCACGTTCGTATCGTTCTCTGGGGTAACAGTGTACCCGTCTCGTTTCAGAAGTCTCCGACACCACCCAGAGAGGCGGACTTCGAAGAACTCTCGCGAGTCGCGCAGCGCGGCATGTGTCGTCTCCTCTAGCTCGGACTTCTGCGCGGTTACGGGCGGTCGATGAGGGATGTAGAGATCGACCATCTCTACGAGACTTCGAGGTCGCCGACTCAGAGCAGTAATATCGTTACGGGAGAGATATGTCACCCGGTAATAGATTGACTGCAGCGGGATCTCTGAACCCACAAGTTCATTCGTATCCCCGACGACGGCGCCGACAAGGAAATCGCGGCCTGTGGATGCCGGTTGCGGGCGGAGTAGGAGGGCTAGAATACGACGTTCTCCATCCTCACAGGCAAGGATGGCGAGATGCGTGGGAAGACTGAGGTGGGGGTCGTCGCGGTGAATGGTGAGAAGGGGTACATAGGCATGCATGCCATAAGATGTCGGGGTGAATAGTTGGTATGTGTGCTCGGGAGATAGTCCAAGTAACTCGGCGAATTCACCGCGGGGAAGGGGCCGGAAGGCAGTCGACTCGGAAAATTCGCGAGGTCCGGATGCCAGGAAGTACTCGTTCAGTAAGGGTGGAACTCGGATACTGCTGATAACGGGGGCGGTGTCTCCATGGTGAGTGTACACAAATGGGTAGGGAGGGAGGACGCGACCCCAAGCGAATATAGTCTGATCCGGATGCTGCCTAACAATCGCTTCCTGGAGGCGAATGAAAGCATAACGGCCTTCACCATACGAGATCGGGATGTTCACACCAAAGATTCCCATCAAGGCGTACGCCTCATCCTCCACACGAGTCGTGGTCCTCGACGCCGCCCAGGACATCTTACACGCGATGCTGAACGACTCTAGAGGCTCCTGGAACGTGAGGACGGAGCGGTCGATTCCCGTCACGCTCTCGACAAGTTCCGCTAGCGTGTGCTTGGAGCCTACCGCGCGCCATGTCTTGGAGAGGAAGAGCAGTACCTTGGAAGCAAGCAGTTCCTGCAATGTCCAGCCGCGCGTGAACCACTTGCTGTTGCGGAACTCTTCGCGAAACATGGGGTCCGCGATATCGACGTCGTCGAGGTCGTGTAAGAAGGTGTAGCAGGTACCAGCATAACGATACCAGTCGTACATCGAATTGAGGGACTCGGTGAGTTCGGAGGAGCTTGTCTTGTCTATGCAAGAGGAGTCGGCCCACCCCCAATCGAAATTGTCCTCCGCGGCGACCTCGCAGAAGCGCTGTAGTTTATCGGAGTACCGTGAAAGAGGTGTCGTGCCAGCGGGGGTAGTGGCAATAATATCACGAGTCTCCTGGTATGATTGCTCTGGTCGCTCCGTCGACCAGACATGCGACAGGATGGCATAGCGAACATGGCGTGGATTGCCGAATGACTTGAACTCCCCAGTCTTGGTATTTAACAGCCACATCGCGAACTGTCCAATTGTCAAATTGATCGACTTACGCGGCATGCCTAGGTAAAACGTACTTTGCTGGCGAACAATAGCCTACGAAAGCAGCAGCATTTGTACCACTGCAACGGAAAGCACGCGAGTCGTGAACCGATCACCTGCGAATACTCACGTTAGGGCCGACAGCGTCGATTGAAAGAGTACGGATAGAGGACTCACCTCGCTGGAGGCGAGCGGGGCTGCAGCTTCGAGGATGGGGGCAAGTCGCAAAATTTGAAGTCTCACGCGAGGTCAGCAGCTCACAAAACCAATGGCGGGCGCTGATGAGCGCAGCGCCCAAACCACAATGACATTCTTCCCAGTACGAAGCAGTGATATCGAGTCCTGTACGTGAGAATTGGAGATAGCGGTAGATCACAATGATACTATAGCAAGACTCAGGGCTTTGCCTCTTGTACTACATTGGTGCCACGGCTGTCAAGGCGATAGAGTAGCTGTAGATCTCCGAGAAGAATTCGCGAGAATTGATACGAAACAACTCCTAGGTCGAACTCGGGTTCTGCCGCCAGATGATGAGCCGGGACAATGAACAGGAGTAAGATGACCCGGTGACTATGTCGAATGTTGCCTGCTGTATGTTTCGTATTGTCTCGAAACCGAGTAGCAGACGCCGCAGAAGGAAACAATCGGACCCTCTCTTGCATGCATCCGTAGGCCTCCACGCGCTCCAGGTGCAGCTACAGTTCCACATTGACCAGACAAGCAAGCGTATTGCGCTCTTGAGTGTAACGAAGCTGCTGTGCTCATCCGCAGCGAAGGAGTTAGCACTCCAATGCGGGTGAACGTCATAAGCGCTGATCTGAAGAACGTACGATGGCATTGGAGCGAGCTTGATCATATCAGGGGATGACGTGCTGCATAGCGGACGAGTCTTGGCAGAGATGTCGTGCTTGTACACCCACACATTGTTATACCTGAAGCGTAAGAAAACAGTTGTATAATACACGACGAACATGAAAGAAAAGGAACATGTGAGAACATGCAAACACAAGACAGGAGGAGTCGTGAGCATATGAAGAGACGGGGACATCAGAGTCAATGAAGATAGGCAGATCCAGACGCATGGTCGACGCAACGCAGTGGACAAGTGGGTAACTTCACTGCCACTGCGACTTATCCCAACCAGGGTCCTGCAGGAACGCGCACAGCACCTTGCTTCCAGTCTGCGCAGCCCGATAATCACCTGTTAGCATACAGCGTTCGCGAACGTTCCACGCGGGGTACCAACGCACCTGAAGCAGAGGATGACCCGCCACGATGGTCAGGAATCTCTCAAGACCCTCGCGCCTGCTCTCGATAACCTCGTCTGAGAACCTGTTTGTGAAGACCTTCCCAGGCAGAGGCGGGATGTTCACGCGGGTAGACTCGCGCTCAAGGATGTCGCGGAACGCCTCGAAATCCGAGTACCGCCGGCGGACGACCGAGTGGCGGAGCTTGAATGCAGGAATGTTTGTCTGCAACGTCTCACCCACACAAGGATCGTGTACACAAGCAGGATGGTGAAGGCGAGACCAGGGACAGTAGCATGACGAAAGGAGGGAAATGAGAGAGGCGCGGAGTTGGAGCGGGCGTATCTCACGCACCTTGCACACGATCTCGTAGTCGGTGTACATCTTTCGGCCAAAGCCTACGACCGCGCAGTTTCAGTCAACCAAGGATAGTAGCAAACGTACGAAGGCGTGCTGACCGTGCGTCTGAGGGTTGCGCACCTCGATCTCTAGGAAGCTCTCGGGCACACTATACATCTCCTCGATCTGGGGCGCGCGGAGATAGGCCCTGTTGGTGCTCCGGCGAATCGTTACGCAGGACGCGAGAAGCACTCACAGTCTGTTCGCGCCCGCCGAGGCGGGGCTCGTCGAAAACGCTGCTCCGTGCGAAGGGAGAGACGGTGGTCATGGTGGTCGTAGGCGAAGGATGGTTGACTGTTGCGTCTGCCCATCGCCTTCGGCTCTCGCCCCGTCGGTTATAGACGCCCTTACAAGCGCTACCTTGGCAGCTCCGAACTCGGAAGGCCCTGCAGGACCGCCATTTCGTTCATTGAGATTGTCGACCAGGCAAATACCCTCGCTCAGTGCAATATGCAAAACATTCTTGTAGTTCTCCACAGAAGGCATGATGACACCCTAAACAACGAACTTGCACAGTTTCCCACTGGCACTGCTCAGAAGCAATTCAGTATACAATTTTATGTGGACCATGTCCGGTCATACATAACGGAACTACTGTATAGATCCAAGCATCTGCACAAGGTGCTGGTAGATGATAGATGAAGAGAGATGACAGAGACATTGCATCGTGACATAACCAAACACATACATGCACAGCAAAGCAAGATAGGCACAGTTCACAAACGGAAAACGGCGAGAGTGTACATACAACGTTCATGTCTTCCGCAATCCTTGTTCGTGTGCGTTTCGCGGAAAATGATGCAGACTTGATCGACAGATGAGAAAGCCTTATGAGACGCCGCCCGATCCTCAACTGATTAAACTAACAGCGATCGTCAGCCAACAGATCAACATCGTAAATCTCCAGGATCACACCCACGTACGATCAACCGCGCGGAGGGATGCTGTAACGCCTATCGTCCCTCCCGTATGCAGGGGGCCTCCCATACGGCGGGGGCGACCTCGACGGCGGCATCCTACCTGGGGGATCGCGCCTTTCGTACCCATAGCCCGGGTCCCGATCCCTAGAGTCGATATAGTCCCTGTCGCGCCCCGGACTCGTGTTGTACCTCGGGTCGTCGTAGTACCCACCGCTCGCGGGCGGGGGCGTGCGCAGGCACGGCGGGTAGTCCGACGGTGGGGGTCCTCGAGGCTCATCGCGGTCTGCAGGAGGATAGTACCCTCCACTCGCAGGCGGGGGGTAGGAACTGTCCCGGGGGCGCTTGAGCGGCGGGCGCAGATCGTCGCCTGCCGTACCCCTCCGCAGCGGACCTGGGCTTGGGCTGCGCGGGCGGACGCGCGAGTACGAGCTTGGCGGCTCGACGGGCGGATACCGTGCCGGTGCACGATCGTCCCTGACGTATCCCCTGTCATACACATCAGGATCTGAAAGTCGGGAGCTAAGAGGACGTTGCTCGTACGATCGGGCTGGCGGGGGCAAGTCCGCAGGAGCCGGGTACGTTCCCCTACGCTCGCGCTCTTCACGTGTTTCCCAAGCCGGAGGCGGAGCATCGCGGTCCGGGAAGCGACTCTCCCGCTCGTACTCCCTCGACCTGTCCCAAGAACGATCCTGAAGGTCGTCCCCGTATGGTCGCCGCTCCGAGTCGCGCCATTCGCGCGGAGGATAGCTGAGAGGATCCGCAGGCGGCCTGGAGCTAGGTTCCGGATCCCTATAAGCAGGAGCTTCACCAGCAGGGACCCAAGTCCTATCGCGCTCTCCCGCACGAGGTGGATAAGAAGCGGCAGGCGGTGGCGAAGGTCGTCGGTAAGGCGGACGGGTGTCGCTGAACCTAGGTGGAGGATCGACGTCCATCAGATCCGAGGGTCGACGTTCAGGCGGATACCTTTCCAGATCAGGGCGATACGGGGCACGGGATTCTACACGATCTCTGTCCCTGGGATCAGGCCGGAAGTCACGGACGTCAGAGCGGGAAGGTGGACGTGCAGGCATGGGAGATATAGGCCTGAATGAACGTGACGGTTCGTCACGAGCTATAGAGGCTGCGCGATAGGGAGGTCGAGAAGGTGGATGACCGCGATCGCTGAGAGCAGGACTCGCAGGACGAGCGAAACGACCTGGCTGAGGAAAGTGACGGTCATCGTGATGTGGAGGGGGACGCTCGCTCAGAGCAGCAGTGCGCGCAGGTTCAGCAAGAACAGTGCGATCATCAAGACGTCCAACAGGCCTCTCGAGAGATGGCGGAGGTCGAAGAGGTCGGTCATCAAGAGGACGTGGCGGGCGGCTGTCGGCAGCAGGAGGATTAGAGAGCCGTTCCTCCAGGGAAGGTGGACCATTGCCCGAACGACTCAGCCGCTCTTCCAGTCGCGGCGCAGGTCTGTCATCTGGTCTTGGGGGAGCAGCGGGCTTACCAAGCCTTTCTTGCAGCGGAGTACGACTAATCCTCTCCTCTAGAGGCAAAGCGGGTCTAGTACTTCTATCAATAGGATGGACAGGACGGGGGCCACGATCCTCTGCAGGTGGCCGAGCAGGCAGAGAGTCGATAGGAGCAGGGACATGCGGGTGAGCGACACGCTCCTCCAGAACAGGTCGGCGATCCTCTCCAGGTCGTGGCCGGTCCGCAGGAGCCGAAGTAGGGGCAGGCGGGCGTCTGTCCTCGCTCACAGCTGCAAATGGTGGTCGATCACCAGGCACAGCAGGAACAGAGGGACGATGCTCGTCACCAGGCCTCACTTGTCGGTCAGACGGCAAAGCAGCAGGAACAGAGATGGGTGCAAGGCGGTCGTCCAGAGACCTAGGAGGAGCCCTATCGATTGCAGCAGGCGAAGGTGGGCGGCGACGGTCATCCACAATCACAGCCGGACGATCGGTCGCTGGAAGAGGTGGAAGGCGCCTATCATCAGGCCTTCCCGGACGGTCAAGCAATACAGGAGGAGACCGATGGCCATCAATGACTCTAGGCGAAGGACGCTCTGGGCTACGAAGGGGTCTTCGGTCGTCAATGATGGGTAGAGGAGGCCGAGCAGCACGGTTATCAACGCCTGATGGCGGAGGAGCACGACGTTCCTCGGAGACCGATCGGGGAGGAAGAGCAGCAGCATTCAATGGCGGCCGGACAATAGCACGTTCTTCTCCCAGGTTCCGAGGAGGCGGCCGAGTTTCAGGAGGGCCTCGGTCATCACGCCTTCCAGGATTCAACGAGCTTTCGGACGCCTTGGAATCGTACCGTCGGAGAGGATGACGAGGCTCATATCGCGTTCCATTAGGTGGCCTACGATCATCTGATGGACGAGCGCGGTCTTCGATGCGCCTGTCGTCCTTGCGATCCTCTCTGTCTCTGAACCGGCCGTGGTCCAGCCTCCGATCGCGGTCAGCATCCCGCTCGTGTTCTCTCTCCCTGCTACGGTCTCGGTCCCTCTCCCGCTCGCGTTCTCTCTCCCTTTCAAATGGCCTCTGGTCCCTTTGTGGCAGTCCACGATCTTCGTTTACTACAACGGGGTTGCTACCGTTGCGAGCATCAGATCGAGAGGCAAGAGGTCCTAGTCGATTTCTGTCCTCATAGCCATTCCGGGTAGCCCAAGAAGAATCTCGCAGCCGTGTGTCGTCCTTGGGATCGACAGGGGGAAGCTTCGCAGATATCAAGCTCGGGCTTTCCGTGAGCTCACCTGCGTGACCATTACGCTCATGTCTATCCAGTCCTGGAGAACCCACTTGAGTACTGGATTCGCCGTCTGCAGAGCGTTGAGAGCCCCTGGTATCTGTCGTGTCTTGCCTAGAGAGAGGAGTAGGAACGGAACTAGACGCTGGACTATACCTATCCGCACGCTTCGTAGGCGAGGGAGGTGGCTGCATAGCCTGCGACGAAGACGTACGATCAGCGGATATTACAGAGTGTAACAACTCGAAAGTGAGGAGCACATTGGGCTTCGGAGACTGGTTCACGCTCGTAGAGGAGCGATGGATGAGCTTCCTTGGAGTATCCTTGTGATCTGGCGTTTGTGGGACACGAGGAGAGATAGTAGGCGTTGATGGAGCGGCGTCGCCACTATTGCTGGGAGCGTCATGAGGATGAGTGAGACCGGAAGGAGCAGAAGCCGCGTGAGCTTGTTCAGGATGGGGAGGGACGTATGCAGCACTAGATGAAGACCTAGGACCGAGGTAGACACTAGCGAGAGCAGCAGGCTGAGGAATTGGGCGGAAGAGCTCGTGCTGGTTGTTCTTGATCGTTTCCTTGAGCTTCTCCAATATTTCGAGATCGTTCTTGCCGGGGGGAAGGACTTGTAGCGATATAGATGGTGGTACCGGTGTAGACGGGTACAACTGTGGATTGGAAAGGTGCACTGGTGGCTGGAAGGTAGGGCCGGTAGCGTGCGGTGACATGTGTGCGTAGTATGGGAATGGACTAGAGAACGGTTGCAGGGGGTACGAACTGGCAGACAGGCCCGGAGGAGGCTGGGAACCAGGGATAGGGGTGCTGACGTTGATGGGGAATGGGGGAGACAGAGAATGGTCGTCCACTACAGTCATAGAGACGACTGGAGGAGGAGGAAGGAAGGGGCCGTCTGGTCCGTCTGTAAGGGTGGTGACGGTGCGTTCGCGGGGAGGAGCATTGCCTCGACCCTTGCGCTTCTTGTTTTGTCTTGTCGCCATGTGTGGGTCCACAAAATATTTGGTCCCGGGCTGCAAGCGAGCGATAAGATGATGTCCGATGCGAGTATGCGCAGGCTCTGCGCTGCGCACTGCTTTTGCTGAGGACAATGGGCACTCAGACTGGTAATCAAGAAAGAGATGAGAGATAGGATGGAGACACCGCTGAGGACGACGAGCGGAGGGAAGGGGAGACTGCTTCGAGTCGTCGTCCGGGCGCCGCAAAGTTCCTATCCGGCGACTTATCGCAGTCACTCGTGACGCAGCCCCGAATAGCCGACGTGACAGGACGTGTATTCGTGAGAGAGCATGACATAAGGCAGCAGCCTTTCTGGGGGTAAACGCGCGACGCGTTCCGTGACTCACATGGCCTCGAAATTGCGCTGGGATAAACTCAAAAAAGTAGATGCAGAGACTGATTCGCTTCAGATCTTCTGCTCTACTCCTCCAAAGGGCTCCCTTTCCTCCTCGCTCATATCCAGTCCCCATCTACCATCTGCGCACAATGGCCAGCGAGAACGCAGGAACCCATAAGGATCCCGTCACCGGGGAGTTGATTTCTAAGACGTGAGTATTCACAGGCCCTTTTCCAGCCACCGACTCTGATCGATCCCTACGTTGTCAGTGAGTTGAAGCGTCGTCAGAAGGCCCGCGAGATTGAAGCTCGCAAAGCGGAGAAGGCCGCGCAGGCACCGCCGAAGCCCGCTGCTGCGAAGAGCAGTGCTGTCGACGAGGAGGAGCTCAGTCCTAATGTGCGTACCGTCCCCATGCTTGCACGACCTCCGTCCTCATATCAGCCACAGCAATATTTTGAGATACGCTCCAGAAACATCCTTAAGCTAAAGGAGACTCAGTCTCCCAACCCTTACCCCCACAAGTTCCATGTCTCCATCTCGATCACCGACTACATCGACAAGTACGGCCTCGAGGGTAAAATCCAGGCTGGAAAGAAGCTGGAAGGCGTTACAGAAGCTCTCGCGGGCCGCATACACAACGTTCGCGCGTCCGGTCAAAATCTCCGCTTCTACGACCTCCATGGCGAGGGCGTGAAGGTTCAGATCATGGCGAACAAGCAGTACGTTCTTCCGATATGTGATGTGACCTAGAAACCCACCCATGACTCGTCGTACCAGAGACGCGGAGGATCCCGACAACTTTGTCGCGAACCATGAGCACTTCCGCCGCGGAGATATCGTCGGTGTGATTGGTACCCCCGCGCGCACCAAGAAGGGCGAGCTGTCCATCGCCCCCTCGCAGATGATCCTCCTCGCACCCAACCTTCACCAGCTCCCCTCCTCTCACTTCGGCTTGAAGGACCAGGAGACCCGCTACCGCAAGCGCTACCTTGACCTCATCCTCAACGACGACACCCGCCGCATTTTCCTCACCCGCTCCCGCATCATCAACTACATCCGCCGCTTCTTTGACAACCTCGGTTTCCTCGAGGTCGAAACCCCCATGACGAGCATGATCGCGGGAGGGGCGACCGCGAAGCCCTTCATCACGCATCACAACGACCTCGACTTGGATCTCTACCTCCGGATCGCTCCCGAGCTGTATCTCAAGCAGCTCGTCGTCGGCGGGCTTGACCGTGTATACGAGATCGGACGTGTGTTCCGCAATGAGGGCATCGACTTGACGCACAACCCCGAATTCACTATCTGCGAGTTCTACATGGCTTACGCAGACATGTACGACATCATGGAATTGACGGAGGCTCTCGTCGAAGGTATGGTCAAGTACCTCACGGGCGGCAAGACGACGCTCGAATACCACCCGGAGGGTAAGGGCAGCGACAAGGTCTACCAGCTTGAGTTCGCGCGCCCTTGGAAGCGCTACGACATGATCGAGACCTTAGAGGAGAAGCTTGGTGTCAAGTTCCCGCCGGGTGAGACCCTCCACACGGACGAGGCCAACAAATTCCTTCGTGATCTTTGCCAAAAGGTGCATCTTCCTCGTACAGTATGACACGCTCCCGATCCTAGCTCTGACTTTCGTCCCATAGCACAACGTCGATTGCAGCGAGCCCAGGACGAATGCGCGTTTGCTTGACAAGCTCGTCGGCGAATTCATCGAGCCTCTGTGCATCTCCCCCGCGTTCATTGTCGGCCACCCGCAGGTGATGTCGCCGCTCGCCAAGTACCACCGGTCACGACCGGGACTCTGCGAGCGTTTCGAGGGCTTCATGTGTGGGAAGGAATTCTGCAACGCATACACCGAGTTGAACGACCCCTTCGAGCAGCGGTTGCGGTTCGAGGAGCAAGTGCGGCAGAAGGAGCAGGGCGACGACGAGGCACAGGGCATCGACGAGACTTTCGTCGACGCGTAAGTCGGCTGTCAGTGGCGTTCACGTGCTCCGTTACTGACGCGCCTCGCAGGCTCGAGCACGGTCTTCCTCCCACCGGTGGATGGGGTATTGGCATCGACCGTCTGGTTATGTTCCTGACCGACTCAACTAGTGCGTCCTGCTCCGCTTCTGCTCCATACGCTCATCCTGACATGACATTCACGACAGACATCAAGGAGGTGTTGCTGTTCCCTGCGATGAAGCCGATTGAGACGGCTGCAAATACTACAGGACCAGTCGGGCCGAGTGGCCAGATTTAATGAAAAAGCCCGTAGACGTAGATGTACAAGTAGATCTGACTATGCACTAGGCATACATCCCCTGCCCCCTTTCTGAACGTCGCGGATCCTGCGAAGGGCTTCATATTCGGCAAGATCACTCTAGTGCACACGCAACGTTGTCTGTCGTCGATCCAGCATGCCCTCGACTGCTTGCATGCAAGAGAAAAATACATAAGAGATGCTATCGATGAGGTAAGGCAAGGGCGTGGTGGAAGGCTTTGGAAGAACCGAGAACATTCAAGAAAATGCCCGAAAGAGGCAGTGACACCAGATCGGGATACCAAATTTTGGGCGCGTAAAGGCGATCAGAGTGCCACAAATCCTGGCTGCTGCACATCCCCTTCGCCCCATCCTTACGCTCGATTACGACCTCTACGAACTACCCTCCCTTGCAACTTCCCCGTCCGTTATGTCCGTCGTTGGAATCGATTTCGGTGCTCTCGCCAGCAAGGTAACTTGCCTCTTTGTACCCGAATGTGGCGTCTAGATCGATACTGACTCGCGCAACTTTGTGTAGATTGGTGTTGCGAGACACCGTGGTATAGACATCATCATCAACGAGGTTTCGAACCGTGCTACTCCGTACGTTTAAGAGGGTTTACTTGTGAGAACCCGTGCTGATGCAACGCCTTGCAGATCTATTGTCTCTTTCGGACCCAAGCAGCGGGCTATCGGCGAGCCCGCAAAGACCCTTGAGATCTCCAACTTCCGCAACACCGTCGGTTCCCTCAAGAGGCTGCTTGGTAGGACAATCACAGACCCTGAGATTTTGGAGGTTGAGTCAAAATACACCCATGTGAAGCTCGTCGACGCGAATGGCACCGTCGGTGCGCAGGTGGGTGTTCTTTCACAAGAAAGTTTCATTCGTGCTACTCGGCGCGCGTACTGGTACCAAAAGAGCGTTGCGTGCGTACAAAGAAGTGCTACTTTCGCTACCTTTTTGCGTCGCTCTGCTCGGAGATATCGATGATGTCATCCTATACCTATATGATGCTTTTGAGCTGCATACTCATCCCGTCTCTGGCAGGTGAACTACCTCGGCGAGCAAAAGGTCTTCTCGGCTACTCAACTCACTGCCATGTATCTTGGCAAGCTCCGGGATACTGCCGCGAAGGAGCTCAAGACCGCCGTTTCTGATGTTGTGATCACAGTCCCTGGCTGGTACACCGACATCCAGCGAAGGGCACTCCTTGACGCTGCCCAGATCGCTGGTCTCAACGTCCTCCGTCTCATCAACGACACGACTGCCGTCGCGCTCGGCTACGGTATCACCAAGTCCGATTTGCCCGAAGCTGAGAACCCTCGACATGTCACCTTCGTTGACGTCGGCCACTCGTCCATGTCAGTTGCCGTCGTCGCGTTCTCCAAAGGTCAGCTGACCGTGAAGAGCACGGCGTACGACCCTCATGTCGGAGGTCGCGACATCGACTACGCCCTCCTCCAGCACTTCGCTACCGAGTTTAAAGAGAAGTACAAAATTGATGTTCTCTCGAACCCCAAAGCTATCTTCCGTCTCTCTGCTGGCTGCGACCGCGTCAAGAAGGTTCTCTCCGCGAACGCTGAGGCGCCCCTCAACGTCGAATCGATCATGAATGACGTCGACGTCCACAGCCGTCTCACTCGCGAAGAATATGAGGAACTCATCTCTGGTGTCCTCAGCCGTTTGGAGGCGCCTCTTCACGCTGCCCTCGCGGACTCCGGCCTCACAATCGACCAGATTGACACCGTTGAGCTCGTCGGTGGCTGCACCCGTATCCCAGCCGTCCGCCAGAAGATCCAGAACTGGTTCGGCGGCAAGACGCTCTCGACGACGCTCAACCAGGACGAGGCCGCAGCCCGCGGCGCGACATTCGCATGCGCCATGCTCTCGCCTACCTTCCGTGTCCGCGAGTTTTCGATGACGGATATCAACCCGTACGCCATCAAGGTCTCCTGGGAGAGGCAGCCCGAGGACGAGGATACGGAGCTCACCGTGTTCCCCAAGGGCAACAACATCCCGTCGACCAAGATCCTCACGTTCTACCGCAAATCCGCATTTGAAGTCGAGGCACGCTACGCCGACCCGTCGACGCTGCCGGGTGGAATCAATCCCTGGATCGCGAAGTTCACGGCGAAGGACGTCCAGCCGCAGCCGAACGGCGACTATCAGATCGTCAAGGTCAAGACCCGTCTGAGCGCCAACGGTATCCTTTCATTCGAGCAGGCGTACACCGAGGAGATTGAGGAGAGGGAGGAGCAGCCGATGCAGGTCGATGGGGCTGAGGGCGAGGCAGCGCAGCCGAAGAAGAAGAAGATCGTCAAGAAGCACGAGGTTCCCTTCGTCTGGGGCCACTCTGGCCTCGACGCGAGCATCGTCTCTCAGTTCAGGGAGGTCGAGGCGCAGATGCACGCTGCGGACAAACTCGTCTTCGATACTGAGGTTAGCGAAGCCATACTTCGTGATATATCCGCACGCGCTGACTATCCCCGTACTCGCAGGAACGTAAGAACGCCCTGGAGGAGTTCATCTACGACACCCGGAGTCGTCTCGATGAGCGCTACGCGCCCTACGTCCAGTCTCAGGAGAAGGAGAAGATCCTTGCTGCGCTCCAGGAGGCCGAGGACTGGCTCTATTCTGAGGACGGTGAGGACGCCACCAAGTCTGTCTACGTCCAGCGCCTCGATGCGCTCCACGCTCTTGCCGACCCCGTCATCAACCGCTACAAGGAGGCCGAGCAGCGGTCACGGGTGGCGAGCGAGCTGCGCGAGACGATCAACAACTACATGAATCAGGCGACGTCAAACGACGAGCGTTTCGCGCACATCGAGGAGAAGGACAAGCAGGCGATCGTCGAGAAGTGTGCAACGATCCAGAAGTGGCTCGAGGACCAGTCCGTGCGCCAGAGCGAGCGTCCGAAAAACACGGACCCCGTCTTCACGGCTGCGGAGGTGCTCAAGAAGAAGGACGAGATCATCTACTTCGCGACGCCCATCCTTACCAAGCCCAAGCCCAAGCCTAAGGTCGAGCCGACGGCCGGCACGCCTGGCGAGGGCACGCCGAAGGGCACACAGACGCCGAAGACCGAGGAACAGCAGCAGCAGGCGAAGCCTGAGGGTCCCTCGGAGATGGACGTAGACTAGCTTACGATCGTTTATTCTCCCTCTTCTTGACCTCACCCTCATTGACGACAGCATACGTACGCATGAAGACTGGTGCACCTGCATTGTATTGAGAGACGGGCAGTATCTACTAGAGAAAATAATGTGTTGTAAGTAGAACAGCGTATTGTACAATCGCCTTCAAAGGGACATTCGCACTCGAGCTCTGCCGCTTCACCTCTGCTTGTGTGTAGCAAAGATGTTCGGTGTTTTGAAGGCAGTTCTTGACCTTGCCAGATCGGCTTTGGTGATTCGCTCGGACGTTGGACATCTGTTTCGCATGTGCATTCTCGTCGTCTCTTTGCCGCGCCGCACTGCTTTATCATGTCGGTAGGACCGCATTCCGATCGCCGCCGGCGGGTGCGTCGACGATGCCCTCCCCGGCGCTGAGTAAGGGGGATTCAAACTCCGCCGTGGAGGCAGTCAGACGCACTGCGCGAGGCCTCACCGGATCCGTGCTACTTGACTCTGCCGCCTACCCCCACTCCCTTCTTGTCTCACAAGCCGATCCTTGTGCCTGTCATGTCCTCCGACTACGAGATTTCAGACGATGAGAACTACTCCTACGAGGAGGAAGAGGAGGAGGACGAGATGGAGGTCGAGGACTACGACGATGGTGCGCATACACCCCACGCACGGTCCCACCAGATCGCTGACCCACATGATCCATGCACAGGGTCCGCTTCCGAGATTGAGGTAGATGGTATTGGAGACGACTTCAAGGTGCCGGGCGGGAGCGAGCGGAAGGTATACGAGGTCGACTACATGTCCCTGAGTCAGCCCGACGTAGAGAAGATTATGGCTACGGATGTAAACTACATTAGCGGCATCTTTGGCGTCGAGGTGCGTGTACACTTGATATTCGTTCTAATAACTCACTGAAATACGGTATGGGTGCCCAGCCTGCTGTCGCAGCGCAGCTCTTGCGCCACATGAACTGGAACAAGGAGAAACTTACCGACAAGTACATGGACAACGCCTCGCAGGTTTCGGTTGCGGCTGGCGTGGAGCTCCCCCCTCGCGAACCCACCCCACCACCCCCGAAGGCGTCTTCGAGTCGTCAGTCGTCTACCGGGCCTACTCGGACGGCCCGGCGCTCCGTCGCGGAGACCTCGAAGACGTCGAAGTCGACTAAGCGCGTAGCGTCCCCTGCTGCTGGGGTACAGTCTTTCGTCTGCCCCATTTGCTTCGATGACAGCCAGACAGAGACGATGGCGCTCATGTGCGAGCACAGGTTCTGCTCATCGTGTTGGAAGGAGTACATCACAAGCAAGGTGCGCACCGAGGCTGAGTGCACCATCACCTGCATGGCCGAGGATTGCAACATCGTCGCGCTTGATCCCTTGGTCAAGAAAGCCCTCACGGATGACATGGAGACCTGGGAGCGCTACCAGGAGCTGCTTGTGCGTCAGTTCGTGTCGTGTATCCCCCACCTCAAGTTCTGTCCCTACCCGTCCTGCACAAACACCGTTTCGTGCGTGTCCGCGGCGACGAAGTCCTCGCTGTTGACGATGGTCCCGATCGTCGCTTGCTCGATACCCACGCACGTGTTCTGCTTCGGCTGCCCCATCGACGCCGACCACCGACCGGTCATCTGCGCCGTCGCGAAGATGTGGCTGCAGAAGTGCAGAGACGACAGCGAGACGGCAAACTGGATCAAGAGCAACACCAAGGAGTGTAGCAAGTGTCAGAGCACGATTGAGAAGAACGGCGGGTGCAACCACATGACATGCAAGAAGTGCAAGTATGAGTTTTGCTGGGTCTGCATGGGTGAGTAGTGAGCATTCGTTCGGGGTTGCGTCGACGTGACTCACTGACTCATCGACCTGTCCCTATAGGTCCCTGGTCTGAGCACGGCACGTCGTGGTACTCCTGCAACCGATACGACGAGAAGGCGAGCGTGGATGCGCGTGACGCCCAGGCGCGAAGCCGGGCCTCTCTAGAACGATACCTACACGTAAGTATTTTATCTGGGCTATTCCATCGGGAGATTTACCGAATTATCGTGCAGTACTACAATCGCTGGGCGAATCACGAGCAATCCGCAAAGCTCTCGATGGAGCTGTACGCTAAGACAGAGAAGAAGATGGAGGAGATGCAGATCACTTCGGAGTTGACTTGGATCCAGGTTCAGTTCATGAAGAAGGCTGTCGATGTTGTCTTCAAGTGCCGAATGACCCTTAAGTGGACGTATGCGATGGCTTACTACCTCTCGTTGGGCAACGAGAAGGAGCTTTTCGAGGATAATCAACGGTATGTGTTCGGATATCTTGAGACCGCGCATTCCAAATATCTGATTTTCATCGTAGCGATCTGGAGAGAGCAGTCGAGGAGCTTTCAGAGCTCATTGAAGCTCCGATTGACCCGGAGACGATCATGGCTCTCCGACAGAAGGTTACCGACAAGACGGTGAGACCTGTACTCCATTGTGACGGGGACATGTGATGCTTAACATGATGTTCTATAGGTCTATGTGCAGAAGCGGAATGAGATCATGCTAGAGGACACCGCCAAGGGTTATCTAGATGGGCGGTGGTCGTGGAATGCTACCGTAGATGGGCTTTGAGTGAGCTTCCACTGCTCTCGTACCGCATCGCCCCCCCCCCTTCATATCGGACTAGACTTTACCTCGTCGTGTTGTCGGGGGCTTCCTCTGTGCTACGCTCGCCGTCCCTACGTTGTCACTGTCCATGTCCTCGCCCCGTCCTTATCGCCATCTGCCTATGATCTGTGTTCCGCACTTCCCGTCGCAACGTGTCGCATTGTATACTACAACCCCCCACCTCGTTCCTACACGTTCTGTCCTTCCTACATCCAGGTCATCGTCATGAATCACAATGTAACGCCATCTCTCTCTGTTCACGTTGCCTCAATGCTGTCTCGCACTTTTTACCATATCGTGTGCAATGTATTATTCTGTTGAAATTGAACTGGGACCAATATAGATACAACTCCTATTTTTAAGCCGTCTCATGCCGTAGGCTTCGTACGGAAACAACCCCGTTTATTTCAATGTTACCGGTACGGCGTAGCGTTGGTGCACAGTGCTATATGTTGTAGGATGCATCAGGACGCGATAGCGATAGTTCGATCCCCCCTGATACGGGAGTAGGTGCGGATAAGTGTTCCGTGGAACAAGCCCATAGGTCCAACTATGTTTCGATACAGTGGTGATGTAGACTGTCAACACAAACCGGAGGGCGATCATCCAATTCATGGTTAGACCTCACTGAGCAGGCAACGCCATCGGCACTCTCATAGGCTCTATAGCATCATACACTTGATTCACACAATTCGACAACGACTACTATTACACGTCCAAGAAAACACTCTAGTTCTCTGAGTGCGCCGTACACCACACGGGTCGTTCCGATAGGCAGCTCGAGCCGCTTGTCGGTCCGATTTCTGGGATCGTGGGTGTGATCATGGTGCGAGCTGACGCAGACGTAAGACACTAAAGCACGAGAAAGGAACGAGAGATTCGGTCGTGAGTCGTAACGGGATCTGAGTACATGAAGGTTGGGGGCAACGCGGGATCACGGGATATACGAGGCAATATGGTGTTTGTATTGGGTTTGTAAAAAGTACGGATCGAAGGAGCTAGGAGGGAAGTAGGTAGAGTGGGGTCATGGGGAAGGTGGAGGACAGAGGGGTAGGAAGAGAACACATGCCTATAACAACAAGAAACTGTCCGAGTCCAATCTTCAGGACTTCCTAGGGCGACCGGTCAGAGGATCGCGATCAGATCCTGAAACCGTGCTCCTGTGCTGATCAGAAAGTAGGTGATGACCTGTCTGGGTCCTAAAGGTCGTATTGTACACTTCGAGGGGGAGTGGGCAGTTGATTTGCGGTAGGTGGCATCTAGGCAGTGGCTTCCTTGTTGGACTTCTCGTCCACGGGGATGACCTCAGAGCCCTCAAAGATGGTGTACTGAGGAGGTGGGACGAGCATCTCGGCCTCGTCGAAGACGACCTCGTACTCGGTCTCTTCATCGCGCGAGCCACGGAAGGCACGGGCGGTGACGAGAACCATCACCCAGACCATGCGCAGCAACACTCCAATGCCGCAACCTAATTTTGCACAGCGCCAAACACTGGTCAGCACAAGCACAGGATCCGAGGCAATGACCAAAAATACGGAGATTGCGATGGCAATGGCAAGTTGGGGATGGGAGAAGGACAGTAGATGATGCAGAAGGTAGAGATAGAGACGTACCAAGGACGAAGGCAACGGCGCGACCCTCCCAGGGACCGAGGGCCATGAGGGCGTGGTGGACGCGACGGAGGAAAGAGCCACGGAGATGGTGATGTCCATAGTGGTGAACCCACATGGGGCGGCCCTGTCTGCCGCGGTGATGCTCGAGCGCGCCCTCATCTTCAGCAAAGGCGGGCTTGACAGGCGTGCCGATGAAGGGCATGATGGGCAAGTCGTGTGTATTCTTGCCATCCTTCAACTGCATCCCGTGCATCTGAGTGCCTTCCATGTGGTGCGGAAGGGGGTGGACGCGGATGTGTTGGATTTGGATGGGCTCAAGACCGAGCCACTGACGGAGCACGTTGGATGCGTCCAAGGCCTTGGTACGCATGGACTGGCAGAAGTGGCGCCCATTACCATGGACGTACTGCGGCCTCACTATTTCGGCATCTTGAGCGGCAACAATAGGTTGGGCAAAGGCTGACGCCGCAAAGAGGTTGTCTACGGGAGGGGGGAGAGGGGAGAAGGGGCTATTGGGGTCTGCGGCAGCATAACCGTGTCGCACGGACGAGACTTCGGTCACGACGACCCTGATAGGACTCGCGGAAGCGGCTGAGGATGCGAGTTTTCGTGTGTGCCAGTAAGCATGTGAGCATGTCGTATATGGTATAATTCGAGTGTGCAGGAGGGTATGCATAAGGATGTAATGAGACAAACATTGCTTAGACCAAGAAGAGGGTAAACTCACCGATGCCTGCGCCAAGAACAGCGAGCGCAGAAAGCGCGCCAGAACGCATATAGTTGAAAGCTTGTGTGAATGAACTGGGGTGGTCTGGAGAGAAGGGTGAACGAGAGTCGGGCTGGGGGATGTATAGGAAGACTTTACGGTATGCGACTGTGGAGGAAGCTGACTGAAGGTAGGTACGAACCGAGGCTCCACTCCGCCTCCCCTTGTGCCCCGATATCCACGTGGCTCCCACGCCTCACCTGCCTTATCCGGGACCCTGCACAGCCTTTAGCTCTCGGCCTCCAACGTCCACTTCGACGCGGCTGACTGGCACGGTGACTCAACAGACTCTCGAAGCTGTACGTTGACATGCAAATCCTCGCTCTTCCTAGTCATGTCTGATGCAGGGACCATACCTCAGTTGACGTACCAGCAACTTAGCGACCGCGATATACGTCGCGTCGGGCTGCTGACGTCGACAATACAATCCCAGCCGATGCAGTCACCTCACAGCACTTTTCGCACTTAGTAGCTTAAGTTCATGCCCATGACATACTTACAGCTTTACAACGGTCGACGCTCGTTAGTAGGCATCAAAAAAGATTCATTCTCACCTTCACGTTTCAGTTTGTGCGCTCCGTCCTATCAGATCACTCACTGTTCAGCAGGTCTATTCCACGTTGTCATATGCATATGTTGAGGAGGTACCGTCCAAGCTTCATCTATAGAACCACCTTGGTATGGGTCCTCATCGCGACCGAGCCTGCAGCCATTCCCCTGAGAGGTGACCAACCGGCCAACCGGTGAGTATCTACACACCCACCTAATACGTGCCTAGTTATTGCGACTGGCACTTAAATTTCCGCAGGAATCTCGTCAAGAGGACCTCAGAAGCTTCACAGGGCGCTCAGCCGCGAACACGAACAGGGGTATGCCATCGCGATAATGCCTGATCCACACGGAGCTCATCATATTATGTGGTCGTTGCATGATATGACGGGCGAGCTTCTCAGGCTATGGTCCAACAACCGTATGACTCAGACATTCTCCTCATCAATGTTATCGTCTCTCATGTCTGCCAGCAATATGAGCTTTCGTTCCAAGGCCTACGAGCTCTCCGAGATAAGCTACACTCCTCGCCTACAGGCCTACTTCCTCATGTCACATGCAAAGTTCGCAACTGCGGCCGGATTGCTGGCGAGTATGTGTGAGTATGGGTATGGATCAGACACCTGCCCGGTATCGACCAGGCAAGTAGCGCCGACCCGCCACAACTTCTGAATTCGATGCTCATTTGAGGGTGTCGAGATATGCTTCGCATCCAAATACGACGTCCCACATTCCCAAGACCTTTGCGAGCGATCATCAGCGCTGAGGTGGTGTAAGTGGTAATTTACGCGAGGGTGGACACTCCAAGAGCTTCTCGCCCCGCAGAATGTGGTTTCGTTCAAAACTCGTGCCATTTCGTGCCATTTCTGGGGCATGAACCACTCACTAGCTCACGTGTATTCAATTTCACCGCCAATTACATTGAATTCGTCCGGAGAATCGCCACCCTAACCGACAGGAGCGTCGCCCAACGCATGTTTTGGGCGGCCAAACGCCGCGCAATTGGACGATCACGCTTGCTCTGCTTCGACGTCAACCTGTCCCCCATTTATGGGAAGGGATTCCGAGCTTTCTTTCGCTTGCAAGATGCAATCCTCAGACAGACAGACGATCAGACAACCTTCTGGGAAGCTTCATCCGACTGCCGTTGCCAGTGCCTCACATCAGCCCGACTGCTTCCTCTACTGGACATTCCCCTGCCCCATCTATCGATATCGAGAAGGGTTCTTTTGCCCCGTGTGCCGATCGGTTTGAGTATTCGTGGCTCTGTCAGCCATCGAAGTGGCTCCGAGACCCCAGTGTCTTATACTCCCGCTCCTCTGATACGCATCGACATCCCCAAGATTACGTACATTCACCAGCAGGATGGAGGGACCGACACGTACATCACCGCTGCGATATTACTGTGTCGTGTCGGTTCGCAATTTGCTCTTCTCTCTCTTGAGGCGACGTCGGCGACCGATCGGCATCTGTACGGTGTCAACTGATTTGTTCGCGGGTCTAGGGGTGAGTCCCGGGATCATAGACGACTGCAACGTCTTGTGACCGTCCAGGATCCATAGATGACTACCGCGACGTCAATGTACGCTTTATCTGCATCTTTATATGACAAGGAGGTGGCAACCAAAAGGACCAGTATCAGCGACACTCGCCCAGATGCAAATCCCGTCTATCAGAGGACACGGCCTCCTCGAACCTCGGTCACTCCTTGCTTCGACTGTGGCAGCTCAAACCTCGGCTAACGCAGGACGCAATCGTCCGCGGGGACCTGTGGGTTCACTTTGACGCTCCCTGCCGCTCGCTCTCATCGAGATTAGTATCTCCACCCACACCGTCGTCTGTATACGCATTCACCGACATGGCGATCGGTCTTTAGGACGCAGTGGATCGTCGGGGTGAGTTTGAGGTCGCTCATGGCCGTCCTCGTGGTCGACGGTCCTGCGAGATGGAAGCGGCATTACGTCCTAGACGTCGAGGTTTACAAGACCCGACATCGATAAGCTGGGAGTCAGCGAGAGGCTCCGGCTTCGAGGCATAGGGTACGGGGCCGGCAGAGTCTAGAGACCTAGGACATCTCAGTCGAAGCCGTTGAAGCCAGCTCCGGGAAGGTTCAGGACCTGATGACTCAGCTGACTATCTCTCGTAGTAGATACGTTCATGCCGGCCATGGAGCTTTGAAGGGGCGTCCGTCGGGTGTTTTGCTAGTGGTGTTTGAGAACCTGAGTCGTCCCGGCTCTGATACGACCTCATTGATGTTGCTTCTGTCTGCCCTTCGTGATCTTCGCGCCCCCGTCCCGGTGACTAGCAAGTTCAAGGTTGTAGGTTAGTGGTGCAAACGTTGGGTGATTTGTGCAGACGTCAATCAGAGCTTCAAAGTTTAGACTGGCACCAACACCAGGTACGTAGTTTAAACCGGACGGCGTCGGATTGGCACCATAGTTCGCCAACAGCAAGTGAAAGCGGTATCGCAATCTATACCGTATTGCCCCGCACCACTGGCGATGTGGATGAGGGTCGACAAACCTATTCCTGAACGTCCCTTAATGCTAGATCAAGTCGGGTTTTTGACCTGAAGCGCGAGGGCCACCCCGCTGGACATCGAACCAAGTCGTGCATCACTAGGCACGGAACCTGCTACGCTGGCTGACAACATTGGCTGTTTTCTTTGCTTTTTCGATGCGCCACGTCCGATCGGAGAAGTCTGGAAATCGCCGAGCGAGGCTCTGAGCGGCGACTATGGGAAATTTTCCGATGCAGCTCTCGCGACATTCGTGTCCATATTATCCCAACAAACCAGACATCCCGAATACCGGATAGTCGACCACAGGGCTTATCACATCCGACAAGGGTCGGACACCTGTGTGCCTTCCAGGCCGAGTCGCCCATGGGCGCCGCAGCGCAGAAGATTTTCTATTGGGGACCGCAAGCTGTTAGGGCCGACTCGTCCAGCATGGTCGTGAATGACGAGCTGGAAGTGCTGCGTCGACATCTTGATTAAATTCATCACACCCGTCCCCGGGCCCTCCGCCCTTCGCCGCCCGCGCAAGGTCGTGCGAGTAAGCCCGGATGACGAGTAGCGAGAGCGAAGATCAAGCTTCGCTCGCGTTCGCGTGGAGACTCGAGGCCTTCTTATAGGGAGATTGGGTGGGGCGCGCCGTAAGATGGACGATGGCAGAACACGAGAATGAATCCCGATATTTGGCTTCCGGTCAGAGAGAAACTGATGACGCACATGCCTGTCAATGTCGATGCGGTCATGTCTTCTTCCTAGTCGCATGCCACCATTTGACAAATGCGATATGGAAGAGAACAAGGCGAGTGTCGCGCTTCCATTGCTTGACTGCCGTGGGATCGGGGAAGAACCTGATGAATTGCGCATGATGGAGTCAAGGACAGAGGCGTAGGTGTGAATATACAGTGGAGGCGTCAAGCTACGAAGGTGGGGCGGTGTGCACCCCGCGCCGCCAATCCCGGAATGGAGCTGCACAAAAGCTGTGAGGGCCGTTCTCGGGAGCGGAAGCAATTGCAGTTCTAGCTGTATACGTGAACGAGCATGCTTTCAACGACAGCACCTACTTACCACCTGTCCTGTGCATTTAGGAGACAGGGTGCCTTGTGGGAGCCTCCGATGTCGCATCGCTTTCGCAGTCTGACATGACCAACTATAGCCTGGCCAATAGACGTCCACCATCAGCTCGAGCGACTGTCTCTGCTGTGCCACCGTGTCAAAGCGAGCACGGACGCCTGCTTTCCGGTCTGGAGACCGCTGGTCATCTGCACGGACATCAGCCTGGGTTCTCCGCGCGAGCGCGGTGATATGGGAGAGGTCACGCTGGGGCTGACCACGCACCGTCCATCGATTCGATGTCGTCAAGCCCCCATCTTCCGGCGGGCTGATAGATTCCCAGTGCGTTCTGCGGCATGCCGCTTGTCGCCCGCGGCCAAGGCCCAGGACGCCAGGTTGGGCAAGAAAAGAAGGGTGGGGGCGCATGGTCAGGGAGATGCGCACCGGATCGGTTTGCCATTTGGGAGCGATGGGGCTCTTGGATAGTGAGGGGGGATGATGTCTATCGCTCGATTCTGACGTCGACGTTCTGTTGCCCGTATGGGGCCGTTAACGTTAGTCGCTCTGTTCGGTGTTCGGGCTTCGGCTTTCGCATCTCGCATCTGAAGATTCATTTCGTCTACACGGGCAGCGAGAGTCCGTGTTCCGAACTCGTGGATTCTTGGCGAGAGGGGATGTTGCGATGGCGGGATGGCGCGGTTGCGTAGCTAGGTGAGTGGTAGCTGAGCTTGCGGGTCTGTGGAGCGTATACGTGTATCAGAGCACAGCGAAGATTCAGGGACCGTCTGCCTACAAGCACCGGATTGCCCGTGCAGCTTGTTATGCACCGTTCGGGTTTGGGCGAGCGACGGCTGATCACAGGGGCAAAGTGACATTGTTTATGGCATGAGAAGGAGAGACCGCACCGGAGACCTCGGACGATGGGGTACTACGCTACGCGAGCACAGCACGTAGCTGCGTCTCGCGAGCGCCACTTGTGTACTCATTCGACGCGAAGCCGGGCGTCGAGGAGAGGTCAACGCTGTGTGGTGTGACCGGCGGAGGCGGATGAGCAGCGACTTAAGTTCGGGCGGGATTAGCATCCGACGGCGCCTACGTGCGGCCACGCGAAGGTGGATAGACGCCTGTGAGATCTTTGTGGCGCTCGGCTAACTGGGCGGGGGCACGGCGCGTGCGTGCTTGTGCGTCCGCGAGAGATCAGTCAGTGTGCGAGAGTGCATGTCATCGTTCGCTGACAAGAATTAATGCTGTCGTCTGGGTTTCGCTCTGTGTCGCCCCGCGCACCCGCGCGCGGCATAGATACACAGCACGTAGACGTCCCGTTCCCGGGAAGCGCGGCCGCCGCCGATTCGGTTATCGCTGTGCCTCTGCTGAACGCCGGACGAGGAGCGGTTCCCGGGCGTGCGGACGGCCAAGGGCGAAAGGGGAAAGAGGACCGGGAGTGAGTATCAGACAATGATGGCCTCCTCTTCTCCATCAAAATGAAATGCGCTCCGTGGGACGCGCGATACACCTTATCCTCCGCCCCTTCCTCTCTTCCTTCCTCTTTCCGTCCTCTCTCTCCGTCGCTCCGTCCCTCGCCGCGCTCTCTGTCCCCTGGCAGCCCTCTCTTCTTCCCTGCCATACCTTTGCCGCCTGTAGAGCGCGACCGGTCACGACTACCACCGGCATTTTGCTCCACGGACAGCAGCAACTCGACCACAACCACGATGCGCCAACGCCGCAGCCCCGCAGAGGAGGAGGAGGCGCTCCGCATCAGCAATGCCATTGACGAGGAGCTCAGAGTACGTATCCGTCTCTACCGCGCGTCCATCCCCGCTGACAGCCTACCGGCCGTCCCAGCGCGAACGCGAGGCGATGAGAAGGCGGAAGGCCAAGGACGTCAAAGGCGAGTCCCCGTTTTTTCACCCTCCGGGCAGAGCCGCTCATGCGACGTCCATCCGCGCACAGTGATGCTGCTCGGGCAAGCCGAGTCCGGAAAGTCGACGCTGCAGAAGCAGTTCCAGCTGTACTACTCGTCCTCGACCCTCGACCGCGAGCGCGCCTCGTGGCGGCCGATCGTGTACTTCAACATCCTCAAGGCGATCCGGATGATCCTCGAGGAGCTCGACTGGGAGTACGGGCTCGGCGCGTCCGGCTCCGGGGACCCGCTGTCGGTGTCGCCGGGGCTGCTGCCCTCGACGTCGGGGACGGGCACGGGGAGCGGGGGGAGCGGGAGCGGGTCGTCGACGCACTCGCGGGCGGCGAACCCGGCGTGGTTCCCGGAGCTGGGGCTGCTGCGGAACAAGCTGCTGCCGCTGGTGGCGTCGGAGGACGCGCTGGCGTCGGAGCTGTCTGGGGGCGTGCACGTCGCGGGGGGCAAGACGGGGGTGTACGTGCGGTCGGGGTGGCAGGCGCTGACGTCGGCGAACCGGTCGTGGCCGCTGGCGGAGAACTTTACGCAGGCGGGCGGTGGGGGCAAGCAGGCGCAGTGGGCGGTGACGAACATCGTGGCGAAGACGCTGGCGGCGTCGATGGACGAGGTGGAGATGCTGTGGTGGCATCCGGGGGTGCAGAGTCTGCTGAAGGGGAACAAGCTGAAGCTGGAGGAGTATGCGGCGTTGTGAGTGAATCGTTCTGTTTGCTCTCGTCTGCTTGAACGCTGGTACTGCTCTCGTCTGCTTGAACGCTGCTACTGCTCTCGCCTCCTCGCACGCTGGTACTGCTCTCGAGCACGTCCGGCCGACGAGTGTCCGCTACGGCACTCTCGCTGCGGTGCCTGTGCGGGGGAGTATTCTGGGCGTCGGATTCCCACAATGGTTGCGGCGCGTCGGGGGTGGCATGCTTCCGCCGAGGAGACCGGAGGAGACGTGTACTGACTGGATCACGGACAGTTTCCTTGCCAACATCCGACGTATCGCTCAAGCAGACTACATGCCGTCAAATGGTATTCCATTCTTGGTCAGAAGGGCAGTAGAGTGGATCACTGAACGGAGACTGTGACAGAGGATATCCTGCACGTCCGCCTGCAGACGATCGGGGTGACGGAACACGCGTTCGACATCAACCTGGGCGGGACGAATTACAATTGGCTGCTGTACGACGTGGGCGGGGCGGTGCGTGCTTGCTTGGCCGGTGTCATCGTCTGCTGATCGCGGGCTTGTCTGCAGCGAGGACAGGCAAGTGTCTCACCGAGTGCGCACGAGCTGTGCTGACGGAGATTTGGGGAGCAGAGACACGCGTGGGTGCCGTTCTTTGACGACGGTGAGTTGGCTGCTTCTCTTTTCCGGCGTGTGCGTGCGATGCGTGCCTGGCTTCCTTGGATGCTTCCTTGGATTGGCAGTTGTTCCGTGTCCGCCGGCCCTACGCGCTCTCTGTGGCCGACCGGCATCGTGAAGCTTGGACCAGCCCTGCCGCTCGCTCTGCCGTTCGATTACTGACCCATGTCCCCATCCAGCGACTGCGATTATTTTCCTGGCCCCCATCAGCGCCTTTGACCAGGTACGCCCTCCAGCCAGCTTTCTCACTCGATTTGATTGACTTCCACGTCCCCTCGCCCGGTTATCCTTCCTTCGCCGGTAACCATCCTTGCCCCCCTCCACCCACCGCGCTCGTACGCTGTCCCTGGATACTACTCCACCCGCATCGGCGCGACTCCCGGTCTATAGTACCTGGAGGAAGACCCAAAGACGAACCGAATAGACGACTCGCTCCAGCTGTTCACCACCATATGCTCAAACAAGCTCCTGTCAAACGCTGCCCTCGTCCTCATGCTCAACAAGGTCTGTCCCTCATTGCGACCACCGCCTGTTCCGTGCCGCCCCAGGACTAATCCTCCCTCCCCAGACCGATCTCCTAAGACAAAAGCTGGAATCCGGCATCAAAGTTCGCAAATAGTAAGCCGCGCTCTCACAGTCCATGCCATCCGGTATTCTTGGCGTACTAAACATCCTCATTCTCTCCCCCTCCACCTCCGTGTTCCTGCTGCGGCCGATCCCTCCCACACCACCTCTATCTGCCCACCCCCGTTCCTGGACGTCATCCACTCCCGAACGTGCCTCCTTTGTTGCTCTCGCTTGCTGGGCGTTCCCGGCGCCTCGTATGGACTTCTCGACTCTTCACATTCTCCCCCGCCCGCTCTCCCCTCGGACGCAGCATCTCGTCATACGGCGACAGGCCAAACGAGTTTGAAGAGGTCTCCGAATACTTCCGCGCCCATTTCATCCAGGTCCACAAGCGCAAGGACGTCTCGCACAGACCGCTCTACTTGGTACGCCTCCTATCATTCCGCTGCCTCCTTCCGAAACCCGCTCCCACTGCGGCATCTACTCTAACCATCTTCTACCATATCTTCCCTCGGTGTTCACCCATCGTTCGCATCCGGCAACCCCTTTCTTCCTACCGCTTATGGTTTCTGCGAGGCATCGATCGTACGGCAGTTACTGACGAGGCATCTCTCTCCGCAGCACTTCACGTCCATGCTTGTGCGTATACTTCCCTTCTGTCTTGTATGCTCACACCCTTCCCGCGCCATCCGCGCGCTCCTGCGTGGAGGTTGACGAACCCACGACAATCTACCTGTTCTCGCCCACAACTCGTATGTCCTCACGCTGACCTTGCGACACCTCGGTGATGACAGGACATCAAGGCGACGCAGTCGATCATCATCAACGGTGCGTCTCCCTCAACCCCATATTTGGCCTCCCTCTCCCGCCGCCACACATGTCGGCCTCCCCTCCGCTGATCCCTCACACTCTCGCTCCACCCCTTCGCCACGCTTCCCTCATGTTGTGCTTCTCGTACGAGTGCGCAGTCGCTGACTTGCATCGTCGTCCCGCATCGCACAGTCGGCGAAGCGATCATGCGCTCGCACCTGACAAAGATCGGCCTCGCATAGTTGGTCGCTCCCCGTGGATCGCCGTGGTGGAACTGGATTCTTGGGATCGTGATTATATACCGCCTATATTGTGTACTCCTGGTCGTCGCTCTGTTGTCGTTGCTGCTTTCCTCGTGCGCGTACGTATCTGCCTGGGTGTACGTACTCTCTGTTCGTACCTCGGACGTTGTCCTCTGTAGGATAGTATGTATTGTATGGATAAGGAAGGATTATTTGCCATATTTTCGAACCGGGACGGGGTTCGACCATCACGCGCCGGTGCATTCTATCCCTACACCTGAGTTGACCAACCTCGAAGGTATAAGCGCAGCGCACAAGGCCAGGAGAGTTGCAAATGTTTGGATAGTATTCGATGTTTAGGCAGAAATACCGTATTACATGCGTACGTATCGACGAAGAAAGCGTTCATCGAGCTCGAGGAAAACAATAGTAGCTGTGCATGATAAAGTGGAGGTCGTAACCATGGACAGCGTCAACGAGTCTACATGTATGCACACGACAAGCGACAGATCGAACGCGCCAACGCCACACAAATCGAACAAGACACAACAAACGACATATGGAGCCACAAACGTCAACGCGCGGGCAGGCGCGCGCGCACACGCACATGCACACATACGCACATATGTATTACCTATGTACAAGACCAGGGTCAAGACGTTCACTTAGCATCATAACTTACACAAGTCCCGCGCACAGGGCGCCCGCTCAGAGCTCGTCCTCGGCGTCCCAGCGGGAGATCTTGGGGAGCGGCCGCCAGTAGTACTGCTTCGCCTTCTTCGTCTCGCTCCGCTTGCCCGGGCGGCGCATCATGCTCCGCACGAGCGTCGCCCGGTCCGCGTCCGCGTCCCGGTCTGGGTCGTAGAACCAGCGCGCCTCGAGCGACAGCGAGTGGTTCGCCAGGTCCTGCGTGCACGCGATCATCAGCATTCAGGGACGACAACATTGCAATGGGAAGCATGAGGACGTACGGTGCCGCTGTTGACGACCTTCCCGAACACCCCGCACCGCCGCCAGCCCGCCTCGAGGATCGCCTCGATCGCGGGCACCCAGGCGCGCCGGCTCGCCGCGTCCGCTTTTGCGCCCCGGCCTCTGCCCGTCGCATCTCTGCCCTTCTCCTGATCGTCTTCGTCGGCGACGACGGCGCCTTTCAGCGTCGGCAGCGCCATGTCGCGCAGGGCGGGGCGGGCCGCCATGAGCGCGCCGTAGAGGGCAGAAGTGGCGAGCGAGGACGCGCGAGCAGTCGCGAGGGTCTCGACGAGCATCCCTTCGAGCTCGGGCGCGGGGAGCGGGAGCTCGTATGCATTTACCAAGGATTCCGCGTCGTCGTCGTGAGCGCGCGAGGCTCTGGACTTCCCAGCTGCCGCTGTGGACGTGAAGGGCTTCGCCTTGTGGGGTGCTGCTTCTCGCGGCTTGGCCGCTGCAGGTGCGACGGGAGCGGAAGGGAGCTCCGGGCGCGCGATGTTCGTGGCGCTCTTCGGGGCAGACGAAGACTTGGCTGCCTTCGGCTTCGCGGCCGACATGGACGCGTGCAGTGGCTCGTTCTCGAGCTCGGGGTCGGGGGCCGAGCCCTTCGCGCGGGGCTTCTTCGGCTTGTCCTTCTTCCGCTCACGCTCTCCGTCCTTCTTGGGTGCCGGGGGAGGAGCTGCGGGCGACGCGTCCAAGTCGGTCTCATCGTCGGAGAGGATGGCGCGAGGGCGCTTTTTGTGCGCGGCCTTCGCGAGATGAGGATACGGCTCAGGGGACAGACGCTTCGCGTCGATTCTCTTCGGCACGTTCATGACCGCTTTCTGCACCTGCACCTCCGCCTCGCTTTCGCTGTCCGTGAAAGTGGGCGTGCGCGACCGCTTGATCTTATGCTTGGGCTTCGTTCTGGCGCCGGAAATGTCTGCGTCGTTATCGCGCCTCGCCTTCTTCCGCGGGGGCTCAGCGACAGCGTGTCTCTTCGCCTTCGCCTTGACCGGGGAGGCCGCGCGACTACTGTGGCTGCTCCTGCTCGGGCCGGCAACAAGCGCGGAGGATTCGGCATCAAGATCGACGTCCATGAGGTCAAAAACGGCATCGCCGTCCGCGATAGACGAAGGCGTGGGTGAGAGCGGAGATGATGGGATCTCCTGACCTTGTACGAATGATGGCGTGCGTGCACGCGAGGCCGAAGGGGCTACTGAGGGAGCACGGGAAGGCACGCGTGATGTTGCAGTAGTGGCGGCGACGGCCACCATCGAGGCTGACGCCGGGAACGGTACGGCCGCGCACGCGAACGCGGGGGAAGGTTCGCGTACAGCAATCTAGGCAGGCGTCCAGCGAGGGTACGGAGGGGACAGAGAAGCGGACCATGAGATCATGAGGACAAGACCAGAAGAGCGAGACGTCAATCGCATGACGCACCTGGTGAGCTGCTGATTGAACCTCGACCTCCTCCTCAGTCACGGACTCCAAGGGCGCCATTTCTATCACGACTTCAACTCCCACTTCCGTTTCTTCGGTCGCCTCCTGCGCATCCATGACGGCTTCGGGCTCGGGGAGCACGAGCGGGGTGACATCGCCGTCTGTCACAATCTCAACATCAACGTCTTCCACCGCGACCTGAGCCTCAATCTCGGAAGCAACTTCGACCTTCGCGCCCCCCTTCGGCAGCTCCAGTTGAGGGAGTCCATTATCAGCTGATTCCACCACAGCGGTGGCAGCAAATTGCGAATTCCGGGGAGCAGACGTAGGCGCAGGGTTGAGCAGCGCGCGCACCGAGACTCGCGACGTGATCCGGAGCGCGTCCAGAGTGGGCGAGGGCGGGCTCGCGACCGAGTCCAGGTCAAGGACCATCTCGTCCACCCTCTCAACATGCTCGTGGCACGCGGGCGTGGACGGAGCGGTAATGGGGATGGGGGACGACGGCGGGAGCGTCAAGTCTGAATCTAGGTGCTGTTCACGTGTCGTGGCCGTGTGATCGGACGGGCGCAAGGGGGAGGACAGCGAGGATGACGATGCGGGCGTGGAGATGGGCGAGGAGGGCGGGAGATGGTCGTCGAGCACAGCGCTGTCGTTCGCACGAGTGTCCGGAGTCGGGGGCGGGAGAAGGAGAGACGTCGAACGTCGTGAGGCCGAGCGCGCACGGATGGGGGGAGGTAGATCCGCCGGAGCCGCTGAGGTGCGGGTGCTATCGCACCGAGGCTCCGCGACGCGAGGTTCTGCTGGAAGAGCAGAGACGGATGTGGCAGGAAAAGGGAGTAGCGTGTCCACATCCTTTGGCGGAGGACGCGCGCGGGGCTTGACTGGAGGGCGAACGAATGGACGGTCGCGCTCAGACGAGGTGGTGAACGAGATCCTGCGAGAGGGTGACGATCCTGGGAGACTCAGGATGTCGTCGAGGTCGAGCGAGAATCCGCCGTAGTCTTCGATATCGTCATCATCGTCATCTGGATGAGGGTAGTACAGGAACATGTATGCGCCGATCAGTATCGCAGTAACGTGGGTATTGCTCTGGAGCAAGGCTGATAAGACAAGACGGAGGGAACGGAAGGGGGGAAAGGCGAAGGCGCGCTGAACGGCCTTGAAGAGTAATGGGGCGGCGTCCGCAAAGCCGCCGAGACACGGGAGGAAGAGCTACGACGGGAAGCGAGAACAGATGCCGCACCGCCAAGGGAGAGACGATCCAATCAAGCGATGGTGAGGAAAAGTTCGAAACTGACATCGCGTCATGGCGCGGTGGGCATCATTCACGGCCCATCAAGACGCGCGCGCAGGATCCCCTCGAGCGCGCCGTTTGCTGAAGCTTACGGCTGCACCGTATACTGAGCGCCCCGATCGCTGTCCGGATAGTACAGTTAGAGTCTGATATCGTCCGCTCGGACGCCAGAGCAGGAAACTCTGTGTCCACCAAACGGAAGGCGGACACGGCTCACAGTCAAGCGCGTCAAATGACAGCAGGTCGCAGGAGGAAGAGAGGTCATGGGCTGATCGGATCGGATACCCGGATAGAGGAGTGCGAAACGGGGGAGAGGAAGTGACCGGAGAAGGGAGAGTGGGGCCACGGGGGAGGAAATGGACTGGCGAGAGGCACGAAGGGGCGTCCAGGCCAGGGGAAGACCCATGGTCTGCACGCCCGCTCGTGAGGCTAGGTGAAGTGGGTAGGGAGTGGGAGAGTAGAAGATAGGAGGATCAGGGTCAAGAGCAAGAGCAGAGCACGTACCGAGTACTACACGATTTTCTGAGGCTAAAGGAAACGAAGCACCGGGCGCGTTTGCGTCTGAGAGGGACGTAGAGGAAAAGCTGGAGCGGGGGGACGAGGCAGAAGGAGGGAGGATGGCAGCGTATGCTGGCGATGGCGCGTTCGGCGGAAGCGGCTTGGGCTCTGCAGATGGAAACTCATAGTCGTAGGCAGCACGATGGGAGAGGCCGCGAGGATAGGTGTATGCGTAGCCGTGCCCATGGTAGGCGGGCGGGCGCGTCGGACTAGAGGGCGGGTGAATGTTGGCGGTGTCAAGATGAGGACGAATAGGAGAGGAGTTGAGAGCGGAGGGAGAGGAGGGGGGAGAGGAGCTCAGAGAGTAAGAGCGGGATGGAGAGAGGGACGGGGAAGGGGGGACGAGATAATAGTCTGGGTTGGGGAGGTCGTCTTCAGAGAGGCTTTTGCGGCGAAACCTGAAGGGGATGTTGGCGAGGTCGGTGGAGACGTAGACGGGATGTTGTGAGGATCGTGTGGGGGGCATCGCGTCCGTCGCGGGGCACGACGAGGGCGGGGAGCAAGAGGGCGGTGAGCAAGAGGGAGGGGAAGAGCGGGAGTCAACAGGCCGCGATCGCGTCTGTTTGCGGCTGTTGTGGATCACGCGTTTCGCGTCGACCGCGTCCCCCGCGTCATCGATCAAGGACGCCGAGTGCGCTCTGATGCTCGGCAGATCGCTCAGATATATCTCCCCCCGCCCTCCGCCTCCTCCTCGTTCCCAGATCTCACTCCATCCTCGTCTTTTCGCCACCTACCGCCCGCCCGCCATGCCGCGCACCGCAGAGACCGCTAGCTACAAGGTACGCCCCTCATTCGCCCAAATGCCATCTGCGCTCACCATCGCTCCAGTTTAACCACACCATGATTCGTGTCAAGGACCCTCAGGTCTCCCTCAAGTTCTACACCGAGGTCGGTCTTCTTCTGCAACTCCACACAGCACGAATGACCCCTTTCCCAGATTCTCGGCATGGATCTTGTCACCAGTCTGTCCTCCCATCCCCCTCTCCTCCACCCCCTCTGCTGACCGCGTCCCCTAGAGAACGAGTTCGACTCCTTCACCCTCTACTTCCTCGCCTACGACCACGGCCAGGGCACCACCCCCGAAAACCGCTTCAACCGCGAGGGCATCCTCGAGCTCACCCACAACCACGGCACCGAGTCCGACCCCAACTTCCACGGCTACGCCTCGGGCAACTCCGACCCCGGCCGCGGCTTCGGCCACATCGCCATCTCCGTCGACGACATCGAAAAGGCCTGCGCCCGCTTCGAGTCCCTCGGCGTCCGCTTCCAGAAGAAGCTCACCGACGGCAAGATGAAGAACATCGCCTTCATCCTCGACCCCGACGGGTCCGTCCCTTTCCTTCTCTTGCACGTCCTCCACACGAGCTCACCCATCCCACAGCTACTGGGTGGAAATCGTCCCCGGCTCACTCGAGCCCTCCATCTCTGCCTGAGCCATGGAATCCTCTCGAACCCCAGAGTAAACGCGCCGCGGTGTAAGATTACCCACCGACTGTATCTGTACTTGTCTCTATCAGCAGCAATCTCTATCAGAGTCCGCTCTGATCGTTTGTGCTATCATTGGTATCGTGGATGCCTGTAGCCCTACGGATGCCCGGATGCCGATGACGCGGTCACGTGTGTTACCGAACTACCGCCATGAGGGTACTCGACGCCGGGGTGCAGACCGCGAAGCTTACTGCGGCACCTTGCAAGTAATCTCGATTTGTGAGCAGAAGTGTACAGAGTCCGAACGTTCTCATCTCGGATGTCGTCTCTGGGCTCACCTGATCGTTCCGTTACCACAAGTCAAACGCAGCACTCCTCCAACCTTTCTTCTTCCTCTCCACTCTCGTCCTCACCTCGCCCCTAGCCTCCGCCCCAGTTATCTCCTCTCTCATCTGTACCACCTGCTCGACATCGGCCCTCAGACTCTCCTCTGCACTCTCTTGCGCCTGAGTCACCTCCCCCGCAGCATCCCTGGCCTCTTCCGTTGCGCGCACTCGTGCGTCCTTCAGACTGAGATCGTCCGCCAGTGAGTCCGAGTCTTGCGACGAGCGTTCGCTGTACGGCCCGCCCTTCCCTGGGAGGATCTGGGGACCGATCCCGACAGCGAGCACGCTCTCCTCCGGGTCCGCACCCGTGGATGCAGAGTCCTGTATCACGGTCGTCCGGATGACCCCTCGGGCCGTCGCGCGCGTGTGCGTCTCGACGAGCGGCGTCTCTTCGTCTCCGTCCTCGTCCTCGTAGGTTCCTTCGTCATCACCAAGACCGGGCTGACCCTGAGCGGACCCGAGGAGTCCGAGCTCTTCCAGGAACGCGCCCCACCATGCCTCGGCAGCCCCTGCGCTCTCCTCGCTGCCGTCTTCGGCTCCTTCCGATGAGGGCTTCGAAGACCCCGCACCCTGACGTGCAAGCGCGCTCTCCCTTACCTTTCCCCCGAACTGCGCGAGGCTCTCCAGAGCTGTGCGGATCTGCTCGCTCAGGACCCACGCCACCGCCGCGCGTGCAGATGGTCCCGCGAGGGGCCGGACGAAGAGCCCGTTGAGGATCGCATGTCGGGTGCGGGCTAGGTCGATGTGCAGCCCGCGGACGTCGACATGCACGTCGGTCACTTTGAACAGCGGCCCCGCGGACGGAGCTCGGCCGGGGTCAGAGCTCGTGAAAAGCGACAGCCAAGTGCTGTTGCTTTCGAGCTGCGCGGCGGCGCCCGAGTCGAACTCGAGCTCGACGTCGACGACCAAGCCTGTCCCCGTGCCGCCCCGAGAAGGGTCGGGATCGAGATTGCCGACGTCGACGCTGATCAGCCCTTCGTCCTCGTACGACGTGAACGGGACACGCAGCCCGCAGCAGCGTGCGCCCTTGTAGAGCATGTAGTACGCGACGTCATGGGCGGACACACGCACGCCCTCTACATGCACGCGCGTCCGGGTCCGCGCGCTCACGCTCGTCCGCGTGGTCTGCGACTGGATCTTGGACGCCGGTAGAGGAGGGCCCTCCTCGACGGCTTCCGCGAGACCGACTTGCTCCAGCGTGCCCGCTAGGGAGGGCAGAAGGGAGGGGCCTGGCTGAGGGAGGACGATGGTGTTATCGATGTCGAGTACGACCTCGTTCCAGCTCTGGACACTGACGCGATCTGGAACGAGCGACGATTGGACCCCCAAAGTCTCCTCCCCTCGAACGCCGTGTCGAGGAGCCGTTAACAGTATAGCGTCGATCACAGCTTCGATAGTGCTGTCAACGTACTCGATGCGGGGCATCGGTATCGCGCTCGCTACTCTCAAAATCCTTGGTAGGAGCCAGAGCGCGAAACTCTGGAGCGCCTCGCGCCTTGCGAGACTTGCGCGCCCGCGCAGCGCTCCGGGAAGGCTCGCGCGAAAATCCGCACCGGCGTCGGCGACGGACGTGGCCAGGTCCGACAAGGACTTGATGAGCTCGTTCGTCGTGCGGTCCTGTCCGAGGGCAGAGATGAAGCTATCGACCTCTGCCAGGAATGTCCGGACATGCTGGACCCAATGAGACTCTGGGTCGGCCTCGGCGTCTTGCACGAGCTTGTGCGCGAGGTCGTACAACTGCTCGATGCGCATGCAGCCTGTCTCGGACGTGACATACTTGGGATCGCGGAGCGCACAGTCGAGCCAATCTCCGAGGGAGCCAAACCAGGTCCTGAGGACGACTTTGCTCTCGCTTTCGGAGAGCGCTTCGGCGGGTGCGGCGACGATGTCGGTGATGACCGCCAAGGATGCGGATAGGAGGTAGGAGAGATCGTACCCGGAAGACATTCGCTCTAGAAGGATACGCAGGTTTTCAAGGGCTCGGGATACAGGAGGGTCCGCCCATACGACGGGAGTGAGCGTGAAGACCGGCGCCGATGCGTCGGAGAATGCCTCCGATGCCGCGCGGACTTTCATGGCATATTTGCGTGAGATGTTGAGGATTGTGCGGAGGGCGGAGCGGAACGATGGCTGTCGGTGTGCTCGAGCTACGGCCTGTTCAATGAGTCAGTATTACGATGTCCTGTTGTTCAACGACCGCAATTCAGATCCACGTACGTCCTGCAATTGACGTATTACGGCCTCTTTCATTTTATCTGGCGCCTGTTGGATCTGCTCCGTGATTCCTGGTGTGCTCCCGGTCGCGTAGTCGTGAGGGTTTCCTTCGAGTGCTCCATCCGTGATGTTGTCTACTGCCTCTGATGCCTTCCACCTAATTTCTTCTACCGTGCCGCCTCCAGGTCGAACTGTTTCTTCAATGTCGTCAGCGATGTTCTCTACTGTCGCAGCAGCATTCCCAACGCGCGCCGCGACGTCTGCGACAGCTTGCCGTGCTATAAGGAGAACATCGGAGAGAATCACCCGGAATGCAGCGGACGTGAGCAGGACGTATGCTAATGTGTAGATGGAGTGGAGAAGAGAGGATGCATCGGAAGCTGCTTCTTCTTGTGAAGGAAGTTCGTGCACTGGAAACGTTACCCCATAAACATGAGGGCCTGAGAGGAAGGATCGCGAATGGGAATACGTACCAACTGCGCTTACATCGACGTTCACTTCCTGGGCCACCTCCAGCGCGACGTCTGCGTGAACCGAATCAGCGGTAATGGAGCGTAACTGGTAGAGCAAATCTTGGAGCCTATCATCATCTAAGAATGAGCACACCAATTCGTGAACAAGGCATGAGCTTCCACTAGGGCGGGTGCCACAAATACACTACGCGTCCACTGACCGTTCTTCTCCATCCCGAACTTGAGTAACGCCTGCCCGGCATTCCTGACATCTCCCAGCAACCTCCTCCAAGTATCTCTCAACCCCTCTTCCTCCTCCGTTCTGGGAGCGTTTTCCCATGCTACTTCTTCCGTAAGTATATCAGAGCTCGTCACATACCGCAGGAGACGATTCGCCTGTTCCTGAGTTGGTAGCTTCCCCGCAATCAAGGCAGCGACTATGTCAGCCGCCTTGTCGTACACCGTACGCGGAGGTGGAAGGGAGTCCTTTCGAACATAGCCTAATCCAGATGGGATACGGCCCTCCCCGAGGAGAGGCTCACGGTCGGGTGAATGGTCGGACAAGCGTGAAGGTTTCTGCCGCCTACAACAGGAGAAGCAAAAGCCCATGTTGTAGTCGAGGACGGTTACGGGGGAAGAAACTTGAAGGCAAGTCCTCTGCAGCCATCGCTCAAGAGACGAAGATGTGAGCGGCGAGTGACTATGACGTCGACGTCCTATGATACGACGAGCGAGCGCAGTGGCCGGAGACCGGCCCGGGTCCGACGTGGTTGTGTTGTTGTCATCTATTTGTCCCCGGTGGCTGCACTCCGCACGTTCAAGGCAGGCGGTTTGGGTGACTGGACGACTTTCCATGAGCCTCGGCTCTCCGGACGTCCGTAAAAACAGACCGAAGTGAGCAAGGCCAGTCTTCCCCACACGGGAGCTGGAAGGGATCCCCCGCCATCCTGGTCACGCGCCAGTGACTCCCGGAATGAGCGCCCAAGATCCGGAGGCTGATTCAAGCCCCGCTTTCCGACTGCAAGTAGAGTCGTAAATGTCTTCCGGAAAGACGGTTGTGCATTCTCCTTCCCATCTCTAGAATCTGCTCATCGGAGAGCGTCGCCGTCCGTCTTCGCGTCCTCTGCTGCTTGTACGTTATCCGTCATGGCCCCTCAGCTCAATGTCAAGGGTAGCGACTCCGGCACGGCTCGCGTACTTGGTTCAGGAGCATCAGGTGCGTTCGTGTAGACAGCCTTCCTGACTGTCCGCTTCATGAACACAATGGTTAGGAATTGCTGAGCTGCTGGTGTTTCATCCGGTGGATACCGTCGCGAAGCGCTTGATGAGCAACAAGTCCAAAGTGCGTACTCCCGTGCTGTCCCGCTGGCACATTGTCTCAGATTCCGCCCTTCTCTTGAACGTCCGCAGGTTTCCTCGTCTACCCTATCGTCCATCATCTTCAAGGAGTATGCGACTGCCCCTCTAGGTCGCAAGCTTCTCTCCCTCTTCCCTGGTCTTGGCTACGCTGCCGGCTACAAAGTCACCCAGCGTATATACAAGTACGGAGGACAGCCATGGTTCTCTGACATCCTCGGGAAGAATTACAAGGAGAGCTTCACGAACACCTTTGGCGAGCGTAAGGGAAAGATGGTGTTGCAGGCAACGGCCGGAAGGTAAAGCGCACAGTTGCTCCCGAAGGATTAACATATTCTGACGCGTCGCACGAAGTCTGACTGGTATCGGCGAAGTCGTGAGTGCTGCCTGCGTGAAGCTCAGCTTATCCTATGGTGTTGTCTGACGAATCATGCCCGACAGGTCTTGCTTCCGCTTGACGCGCTCAAGATCAAGCGTCAAGTGAATCCCGAAGCGTTTCGTGGACGTGGCGTGATTCGGATATTCCTCGAGGAAGGTACCACTCTTTACCGCGGCTGGGGTTGGACAATCGCGCGTAACGCACCAGGAAGTTTCGCGGTACGTGTCTAATGTGATCGAGTACTCTCCAAAGCAAGCAATTTATCAAACTTTCCCTGCTCCAGCTCTTTGGTGCGTCCGCAGTGACGAAGGAGTATCTGTTCGGCATCCAGGACTATCACAAGGCAACTTGGGGACAGAACTTCGTTGCTTCCATCGCGGGTGCTGTTGCGTCCATCACTGTCGCTGCGCCCCTGGATACTGTCAAGACGCGTATTCAAAACGCGAATTTTGAGAGCAAAGTCTCCGGTGTTACAGTGATCAAGGACTTAATCAAGAACGAGGGTCCGACAGCGCTTTTCAAAGGTCTCACGCCCAAGGTTCGTTGTCGTCGCTCTCATTGCCGTCATGTCGATTTTCCGGTGCCGCTCTTGCGTCATTGATGCGAGCTGTGACGTAGGAAAAGATCCCTTGTAGCTCACAGACGTTGACATTTTGTTTTACTCCAGATTTTGGTTGTAGGCCCGAAGCTCGTGTTTAGTTACACCCTTGCTCAGTCGCTCATCCCTTGGTTCTCCAAGTATGTATAAGCGATGTGGTCGTTGGCGACACATACCGACGAGCTACGTATTGATATTGTCATGTAATGCTTGTCTGCTGCTGCTATTGTTGCTGCCACATGCTATCCTCTCACACGCCTTACGACATAGACGCGCTCATGTTAGACGAGCATAAAAGTAGTGCTCTACCTCTCCGCTCATTGTGTTCATAAGGTCACCTAATAGATTGCTTTGACGGTTCCATTTCATACTTGTCAATTTGAATGTCGATTCTAAGGTAAGATTGTATCGGATGCGGCGGCCCTCGCCATTCATGCCAAACAAACCACAACACCGGGCTACACTTGCCGACCGCACGCATAATGTTCAAAAATGACGTCGACTTCTCTCTCCTTGTCATCTCTCCTCCCACTAGACCCGAGCTTGCAGAACAACAATTGCTAGATATCGCACAATATATTGTCGTGCTTCAATGCCAAGGACCAGTGTGTTTTTGAGTCCCTCCCCTCTGCTACGCAGGCTTAGCGTCGTGGTACATTCTTGAATTCGCAAACGCATCATGATCGTCGATGTATTCCCAGCGTTCCTTCCTCGCTTCTTGATATGTGCAGGGCCATTCCGTGCCTGATCATGGAAGAAGTAGTCTTCATCTCTGTCGATGATCTTGACTCTCAACTAACGTCACTCGCGGTATGGTTCAATCCGATATCATGACAAACCGAATCAAATACACAACAAGGCCAATAAAAGGCTCGAGTAGAAACTGCGATCGTGATAGGTCTTTCTCTTAGCAACTGATTTGTTTGCGTCTGATTGCTAATCAACTCTTTGACTTCTCAGAACATATTCTGAGCCCTTAGGATCGTCATGAGAGATTCCTGCAGTATTCCAGGAACTTCGTGGTAGCGTTTTGTCGCGCAAGGGGTATTCTCGGGTGAGTGAACTTCACCTCTTCTTCTGTGAGCACTTGTTGTTGGCAATCTCTGCCGAACAACGCAAGATACCTTTGCGAAGACAGGATGCGAAGGACACCCAGCCCCACAGCTTCCTATGAATTGGCCGAGTTTAATACCAAATGTTGTTCCCTGCCTGGGATGCGCCATTCTCGCAATCATGCGAAGTGTACGTGACCGGGTTGGGATGCCGTACCGTACTGTGTGAGTCCGGCTGTCGTCAATCGATAACACACAGGCGACTGTGAGACGTGCCTCACCCTATCGTCTTGATCACTCACTCCATCGCTCACAGTACCTGGGCAAGGCGACATGGCCGACCATTTGGCCTCCTTCATGCTTCCACCACGCTCCTCTGACAGTTTATATCTTGACTTACAAGCTGGGTTATTTCCCTGCCTCCCAGCTCAAAGGAGAATCTTCGGTACGGTTCCTGCTTCGACTCTCCCCTCCCTCTGGCGCACATACCCACGCTTGTACGGCGCACACCCGCTCGGCAGTTAATTTCGCACAAAGTTGTCGGTCCCGACCACTGCTTATGGCTGGATCCCCGCTTCTTTAGCACCCGCTCTACGCTACGACGCGTCTTCTTCGTGCGCCCCATCCCCATAAGGGCGTCCGCGAGTCTTGCGTGGCTCATTGTGCGATAGTGAGTGCATCCTCACACTTCCGCTACTGTTCCGCGATTGCGCAAGCAGCATCATGGCCGCTATCATGTATTACCCACCCATTCGGCTTTCGGGTCTCTCCACTGTGAATACAGTCGAGGGTATCGACCCGAAGTACGCATCCAAACTTCTCGCGACATTCCCCCGCGTCGCTTCGAGAACCCCGGGCACAATGCGACCGCATGCTAGGGTTGCACAGATAAAGACTCAGGCTCGTGCAATCCTCGTTGTTTGTGCTCCATCTGTGCCTACGTCGTTTCAGCCGTGGAAGAGTGCTGTGCTTGCGCTCTGGTCCGACACCCTCTGCCTCCGAAGACACATTTACCTGCCTTCCCTGTTCTTAATCGGTCTTCGTGCCCCGGAAAATCAACTGCGCTCCCCCACTCCCGCTCTCCTCGACATCCAACAACCCTGTTTCTGCGCTTCTCTGCTTCGGCTGAAACATGGGCGGTCCTGCTGCAGTGTCGACTGACAACGGTCAGGGGTATGCGCATCTCATCGACAAGTCGAGACCATGGTGGAAGAATACGCGGCTCATCAAGCTGAACTTGTGCATCCTGCTCTTGTACGTTACGCATGTTGTCAAGAGCCTCCGAGATCGAGCTCATCACTTATCCATAGGCTTATCACCTCGACGACGAACGGATACGACGGTAGTATGATGAGTATGTTTATCAGCAGTATCTCACCGTCGTGGAATGATCGAATAACAACTCGCTAGACGGATTGCAGTCACTTCCTCAGTGGAACGTTGCGTTCAACTACCCGACTGGTGGCAAGGTTAGCAGCTCGAGCTGTTTCCCATAGACGCATGCTAATCGACTGCGCAGCTCGGGCTCCTCAGTGCGATACAAGTTCGTGGCCCTCCATTAAGGATCCGATTCGCATATGTATCTGACTCATCACATACAGAACATCGGGTGTCTAGCAGCGTATCCGTTCTCGCCGTATATGTCCGATGGCCTGGGCCGTCGTGCAGCGGTGCTCTTTGGTGCAGTCATCATGTGCATTGCGACGGTCCTCCAAACAGCGTCGCACTCCGTAGGCATGTTCATTGGAGCACGGTAAGGCGATCATCCCTCTTGAGCGCAAAGTTGGTTTGACCCATGCACTCGTCGTTCATTTCTCAGCTTCCTGATCGGCTTCGGACTTACATTCGCGGCCGCTGCGGCTCCGGTGCTCGTTACGGAGGTCGCATACCCTACCCATCGCGCACCCGCAACCTCATTGTATAACACATTATGGTGCGTCGATCCTTTCGCACGCGTACTACACTCGATGACAGAGAATGTCGGGCATGATCCGTAGGTTCTTGGGAAGTATCATGTAAGTACCGGTCCGCAGTGACAGCGTGGTTCGATGAATGACCTACCTGATTGGTACCGTGAACTAATCAGCGCTGCTTGGACGGTACGCTTGCTAGTACTAATTTTGCTGAACTGCATCCGCTGAAGGCTCGGTCCGACAGACATTCGGCACATTTCACGTCCCCACGAGTTGGTCTTGGCGTATTCCGTCCGCCATCCAGGCTCTTCCCTCAGTCATCCAAGTTCTTCTTGTTTGGTTCATTCCAGAGTCGCCGCGTTGGCTGTGCTCGAAGGGCCGCGAGGAAGAAGCGCTCAGGACTCTGGCTTACTACCACGCAAATGGAAATCGGTAAGCCGGGAGTGAATGCTGCCGTACCAATCCCTCGCTGACGAAAGGATTAGCAACGATCCACTTGTAGAGTACGAATTCGAGGAGATCCGTGCTGCCATTCAATTCGACAAGGAGATTGCAGCAAACGTCGGTTGGTCAAGTCTCATCAAGACCCCGGGGAACAGACGTCGCCTGAGGATCATGATCGCGATTGCGTTCTTCTCGCAATGGTCTGGGAACAATCTCATGTGCGTCGCTACTTCATTATGCCAGTGTATGGCTCTTGATTGACATCTTCGCTTTGTCAGCTCGTACTGTAAGCGAACCGAAGCTCCGAGTCCGATGACATCTCACGTTCGCACTTCCAGACATGAATAAGATCTTCATTTCCATTGGCAGTGAGCACCGCAATGTCGTTATTCCGTCTAATCAGTCGTTGAGGTTGTCGCCTCGTTGAAGTCACCGATCCGAACACTCAGCTGCTCATTGTGAGTATATTAAGTCGTTTGTTGTCACGCACTTGCTTACCACAATGCTCCCCCCCTCTGCAGAATGGGTGTCTGAACATCTATAACTTCATCATCGCCATCGTTGCTGGGCTCCTTTGCGACAAGATTGGTCGGCGCCCATTGTTCATCGCTTCGACCATCGGTAAGACTCTTCGCTGACTTTTTGCGACATAGCACTGACACATCACATCTCTAGGCATGTTTGTGTTTTGGGTGCTGCAAACTGTTTGTTTCGCGTTGTACTCCGAGACAGGAAATATCGCTGCTGCCCACACTTTCATCGCCATGATCTGTGCGTAACCATCATGTCATATTCTTCTGGCTACTAATCCTTAGTTTCAAAGTCCTCTTCTACGCCTTTTGTAAGTAACGTGTCACACTTGTACCTTGGATGAGATCCTTGCTGAATGTTCGGGTTCTAGATGACGTGCGTGAGCCACTAGGACTTGCCCTTCTCAGACATCTGACGACACATGCAGATCGCCTTCACGCCGCTTATTGTATCCTACACGGTCGAGATTTTGCCATTCGCCCTTCGCGCGAAGGGCTTTACTGTGTTCAACTTCTCGCTCACGTTATCATTGATCTTCAACCAGTCAGTCCACTCTGTGCTCAATGTGGATAAGACTAACCAAATTTTAGGTACATCAACCCGATCGCATTGGCCAAGTGAGTAATTGCAAAGTCTGTAGATCTTCTGAGCTGACAACAACATATGCATAGACTCGGATGGAAGTACTATGTACGTGAGGCTGTTTTCGACGTTGGCTCTCTAGCTAACTGCCTATAGCTTGTTTACGTATGCTGGCTCGCATTCGAGATCGGCTTCATCTGGCGCTATCTGATCGAGACCAAGAACGTAAGTGGTCTATCATCGTTACTCCTATGCCCTAGCTGACTCCTTCTCATTTTCAGCGCACGTTAGAGGAGACCGCTGCGTACGTGCATTCTATACTTGTATGAACGTAGGCTGACTGCTTGTATACTAGCTTGTTCGACGGCGACGACAACGTAGAGATGCTCACGCAGCATGCAGCCGTGAATGCCGGCGTGACCATCTCGGACCGGCGTTCAGATAGGGAGAAGGCCCCGTCGGAAGATATCATCGAGGAAGTCAAAATTTGAATGCAAGCCGCTCTCGTCAATTTCTGGAGTTCGAAAACGAGACATTGTTCATTTTGCAGCTACGCTTACTGTCTTTCCTGGAGACACGTCAAGTTCTGTACTTGTATCTCTGTCATCGAATGAAGGCTCTGCACTCAACGCAATTGTATCTATTCCGCATATCTATATACTGTAATGAAGTCGATCGAGTATCGTTCCGTTTGACAGCTGTTCAGCTCACAGCAAAAGATGTCTGGTCCAACCGTGTTCGGTCAGCAATGAAGCCCAACTCTGCAGTTGGCCGCCCGCACCAAACGTTGTCCAGAGAGGCCCCCGCTCTATAGACGAAGAGTTTGGAAAGCGCAGGGCGACGAGCGCCCGGTGATGCCTTCGATCCGCTACTTAGGGACAAAGTAATATGTCATGAGACAATTCTGGATAGTCCATTCGCGTTGACAAACCATTGGCGAAGATGCCTAATACTCGAGGCACGCGACTGAGCCTGGATGCGTTTGATGCGTGAATGAGCTGTGTACGGGGGCACCACGAGTGCAAAGTTTATATATGTCTAGGATAGGTCCTTCTATGGGGAGCCGACATCGAGTCCGGCAACTCCGATTGCCATCCTCTTGCACCCGGGAAGGTACTTTACAAGCGGCGGGAATGATATATTCCGAGCCGTACATACAACAGAACCCTGGGGCTCAGCATCTATCTACGGGAGAGGGGGTTGCGCTCCGCATCCGGAGACCGGAGAGCGGATGGGAAGGAAGAGTCAAGACGGAAACGACCCACAAGCAATATACAGAACCGGTAACTGCGCCTTGTCGCGGACGCCATAAGTAATAGAAACAAGGGCAAAGGCGCAGAGGCAGAGGCGAGGAGAGAGAAGGGAGCATAACGTATCCAATCTGGATCCGTGATAGCAGGATAGGATGTCAAAAATCCGATGGCAGAGGATATATGGGTTATGGTGTATATGTAGCTAGCAAACTACAAGAGGGAATAGACGAGTAAGTGAAAACACTGGGGATGAAAGAGACGTTACGAGACGGCTTTTAGAGGGAATGCCCTACGACACCCCTGGCTGGACGTTAGGATATATGTAAGTCGTACAATGTCGTGGAGACATAGCGGCAAACAGGATGGTCGAGACAATAAAGCGCAGATAGGACCAGAAGCATGTTAATTGGGTTGAAAACATCTGGGACGAGAATCGTGAGTGGGGGGAAGGTGGCATAGAGATGTCCGGAACGATGCTTCAGCGTCCCGGAGTCCGAAGTTTAACTGTCAGCACGAGAATGAACCAGACCAGCAGGACGGTGGTCCATAGGCGTTAGACATGGGATAATAGGGTCATGAGTCGTCCGAGTCGCTGAGGTATAGGACGGGAATCAATCCCAGTCGATCGTCAAGCCGCCGGGTCCAGCGCCGGCGATGCCGATACCACGTTCCGCCTCCCTGCGGAGGTACCTTAATGCGCGCTTGTCGTCCCGCAGGAACGGCTCGAGCAGTTCGAGACAGCGGCGGTTGTGGTCCTGTGACGAGGTCAGCCTCCCGTGTGACGGAATACAAGTACACGCGCGGCATACCTTGAGCCATTGGCGTTCCTCCTTGGACAACATGACCTCCTTGACCATCTTCGTCTGTATAGGTACGACAGTGAGACGCTCAAAACCAAGCCAGATGTCACCGTTGAATTGGCCCTTGGTCTGCGCAGTCGCTTATGGTCAGAACTGCCTGCAGGCGGCAACGGTGGAAGAGACGTACCTTGACACGCCTGACGGCGAGCGCGGATTCTATTCGCATGCCCCACTTGCCGGCGTTGTCTACAGGGCATGAGGCGTCAGCGACTGTGTGAGGAGACGACGGGAAGGGCGTACAATAGCCCGGCTCGTTGGTAATCACGTGCCCCGGAACGAGGACGGTGTCTGACGAGAAGCTTTGCGGGCCTTCGTGAACGTTAAGGAACGAGCCAAACCCATGCCCGGTGCCGTGCTGCAACCACGCCCGCTGTCAGCCAAACACATCCGGATGATTGTATCAGGTAACGGCATACCATGTAGTTCAGCCCATCCTGCCAGAGCGCCTTCCGCGCCAAAACATCGAGCTTCGCGCCAGACGTGCCCTCTGGGAAGATAGCGGAGTCAATAGCAATCTGTGAAACGTGTTTCGTTATCAATCAGTATGCGGTTTGGCAGGCGAGATGAGGTGGACGTACGTGGCCTTGCAGGACGCGTGTGAAAGCCTCGCACTGCTCGGGGGTCGGGCGGCCGAAGTGGACGGTCCGTGTCGTGTCGCAAGTGCCGTCGCGGTACTGTCCTCCCGAGTCACTACGCGATTGCAGATGAGTGGTCGGAAACGTGGTGATTGTCAGTGATGCTGATAGCTTACTTGAGATAGGGAGTGTCGCGATCTATCATCCTGGCAGTCGCCTTGTGTGGGACGTAATGAGGCAGTGCTGCAGGCACAGTCAAAACACCTCAGCGTGGCTATCGGCAGGGATGCAACAAATAGACTCACCGGCATTAGGCCCGGTCGCAGAAATGTTCTCGTAAGCGAGACCCATGTAATGCTTGTTCTTGCGGCGGTATTCGGTAAGACGCCACGCCGCCTCGTACTCGGTGATATCGTAGCCTTGCTGGAGCTTCTGCTCCAGCCAGGCAAGCCAGCGGACATACGCCGCGCCATCGCGAAGGTAGGCATTACGGAGGCCATTGATCTCAACATCGTTCTTGACTGCCTTCATCTCGTCGACGTACGACGGCAGAACCGTGTACCGGAAGCTCGTCATCATGAGGCAAATCGCGTAAGACGTCTGAGGGGGTATGATAACCTGCGAGGCGGTGAGATAGTGAGAAATCACCGCCCAAATGTAGAGCGGTAGCCGACTTACGTTGCCCTCGCCCCACTCCTTGCGGCGCAAAAACGTCCAGAGGTCGTTGTAATCGCGCCAAGTGACGCTGATGGAGGTGAGGTAGCCCTTGACCTCGTCGGTGAGCTTCGCCTCTTCGATGAAGAGGACAGCGCTGTCAAGGCCGACGAAGAGATACGAATGGAACACCGGGTTGAACGGGATATCGTCGCCGCGCAAGTTCAGCATCCAAGCTGACCCCAACATGAGTCGATCTCGTTCGAAGCAAGGAGCCGAAAGTTACATACCGATGGACGAGAGATTCGAAATCAACGTCGCAACCTGCATCTGCGACGGCTTGGGCTCCGACTTGGAGTACGACGGCATCGTCGGGCGCTGCCTCCGAACCCACTCTCTCAACCGCGCAAGCTTCTCACCCGCACTCATGCCCGTGAACTCCTGAGGCTGGACATAGATCGGCTCCTTGCTACGCGGGGGCTTTTCGCGCCAGACGAGGTCGACGAGGTTCTGCGGGGGATAGTGCAGCTTCGAGTTCTTGGGCTTGAGCGCGCTGTTGAGAGCTGTCGCAGTCTCATACGAGATGAGCCGGGCGTCGATGCCGATCTTGGAGTCCTTGGCGCGATCGATGATCCATTGCGTCCAGTCCTTGACGCCTGAAGCAGGGTTGCCGGCCTCGACGAGCACCCAATTATGGTCGAGCTGCTCGCGCGCCTGGAGCCAGTAACGGGAGTCGGTGATAAGGTAGGCGGAGTTCCTGGAGACGACGGCCTGCCCGGCAGATCCGGTGAACCTGGAAACACACAATCAGCGGACATCGGAGAGGTCGGTGTAGGCATAGCGGACGTACCCAGAGATCCACTCCCTCCGCTTGTCATGGGGAGCAATGTATTCTGAGCCGTGGTAGTCTTCGCTAGGGATGACACTGGACGACCAGATTAGCTGACACGGAGAGGATCATGCGAGCGACTTACTAATAGTCAAGGTCGTGACTGCGCATGAGATCTCTGAGGCTGTCGAGCCTGCTCGAGGTGTCCGGCCTGTCGGAGATCGGGTCCTCATCACGAACCTTGCGCTCGAAGGCAGAGCCGACGAGGGTGCTCGAGGACTCGGAGGGGTAGAGGGCGGGACGGCCGCTCCTGCCGCTGCCCTTGGTAGTGTTAGACTTGTATGTGTCGGAGCGCTTGTGATTAGAGGGCGGGGGAATGTAGCGAATCGGACTGCCGTTGGTGGACACTGAGCGGGCTCGACGAGGAGAAGCACCGGACTGGGCATAGTCGAGCTGACTAGAAGAGTGGGAGTGGGCGGAACGCGAGTGGGTGGATCGCGTCTCACGAGAACGATTGTCGCTAAGGGGAGAGTTGTAGTTGGGAGGAGGAGTAGAGCCAGGACTACGGGTCTTCTCATTCATGTCGACCTGGACCTTGTCTTTCTTGCCGAGACCCCAGCCATAGCCCCACTTCTTGCCGGTATTCTGCTTCTCTTTGGCGGTGGAGATGGTGTTGGAACGCTTGAGGACGGGCAAGACAGGAGTGACGTCGCGAGCGGCATCGGAATAGTCGTTGACATTGAAGGACTCGGTCTCGGATGAGAAGGTGAGTTTCTCTGCCCGAGAGGTGAGAGTAGCGGTGGGGGAGTAGGAATCGGAGCCGAGGCGGTCGATGCTGGAGCGACGAGAGCTGTAGTCTTCGGTAGCGGTGTGCTCAGAGTACGTGAGTCTGCGGCGGTTCTTCTTGCCGCCAAAGAAAGGAAGGCAGATTGGAGGTGGGGGAGGTGGGGGTGGAGGAGGCATGGTGGGTGTCGCAGGAGAGGATCAGATGGAGATCCGTCGTGCGAGGATGGTCAGTTATGCCGCTGCTGCACACGAGGCGTTGAGAACAGCGACGGAGGAACGGGAGCTCGGGCAGCAGGCCAGCAGAAAGATGATTGTCTTCCCAATCGGGAAGGTAGCCCTGCCCTAAAGCCGTCGATATGGGCGTCTCGTAGTGCGAGATAACCGGAGGAGACTGCGACGCTCGCCACGACGCCCGCCACGACGCTGGCCTCATCCGGACGGAGATGCAAGATTTACCTCCTCGCCTCGCAGTGCCCCGTTCAGCTTCACTTCATATGGTGATCATCCCCTTCATGAAAGCTGATCAACCCTCGATGTCGTCTACGACCCCTCACTTCGGCTGCCGCACCGACTTCTGCCTGCTTATAGCACGGCTATCGAGCACAACTCCCAGATCGGATAGCTACTCACCATCGTTCGGTGGAGAGTCCCTGAATCCCCATTAATCCCTGTGACGCCAATGACGAAAGTTGCTTTGCCCTATCTTCTCTTCCGCCGCAGGACATGCCACATATCCTGGAGCGGTCCGCAAGAACCCAGGGCCTCGAACCGCGGCCTTTCCAGCCAGAAACTCCGAGTCCACATCGAGACGCCTCATGGCCGCTGGTCGACACACTCTCCCTATGTCGTTCCTCGGGATCTTCCCAGCGTCCGGGACGCGGTCGCGCTCCCCAGGGATTCTGCCTCCTTCTCTCCAGCGATCTTCTCACCAATGAGGAGAACCCCTTGACAAGTCGCCGTGTTGCTCCGTTCTTGGACGATCGCAAGGCTTCCGGACTCAGTACATACTCACAGTTCACCGTCCCACAAGTATCGTGGCCAGGTCCGCAGGAACCCGCATGTCGTCCGCGCGAAGACCCGGGATGCGAGCTGATCAGCAGACCAGACAGCGCAGCGTGCGTACAGCGATCAAGTGAGTCGAGAGGGCCCGAACCCTAGCCCATAGCACCAGCGTTGAGAAGCGAGGTCCATCGTGACGAATGCAGCCGATACGCAGGTTAATGTTCGAGATACCTGGGTGGAGAGAGTTTCGTCCTGTGGCCCCAAGGAGCTACGGCTGCGGTGAAGTCAGCAGTGACCGTGTAGCCGTCGTAGCCTATGCGGCGTGACCTCGAAGGCGGTGGCCTCTGCCGTGAGCCGCAAGCTTTGAGCGATCCTGTGACGAATGCGCAGTCTGCTTAGGGTCGAGGGCCAGTGGATGAAAGTACTAGTGGGATAGACGAGCGCGCGTCTGGCGTTGAGTAGACTGAGTACTGAACGTTACGTCGATAGGCGGTTATTGCTACCGCTAGGCCTCATCCTTTGCTTGCTTCCTAGTCACAGCTCTGGTAGCACCGTCTACGTGAGAGCGTACTAGTGTACAGGGCAGAATAGTTTCGGCCTCCGGCAAATGGCAGAATGGCAAAACGGCAATTGCCAGGGCCGGCAAATACTGGCAGATTGGCACGCGCTACTGGGGAGCCTCGGGCGAGGAAAAGTGGGTAGAGTAAGCCAAAGAGGCCACTGAGTATCATCCTGGGCTCTGAAGTTGAGATCAGGACCTGGATTCTACGTATATGATGTTGTTCGTCCACTCCCCGCAACAGAAGACAGTTACAGGAGCGACTTCACAAAGTTAGCCGAGAATTCCGGCCGATCGGTCAAGCACTGGGATAGCCTCCAAAGCCTAGCCGCCCCATGTGGAACCTCCCAAATACTCATTCATGATACAAATTTCTAGGAGGAAACCCTCTCTCTCGCGTTGTGTGGAAGGACACTGCAGCTAGTCCGTCTCTGGTCGATCGGCGACGGTCCCATATACAGCAAGCGCCCAACAAGCGCCCTGTATCTGCCACCAACTGGCGGTCTCGGTGGCCGGCAAAATGGCATTTGCCGCCTGGCAATTGCCTCTGGCAGAGTGGCAGCGTTCTGCCAAGAACACTAGAGCGTACACAAACTAGCACGGGTTGACTTTGATCGATTTGATCGCTGACCTCGAAGCCAAGCAGCAATACGCGGATAATTCTTCCATCGGATAATCCCCTGTGTCTGTAACGAAAGAAGTCCATGGCCACTTGCGTTCTGCAGTGCTTCAATAACTCTAGTCGTACATTTACATTCGTTGCATTTGTCAGAACTGATGTGAGAAACTTGGTCTGGAACGAAGCTCTGTTCCGACGCCCCTCCGCTACATATACGGATTGGGCTACATGATGACGATCACAGTCTTGAAACATAACACTGAGCAGGGTATTCAAAATTTCCGAGGTTCCGAAGCTAGGTTAGTCCTGTGACAGGAAGACAGAGGTAGCAGCCAAGGCGGTTAAGTCGACATCGACTCGGTGTATCCCCAGACCAGCGCTCATACAGCACCCCCAGCATGTGGGCGGCAATATTACGTAATCCAAAATTTGAGAAGTGCTTGCTCGGTGAAGACATTGAGCGTTCTCCTTTCCTATCGCCTCCCTGGCAATCTCTCTGCTCATAGTCTTACTGGGGTTTGCCTGATCTCTACATTACCTTTGGTTTATGTCAACCGAGCAAGATGTCGACTAGCGGACTCAAAGCGATCGCTCCGGTGCCCAAGGCATCGGACTTCCTCGATATCGTTCTCTCGAAAACGCAGCGGAAGACCCCTACTGTGCGTTTGTTAAGAAAGATCACGAATACCGCATCTGTGCTCACGGGTTGCTTCAGGTTATCCATAAAAACTTCAAGATTAGCCGTATCCGTAACTTCTATATGCGCAAGGTCAAATTCACGCAAGATTCGTTCGATGAGAAGCTTGGCGCAATCTTGGAGGAGTTCCCAATCATCGATGTGAGTCTCCAGTCATGGTTGAACGTAGGTTCGTAAAGGGCACGACGGATGCGCAAGGTGTGGCTTCTTCCTCCCCGCCTGATTTCTCTTGGGAGTGGGAAGACAGTTTCCATGCACACCCCCTTTGCACGAAACTATTGGCTTGGTCAAGCTAGTGCTGTACGTGTCTTGTAGAGATCAGGGGCCGAGCTATGGCCTCCTATCTTAGGATGGTGCCGCGTTTGAGTTGCGACCTTCGTGAACGTACGGGTGGCCTCAGAGTTTCCGTCAGTGGGTACACTGTCATGGAACCCGCTTCAAGGACCCTACTTGTTCTCAATAGACTGCAAGACGAATCTCATAGGGTTGAGGCGAATGTCGAAATTGTCTTTCTTGGACTTTGCGCCGTCGTGGTTCCTGCTAGCCTCGGCTGTCAATCTACTCGCTGTATGAACTACATATCCGAATGGTGGATCTAACGAAAATTTGCAGGATCTTCACCCTTTCCTCTCATCTCTCCTCAACGTTCTCTACGACAAGAATCACTACAAGCTCGCTCTGGGTCAACTTCGCACCGCCCGCCATCTTATCGACCAGGTCGCGAAGGACTACGTCCGTCTCCTCAAGTTCGGCGATTCCCTCTACCGATGCAAGCAGCTCAAGCGCGCCGCCCTCGGTCGTATGGCCACTATCATGAAGCGGCAGAATGAAGCGCTCGAATTCTTGGAGGAGGTCAGGAAACATCTCTCACGTCTTCCCGCTATCGACCCTACCGCCCGTACCCTCCTCATTTGTGGATACCCCAATGTTGGAAAGTCGTCCTTCCTCAACAAAGTCACTCGCGCAGATGTCGACGTACAGCCGTACGCATTCACGACCAAGTCGCTCTTCGTCGGCCACCTCGACTACCGCTACATGCGCTGGCAAGTCATCGATACCCCCGGTATCCTCGATCACCCCCTCGAGGAGATGAACAATATCGAGATGCAGAGCATCACCGCGCTTGCCCACCTCAAGGCATGCGTATTGTACTTCATGGACCTTTCGGAACAGTGTGGCTACTCCGTCGAGGCGCAGTGCCAGCTTTTCCATGCGATCAAGCCGCTCTTCGCGAACAAGCCCACCGTGCTCGTCCTCAATAAGGTCGACGTTGCGCGTTTGGACGACCTCGCGCCCGAGCGTCGCGCGATGGTGGACGAGATCATCAATGCGGAGGGTGTCCGGCACGTCCAGGTTTCGTGCTACACCGACGAGGGCGTCACCGTGCTGAAGACGACGGCGTGCGATGCACTTCTCGAGCACCGCGTCGACATGAAGTTGAAGGGCAACAAGGTCAACGGGATCTTGAACCGTCTTCATGTCGCCCAGCCCAAGCCACGCGACGACGTCGTTCGTGCGCCGTTCATACCCGACGCCATCAAGGAGCGCAAAAAATATGACCAAAACGATCCAGAGCGTCGTCGCCTCGAACGCGACGTCGAGGCTGAGGAGGGCGGCGCAGGGGTCTACAACATCAACCTCAAGAGTACGTCTCTTCTATCTAGTGGAGGTTACTGACGGTAGCTGACCAAGCGCTTGCCGAGCAGAGAGCTACTTGCTTGAGAATGATGAATGGAAGAACGACGTCATGCCTGAGATTATGGACGGCAAGAACATTGCTGACTTCATCGACCCCGATATCCTCGAGAAGCTCGATGCGCTGGAGCGGGAAGAGGAGAAGCTTGAGGCTGAAGGCTTCTACGATTCCGAGTCTGACATGGTATGTCCACACGCTGTTCAACCCTTCTGGTCGTATGCTGACCAGATGTGTCCGCAGTTTGACTCGGACGACGAGCGCGAAGCGGTTGCAGCCAAGTCGGCGCGCGAGAAGAAGCTCATTTCGCAGAGCACGAAGAAGGCGATGAAGAACCGGGCCGCGCTCCCTCGCACAGCCGGTTTGCGTACTCTCTCTGAGCTCACATCAGAGATGACGAAGGCCGGCCTCGATCCGAGTAGGATACAGGAGCGCGCGGAGATACTTGCGAAGGTCGCCGGCGCGAAGCGGAAACGCCAGCGCGAGGAAGACGAGGCGCAGATGGATGTGGACGAGGATGCCGAGATGGGCGACGGGGGCGAGGACGAGTGGATGGACGTCGATGGAGAGGAGGCCCCGCGGCTGAAGAAAGCGAAGGCGAACTCGGGCGCTGTCGCTGCGAAGGGCGCGAGGCATCCGAGGTCGAATCGTCAGCTTGCGGGTATGCGGGACGAGGCGGTGAGTGCCGCTTTATTTTCAGCAGCGATCGGAGAGACTCAACGCTACGTATTCACAGCAAGCATCAAAAGCTGTCAAGTTGCGGAATCTCGGGCAGAGAGAGCGCAACATGCAGGCACGCGCGGGAGAGAGCGACCGCGCTATCAAGACCAAAATGGTACGTTCTTCCATTGTTACAGTGAACTGTTACATACCAACCGCCTCACTCCACAGCCAAAACATCTATTCGCTGGGAAGCGGAAGATGGGCAAGACGGATCGTCGGTGATTGGGCCGTCTCGCATGTGTCCTTTGTTGGTGTGGCATCATTGTACTTCTGTTATCATATTCACGACTTTCATGACCGCCCTCTACAATACTGCCACCATAACCAATCATTGAAAGCACGAAGTTCAGCCTTGTCGTCGCAGGTCAATACGACGACGGAAAAGAATAAATTAGGTCGCTTAGAGAACACAATATCACGACGAAGTCTCCTTGATTTTCGGTTCATGCACTATGATGTCGATGACAGACCTTGGTGTGTTGAAGTATGAGATCATATAAGCCATAACGAATAGACTCCGAAGACGTACCTGAGATTCATGGTAAAGTTACTCTGAATATCCGTCAGGGTCAGCGTATCGATTGGATGAACGCCAGGCGCAAGTGCCAAGAAGTCCATGCGCACGGATTGGCAAGTCGACGGGAGGAGCGGCCTATGCAATGTCATGAAACCATAGTCTGGAATAGATCCGCATGTGACGTACCCGATACGAACGCGATTCTGGAGCGGGATTATGCTTGGTGGGCGAACCTCCCTTAACCCATCGCCCCTCTCCTTCGCTTTCCGTCGTCTTCTACGCTCCTCGGGGTAGCTCACCTCGAATCGTCGTGTCCACGATGACTGGTTGAACACAAAGATGTCCAAGGTAAATTGATCCAACGGGTACAGCTCGCCCGTGTGCGGCTTCTTTCCAGCGCGGCCGGGTGATGGGAGGAGCCCGACGGACACGACAACCGCTTCTCCGCTTCCATCGATCGAAGCGGTCTCGCCAGCTTGTTGCAGAGCGTTCATCGGGTTTATCGTAAGTCCTCCGAACCCGCCCACGGTAGGACCCGGGGTCTGAGGAATGTTTCCTCCACGTTCACGACGGATCTCGACGCTCGGGCCTACAGCGCCAGGACCAGATTGTTGGGCGATGGGTGTTTGCCAGAATGGCGTTGGCGGCACAGGCGCGGGTGAGCTCGGATAGGCGGGGTATGCGGGCGTACGGGGTATAGTGAAGTCGAACATCTCATTGACCGTGCTCGAGCTATCTGATGGTGTTTGCGCATAAGCCGCGAGTGGGTTGGATGGAGGGGGAGGCAGTGGCGGGCTGGTCGGCGGGGCATACGTTGTGGGTGATCGAGGAAAGGTTGTCTGGAAGGAAACGGAGGGCGGGATATATGAAGTGCGACTAGGAATATGGAGGGTCTGTCCGGAAGCAGGGCCTGTTGGCGTCGGGCTAGAATTCGGAGGAGCGGGAGGCTGATTCTGGGGGTTGAGCATAGACGTTGAACTTTGGTAGTTCATAGGCGACTTTGGCATGCGCGCATAATCACTAATGGGCGTATCGAATGCAGCAATGGTATGACGCTTGCTACCTGCGATCGCCGTCAAAGGGATGGTGTGCTTGGTGGTCAGAGGAGTGAGACTCCGCTGAGGCGGAGCGAGGGGTGCGGTAGGGAACGGTGAAGCCGGAGTAGGAAGAACAAAGTACTCTTGATTACCGTCCTCCTCAGCTTCACCGGACTCGTGCCTCTGTTTCAGGACGCTAGACGATGCTAAGTCGAGCACGCAGTTCCATCTTGAAGGGAATGGGTGGGTTGGGTAGAAGGCCTCGCCACCCTTGGGCTCGAAGGGTCGCACGATGAGGTGGATCGTGACGGCTCGCTGAAGTTCCTCTGTGGGACCACCTCTCTTGTCGCCGGCAGGCCTTGCTAACGAGAATTCATCCACCTCGGGACCCCTGAGGAACGAAACTGCATACAGTAGATTAATCTGCTCCCGCGGACCGACCTGCAGGGGAAACACGTCCGTAGTACGCCCTCCCCATCCAATGAATGAAGCGCGAGCACCTGAACCGCTGATCGCGACGTCCACACGCTCGACCTCAATATGGTAAGAGCCAGGGGAAGATCCTGCAAACAAATTCTCGACTTCGACGCTAAGCACGACGGTGTGCTCTTCGTTCCCGGCTTCACGCTGTTCGCGCTCTTCCAGAATGTCGTCGTCCAGATCCGAATCAGAGTCGGAGGCATTCAGACCAGCGTCCTTGACACGCCGGGGCTTCTGTGTGATACCGTTCGGGGCGTCCTGTGGAAGAAGGAAGTATGGCACGAAAACCGTGCGCATACGGACTCTAAAGCCCATGTGGGTGTTCAATGTCTTACGGAAAGACTTGCGAAGGGTGGCAGCCTTGGGCAGACTGCTCAGGCTACTGATACTACCTCCGGCTGGCGGAGAAATGACACCGCCCGAGTAAGGCACAGGCGTGTCTGACGAAGACGCGTTGGGTGCCGGAGCGAGAGAGAATGCGTGCTGACGAGTGGTAGAGCCCAGGCGCGTAGAAGGCAGGGAGAGTCGCTTGTGAGGATCCGTAAATGTCGGGCCTGAATGACACGTGAGTAATGTTCGCAGCATGGAAGGAGAGAAGCAATTCAACCTGCTGCCAGACCCTCTAGAAGGTTCACCTCCTGCAATCCAGAGAGGATCTCGTCGTCGTCGCTATGAGCGGAGTCATGATCTACGCCGTTCTCCTTAACCGGCGAAGACACCAGCTCAGAATTCAAGCCTCCGGCGGCATCTATAAGTGCAGAAAGGGCTTTCCGGGGTGGAGTGACGGCTAGTGGCTTGTTACGAAGCGTCGTGGAGACGGTGATACACAAGAGAGGGTCAGGGACCTTGGTGACCATGAACACTAGTTTGGCGTTCAATCTCAGCACGGAGTATAGGATGTGGAATTGAAGACTTACAAACAAGTATTGTCATCTTGTACATGGCGATCCACAACTGCTCGCTCGCGTCCCACAGTAGAGCGAACGCCTCCTTGTCGCGATTCTCGGATTCGCCCCAGATCGCAGAAACCAAAGGCGTACCTTGGGATTGGACATACTTCAAGTCAGATTCTGCAGCAGAAGGTATAGGGTGAGGGGTATGGGGAGGAAATATTGAGGATGGGCCGCCGAGCAGCGCGTTCGGTCTGTTGCGCTGCATAGAGCTGTTCCGAGGAGGGGGCATAGACAAACGGGACCCAGGTGTGTATTCTGACCCAGTAGCAGAAGGAGAGATGTACGAGGTTTCATAGGATATTTGTAGGTGAGCGAGGAACGAGAGCAGGTGGGAGGGAGGCTGAGGCGTTGAGTCTGTAGCGGGGTCTTCCTCCTCTGACAGTGACGGAAAACGAATTGTTAGGAAGAAGTCCATGTTCTCATCTGGTCTCGTTTCTTCAGTCTCCTGCAGCTAAGGTTATGGGAGCATTGCGCACGCACCAAAGAACGCTGTTTTCCTGTCTGCGAAGGGCTCCCGCAGGCGAGCGATCCAGTCCGACGCCTTCTGGCCGGTGTACTCGGATGGGAACTCGAGAGATGGAGGAGGGGCTATGACCTCGAGTACACTGGACTCAAAGAGATCTTCATAGCTAGACATGCGTTTCCCGATAGTCGAGACAAGAGAAAGCTTCAAATACGGTGGACGTCAAAGCAGGAGAGTCAGTCCTAAGTAGCGGGGACACAGCGCCGACGTCGTGGTGACGCCGAGGCCGCATCTCCTCTCCTCCGAACCACTCACAACCCACTGTCCGTACCGTACCGTTCGTCCGTGGCTCGCTCAATCGGCCTCACTGGCCAGTTCTACCTGAGTCTTGTCAGAAATCCTCGTTTCTGTCTAGAGAGGTCTCACGCTGGCTGTCTACGTCCTATTCAGACATCCTCGTTTTAGGATCTACGCGCGACGCTCGCCCCTTCGCTCGAGACCTTCTCTCAGGCGTGTTTCTCTTCCCAACGTCTCACAATACACTCCTCATTCCGCTCCCACTACTGCGCGCTCTCGTCCCGTCATGCCCAAGGCCGGTAAACCCGCGTTCTACGCCGTCGCAAAAGGGCGTGTCCCAGGGATCTATACGACTTGGTGTGTACGTTGTTATCGTGACCTTGCCTCGCAACATCCCCTTGACGCACTGTTCACGCCCCAGGGATGAATGCCAACAACAGGTCACTGGTTTCACTGGCAACAAGCACCAGAAATTCTCGACTCTGGAACACGCAAAGAGTTACCTTTCGCAACACGGCATTGACACCAACAACGATACTCCAAAGCCCCCTCCCTCTTCTTCAGTGTCTTCTTCGATTCCATCCACCTGGAAACGTGGACAACACGGTGCTAAGCCATATACAAAACCCGTCGCTTCCGTCTCGAAGCCCGAGAGCAAGGCGGGTGATTCGAAATCCTCAAGATGGGCGTCGTTGACCACCGAGAGAATCCAAGATGAGTCAGGTTGGGACGTAGTATACTCGGACGGGGCATGTAAGGGAAATGGCAAGCCGGGGTCGGTGGCTGGTATTGGTGTGTGGTGGGGACGAGACGATCCGAGGTATGCCAGTAATGACAACTCGCTTGTATTTGTAACCTCACCAGATGCAGAAACGTCGCTGAAAGATGCCCCGGAGGACAAACCAACAATCGCGCCGAATTAGTCGTTCGTTATGCCGGTATATGGCCCGTTTTGCATCATGCTGAGCTCAACGCAGGCCATTGTCCGGGTACTGGAGACGGCACCGCACCATAAACGGCCGTTGCTCATCAAGACGGACTCGAAGTACAGCATAAGCTGTGAGTAGTTGGGACGGATGCCTTCGAAGGTCCATCGCCCGTCGCGAGGAACTACGGATGTCACCCGTTGATTCTAGCTCTTGTCGTGCTGAATGTATGTCACAGGCTTCCGGGATTGGATGCCGAAGTGGATGAGAAATAATTTCGTGTCGGTGAATGGGCAGCCCGTCAAGAATGCCCCGCTCATCCGATATCTGTCAGCGCTGCTCGATCAGCGCGCCCGCGAAGGTCAGAAGGTAAGTTGGTTCTAGGTAATCCTCCCTCGTGCTTGGTCAGTGAGAGCGTCATACTAGGTCCATCTCCAATATGTGAAAGGACACGCGGGCGAGGAAGGCAACGAGGGTGCGGACTATCTCGCGAACCTCGGTGCAACAATGGGCGAACTACCTGAACGTGACTGGGATGCCCTAATTGAAGGCCTTAGTGCCGTCAGCGAAGATGTAAGTGTCCTGTGATATGTCCGGCCTGTCGTTCAAAGCCTGAGAGGGTATGTTGTAGCTTTTGACGAAACCTCAGTTGTCCATCGCAGTGGCCCCCGCGCAAGCCGAGCTAGAGGTAAGGGCCTTCTGACTGTGCTTCGGGCGTTGCGCTGAGGATGTTGTAGGCGTATGCGGCCTGCTTAGCTGATGATGATGAACTTTGGGCAGAAGTCAGTGGGACTCGATAGTTTGGCCTAGTGGCATGTGTACTGCACCGTGATGATTTGCGATAATGTCGATTGCTCGATGTGGTTATATCTAGGGTCAAGCGTTCTCCATGCGTGACGGGCGAACAAGCTCTGGAAGCTCCCCCCTCTTCGCGCACTCTGTCAGTCGATGGCAAGGCGGGCCTGGCAAATTCATGTTATGTAGTAAAGCACTCAGTACGCGTGTACGCGGGACTGATATATATTTATAATACCTGTAGTAAAGCACTATAGAGTGATAGTAAGCATAAGCAATCGAAGTAAGTAATAATCGTATACTCACCTCAGTACGCGTGTACGCGGGACTGAGGTGAGCTGACTGAAATCGGGGGTACTTAATACCATACTAGAACAAGACATGTACGCTACAAGACAAATGAGACGTAGCATTCGAGAACAAAGTGGGATGAATCCGCCTAGGCGCGACAAGCCGCGACAAGGCGCATCACCGGCGCGACAAGACTGTTCGCCTGAGACACGGCCGGGGCTCTCGCACCACGCTTGCCTTGCCGTACGCGTTCCAACACTCCCCCTCAAGCAGGTGCGAGACCGAGCGCAGCAGCAAAATGCTTGACCTTGACGGAAGGGAGCGCCTTTGTCAGGATGTCGGCCGTTTGGTCGTCCGTAGGGCAGTAGATAAGGCGAATATCGCCGGCATCGATGGTGTAACGAATAAAGTGGTATCGAATATCAATATGCTTGGTGCGCGCATGGTAGGACCCGTCCTTGGTAAGTGCGATAGCTGATTGGTTGTCGCTGTGGAGAGTGGTGGGCTTGGAGGGGGGGCGGAAGATTTCGCCAATGATGCGACGAAGCCAAATGGCCTCCTTTGCGGCATGTGTTGCGGCGACATACTCGGACTCGGCGGTCTAGAGCGTGACGAGTTCTTGTTTCTTTGAAGACCAAGAGATCGCGCCGCCGTCGACAAGGAATACGTACCCAGTGATGGCGCGCCTGTGCTCCTGTGAGGCCCCATCCGCGTCCACAAATCCCTCCAGTTCATTCTGTCGTGCTCCGTAGACCAGTGACAAATTTCTCGTCCCGAGGAGGTACCTGAAGACTCTCTTGACCGCCTCCCAGTGAGCCCATCCTGGATTCTCCGAGTACTGCGCCAGCGTTGTCACGGCGAACGCGATGTCGGGTCTCGTACCTAGAGCGGCGTACATTAGCGCACCAATAGCCTTGCGATACGGAACGCGCTTCATGCGCGCAACGTCGATCGCGGTCTCCGGGCACTGCGCCTATCCCCAAAAAACTGGCACCAAGGGGCTTGGTGCCAGGTTTTTGGTGGAACGAGGTCCGTGGAGCCATGACTAGGCCGTTTCACCTGGAACGAGCACCTGGCCCACGTGCCCCAGGGTCCTCCGCACACCCTCATCATGGTTTGGAGGCCGTTGCTGTCACTGTTCAAGAGCTATGGACCTCGTTCCATTTTTTGAGGTTTTGAAAATCTGACTATTTGGCAAATACCGATAGCTAGATGCTGGAACGAGGTGGAACGAGGTGGGTTTCTAGGTAGGTGCATCTCAGAGCTACCTAGGGCAGTTGAGAGCTAGTGAATAGCTGCTCTGGTTTGGGAGCTGTTAAGGCTGCAATGTGCCAGCTCAAAAACAGTCATCCGCATTTTTGGTGATTTGGCACCTGTAGATGATGTTGGATG
>NW_006766886.1:0-4390 GCF_000275845.1 Dichomitus squalens LYAD-421 SS1
ATTGAGCGAAGTATCTACAGAGCGAAATACACGATGGCTTACCTGGAGACAAGAGGTCGAAACTAGAGTCTCCAGGTAGCAAGGGATCCAGCTATATACAGGGAACGAACAATGGGCGCTAGAGAACAATAGCGTCGCCATGGGTACGGAATACAAGGGGTGTAGGACAATAGCGGACGTGGGAACAAAGGGAGCTATTGTCCGTGTGTGGACAAAGGGAAACCGTAGCGAGTAGTGAACAATAAGGAAACGTACGAGGCAGTGGTCCGAATCGAAAAGGAAACGTAGCGCCGTGAGGGCGGTTCGTGACACCAGTTTGGAACGAATATCGCCTGAGCATCGGCTCTTGGACACCAGACCAGGCGAGCCTCGAGTTTACTATCCTTGACGAACTCGAGCATTGGGTACTCCGTGACGACGGGTACGATGCGGACGACGAACTACCATCACTCGTCAACATCGAGCAAGAATCATCGGCAGGCAACCCCTCAAGCCCCGAACCACTAGACATCTTCTCCTTCCTTACGAGAATTCGGGACAACGCGAGCGCGTTGTACGACATCACCAACCACCACCCAACCCTCACCCCGATCTCCGAGCAAGCACACATCCAGGTTCTCATCGAACAGGTTCAGCAGGTCGTCAACACCCTTCACAATCTCCAATGGCTCGTCAGCCCACCCCTTCCCCCCATCCCCGTTAGCCACGACCCAGAAGAACACCACGGATCCAGTTACTTTGCTGCTCGAATTCGCAAACAGGCCGAGAATCTTCGTAACGTTCAGAGTCTTTTGGACCCGGACTTCGCCGAACACTGCCGACGCCTACATCTACTCATTGGGGCCAGGGAACTATACGAATCTCACCGTCGCATCATTCGAAACGGATACGAGTCCCCTGACGCTAGTTCCGATTCCGACTATTCGGCGAGTCTACGCAACTTCCACCTGGACTAGGTATCCCTCCGCATGAATACGCAGCGGACCGATTGCGCCCAACGTATTCACCAATACGACCCTGAGAATCGACGCGACGTCAGCTTCAATAGAGAAGGACAGAACAGGCGCACTTGCAATAACCACCTGTGCCCCAACCGATACAACGGACAGAGCAGCCCCAACGTCATCACCGGAAACGCGCCACAGAAAAGGCAGGAAGCCTTCATCCGAATGACTTGGGCCCTCAATCGAACAACAGCCCCCTCCCCTCCGCGTAGCCCTGCTACCCATCGCACTAGTTCCCTACCAGACGTAGCGAACGAGCCCACTGAGGCTACACCCTTGTCGGAAGACAACCCCGCTCCTCGAGACGACGAAGAAACCGTCACCCCTCTCCGCGGTCCTCTCCAAGCACACCCGGACGAACCAGACAGCGACGCGGACACGACAACAGAACTCATAGACACCACTATGTCCACAGTACCACCCCGTTCTAGCCTCCCCAGTTTCCAACTCGGAAATTTGTTCACTCCCCAAGACAGCATCTCCTCGCTACGCCAGGCGACAGGGGCCCAACCTGGTCAAACCACTCACTACGCCAGCAGTGGAGTCCCGACAGCACCACCTGTGATACCACCTACTACTGCTGCACCGCCTGGTCGGCCACCTACACCCCCTGGTTTGCCTCAAGGACCTGGCGGACCTCCGCAAGGCGGCAGACCTCCTCAAGGACCTGGCGGACCTCCGCAAGGTGGCGGACCACCTCAAGGCGGTGGACCTCCCCACGGCAGCGGACCCCCTCCGGGTGGCGGACCTCCTCAAGGCCCTGGCGGACCACCACCTGTGGCTCCTCTCGGCGCACCAGGCGTCTTCGCCGGACAAACCAAAGTCTGCGCACCCAATGTGCTTGATGGAGACCGCGACAATCTACGCATCTTCCTCAATGAACTCTTCCTGTTCTTCGAAGCACGTCCAGCCGACTACGCCACCAACCAGAGTCGCATCGTCACCGCCCTAACGTTCATGGACGGACCGAAGGTGATCGCCTGGAAGGACGGATACATCGCTCAGGCCCGACGAAATGGCTGGAACACCTGGAATGCGTTCGAGACGGTCTTACAACAGACCTTCCAGCCCATCGAGGAAGTCGCTACGGCCGCCTCCAAGCTGTACCACCTCGACTACCGACCTGCTGCACCAGACACCTTCAACGCGGAATTCTTCCGCCTCTGCGCCCTCGCCGGTATACTCGAAGACAGTGCTCAGCTGTCCTTTTATAAAGAGCGTCTCCCAGAAAGCATGCGACGACGGGTTCGCCTCACGTACCCCATCCCCACCACCGTTAATGAGTGGGCAGCACGGGTGTTGGAAATCGAACACTCCAACTACGAGGAACGACACCTGCACCAACTCGAGGGACGCTCTCGCAACGACCGGCAGGGCCAGGGCACAAAGGGACAGTCCGCTCGTACCAACTCCATACGACGAGTCGACGCTCCAGCCATGAAGGAAGACAGAGAGAAGAAGCAATGCTTCTACTGCCACAAGACTGGTCACATCGCACGCGACTGCCTTAAGAAGAAGGCAGACAATCGTGCCAAGGGACGACAGCCTGGACAGAAGAAGCGGAAGGTGCGCAAGGTCGATGAACTAGAGGATGGCAAGGTCGCCGACGACGAAGACAATGGCGAAGCCACACCTGACAAAACGATCAGTCAGGTCGACGTAGACGATTCGGATGAGGGTTTTTGAACGGGCAGTCTTCGCCGACAGAAGAACTGCCCTCTGACTGTATTAGTATCTCGTTTGTTGCCACTACAGAACGACAACGTCAATCTATTCTTATCCCGGGCAGCATCGAGTACGAGTCTACAAGTGTCGGAGCTCATGCGTTCATCGATTGCGGAGCAAGCGCCTCTCTCCTTAACCGGAATTTCGCGAAGAAGCACAAACTCCCTCTCATCACCTTACCCTCTCCCCTTCGTTTCACCAATATCGATGGCACCTCCAACACGGCCGGACCAGTCACCCACAAATTTGTAGGCCACTTCCGAATTAACAGCCACGAGTTCCCCACCGAACTCTACGTCGCGGACTGCGGACGGGACGACATCATTCTCGGAATGCCATGGCTCATCCAGTACAACCCCCACATCGACTGGGTACAAGGCAAGGTCCGGTTCGACGCCAAATACCTACGGGCGGAACAGCGACTTTGGGAATACCATCAGCGCCCCTCAGGGAATCCCTGCCGACACCTTACCGCTTTCCTTCACGGAGACATCCATCCCGAATGGAACCCATCTGCCACCATCCGACGACTCATCATTGGAGACGCCCCCATCGCTTGCACCACCGTATCAACCCAACTAGCTGTCGAAGCCGGGTCGAAAGCAGCCGACGTCAAGGCTACCGTCGCCATCCCAGACTACCTCAAAACCTATCACCAGGTGTTTGAGAAGAAGGCGGCTGAACGAATGCCCAAGCCCCGGGCCTGGGATCACCCCATCGAGCTCCGACCTGACTTCAAACCTCGGGACTGTAAGCTGTACCCCCTGTCTCCGCTCAAGATGCAGGAACTTCGGAAGTTCATTGACGAGAACCTAGCCAAGGGGTACGTCCGCTCATCCACCTCACCGATGGCATCCCCTTTCTTCTTCGTGGACAAGAAGGATGGTTCCATGCGGCCCGTCCAGGACTACCGCTACCTCAATTCCGGCACGATCAAGAACGTCTACCCCCTCCCCCTGATCAACGATCTCATTGACCAGTTGCAAGGGGCCAAGTACTTCACGAAGTTGGACGTCCGAGCCGGTTACAACAACGTCCGCATCAAAGACGGTGATCAGTGGAAGGCGGCCTTCAAGACCCCCCTCGGCCTCTACGAGCCGACCGTAATGTTCTTCGGGCTATGCAACGCCCTGGCGACGTTTCAGGCGATGATGAACGACGGTTTCAAGGACATGATCGCGGAGGGATGGCTCGTCATCTACATGGACGACATTCTGATACACTCCAAGACACAGGACGTCCACCACCGTCGAACGCAGCGGGTCGTGCAGCGTCTCATCGAAATGGACCTGTTCCTCAAACGCGAGAAGTGCGTGTTCGACACTGCTGAGGTCGAGTTCTTGGGCACCATCATTCGCGAAGGATCGCTCGGTATGGACCCGGTCAAGCTCGACGGCATCCGCGCCTGGCCTGTACCCACCACCGTCAAACAAGTCCAGAGCTTCCTCGGATTCTGCAACTTCTACCAACGCTTCATCCGTGACTATAGCAAGATCGCTCGGCCGCTGACACAACTCACCCGGAAGGATCTACCCTTTCAATGGACGCCCGAATGTCAGGTTGCATTCGACATGCTCCGCAACCTATTCCAGCAGAAGCCAATTCTGTGCATGGCCGACCCATCTGCGGCCTTCCAAATTGAATGCGACGCCTCCATGTTT
>NW_006766886.1:7652-12334 GCF_000275845.1 Dichomitus squalens LYAD-421 SS1
CTAAGCACTGTTACCTCGGGTGACTAAGTCAGGTACTGCAGTACTTCTCTGTGTTGGTGCATCAGCTGTGACACCCACTGTTACAGTATATATATAGCTATTCTCGAAACAGTGCCAACTGATAACCTTCAAAGTGATAGTTGCATGAATACAGTACTAACACTACGTAAATGCCTGCATGTAATGCATAGTGGCTACAGTGGGCTTAGTTGAGTCAGGCTTGCATTGCAGTTGTGCAAGAAGCACATTGCACAGCTCGGTGACAGCAGGGTGAAATAGCACAGGCAATAGGCTAATTCATGTTCACTTTCAACATTTTGTTCTGAGTGCTGCATATAAAAGGCACATACCTGATGATTACGTCTGCTGCTGCAACCAATTCAGTGGTTGCGACACAAAGGAGCGATGGCTGTGGAGGATTAGAAGTGGTTGGTTGGACCTAATGGAGTCATGGTGGAGAGCATATCTGAGCCTTGTTTCCGCTCACCTACTTGGTGGTAGCACATATTATTGATGATATAAACTAGAAATTAGTGAAGTTGGAAATTCTGCACTGTATCTGAATAATTGATTAATTTCAATGCTGAATAAAAATAACCTGTCTTTAACAACTAGATGATCTGTGTGCAGATACAATTCATGTTTTTGTGTCACCCTTGTAACCTGTGTACTCAAGTGCTCAAAGTGCAGCCTGTGTAGTCTTACAATGAACCTGCGCAAATTGTTTTTGTACCTGCGTCTTTATGATCTAACGTGTGTGGTGTCCAACCTGCGCAATTAGAACCTGCGTCATGTTTAACCTGCGCTGATTTAGTAGTTTTGGGGACTTGATTTTTTGGACAAAATACCTTCCACAACCATGCCCCAACTCGCCTCCACCTACCGCGCTGCCTCCGAAGACGTCCCCACCCCCCAGTGGTTCCTCAACCACGATTTCCACCTCTCTTTCCTCCACCTACCCGGCAACGAAGTTGCCGGATACGGTGAGCCCTCCCCACGCCAATACGTTGGGTGGCTCCTTCTGCAACCCAACCCGGAATTGCACAACGTCTTGGAATGGCGATTCCGGGACGTCCCACCCACCCGTCATACCTGGGCCATCTACGGCGAGTCGGTCGTCACCCTCACCCACCTCCAGACCCTCGACTGGGACGTCGGCGAGCTCACCGACCCAACTGGCCAACAACGGGCCTACGACACCGTCTCCCAGCTGCAGGCCACAACGATCGCCATGTCCGACCACGCTTTAGATATCATTTGCGCCCCCCATCATCTCTTTTTCATTGCTGACCTCGTCAACCACATAGAGCAGGTTGACCGCGAACACGAGCGGACCTGGCTGGAGCGCGTCCTCGCCACCAACAACAGCCACGCCGCCTCCCCTATTCCCCCCACCCCGCCTCTGCCCGCCCCAGAATGGGGAAACCCGGCCGACATCTCCGGATGGGGTGACACCAACGTCGACTGGAGCAACACTAACTGGGGGAACGTCCCCATGGACGAGGCCGACATGGAGTGGTCCTCCCCTATACAACCTCCGCGCCGCTCCCCTCCACCTCGTGACTCCCCCTCCCCAACACCGCAGCACCTCCGCCCAATGCCCGCTCGCCTACGCTCCGGCGCGCCCCCTCCGACCGGTACGCACCCCTCTCCCCGCTCTCCCAGCCCCACCCCCCGCTCCTCAAGCCCCGTCGATGAAAACGAACCCCCGTTCGCCATAGTCGTCGACCCCGCGTCGCCCCTGGAGTGGCCAGCCTCGGCCGTCCGAACGGTCCTCAGCACCATCAGTGGAGGCGACCTCACCGACACCACCGACCCTGATGCCCTGTCCGCGTCCCCTGCCCCTCCAACTCCCCCGCTCCGCCAACGTACCCCCCACACCCCCCCCCATACCCCGCTCCTGCCCCGGGCCCCACCACCGTCCACTACCGGACGCCCCTCCTCGGCTACCCAGCATACGGAGGGGCCCTCCTCTACGATGAGCGACTCCCGGACGGCTGGCAAATCGGGCTGGAAGAACCCCATCACGTCGGCGGACACCCTTGGGAGTGGCGTATCTCAGGCCACCTCAACGGGACTGCTCTCCTCGAGGTCCAACTCCGGAGCTACGCCTGGGACGAGCAGTGGGAGCACATGCCTGGCGTCGACAACGCCTACCTCATCGGCGTCTTGGCCGACAACCTTCACCCCAGTGGACGGTTCACGGAGACTCAATACCTGGGATTCCTTCGGGCGATGATCCAGGCACGCGACCCCGCCACCCGCATCACCGACCACGACGTATGGAGAGAAGCGGCCGACAACCTCGTCGACGTGTACGACGTCCGCAACATCCCCGTCTCGGTCTGCCAGTACCGGAACGGACGTGCCGTACGCCTCTACGACAATATGTCGGGAAACGACCTCCATCGCAGCGTATGGGGGAACTTCTACGATGACGAGATCCTCGACGTCTCCAATTACGGTGACTCCCCTCCACCCACCCCTGCCACACCTGCCGCACCCATCGAGGAGGTCCTCCGTTCGCGCAGCCCCTCCCCCGTATCCCCGCCCGCTGTCGTCCACGACCTCCCCGCTGACGCCATCTCCACCCCTTTCCGTCCCAGGCGCCCCGCCCCCGCTAACCCTTCATCCCGTTCCCCATCGCCCCCCGCCGCCTCCCCAACCATCGCACCGTCGCCGTCCCGCTCCATCACCTTCCTCTCCGGGGCCTACTTCAACCCCATTGATCCTGGCTTGAACATCAGCCTCTGGTACCCGCCAGCGCCCTCGTCACCGCTCACGGAGCCGGACTTGGAGTTGAACGATCGGGACGATCGTGCTTAGAAACGGGGGTAATGTTACCGTTGGTATGCCCCACCCCCTATCTTTTTCTATGGGACTACTCCTTCTCGTCGCCCTCGTGTACACTCCACCCCCCTTTCTGTTCCCGGCGACCTATGTTTACCTTCCCGTTCCCCTGTCGTCCGCCTGTACACTACCACCCCCCATTCCGCCCCCTGACGACTGCATTCCTAGTCCCGGCCCTCTCCCTTAATATTTCCCCTTTCGTCTATATGACCGGACCCTGAGTCCGACCCTGACCCTTTCCCTTTTTGGTTACATTACTTTACCCTAACCCAGACCCCGACCCTTGTCGCGCCCCCTTCCCTTTTTGGTTACATTACCCGACCCTGACCTAGACTCAGGACCCTGTCCCGCCTCTATCCCCTTTCGGTTATATCACAGGACCCTGACCTAGGTCGTGTACTATATCGGGTCCAGCCTCGACCAGACGCGTTCCTTTACAGTCTCCTCATACCTCTCCACTTTGGTCGGTTACCTTTCCCTTCCTAATACGGTCGGTACCCCATAGTATATAAGGAGGCCCGTAGTCGGTAGAGGCTCCCCACTTCTGTTCTCCTCTTCGTTACCTCCTGTATCCCTATATCCCTCAATCTAGGGACTTGTGCGATACTCTCTCCCCCGTGTGCTACACCGCGTACTTGGATAAGTCCGCGTGATAAGTCTGGATAGACTTGTGTTAGTACTTCAGTGTAACAGTCTCGAGATATGGAGTCGCCTCACAAGGTTTGAGTCCAGTTGCCATCGAGCCCAGAGCGGCACCCTCAGCTGAACCATATATATGTCGTGCTGATTCTGTTTCCGGCTTGGGCGCATTGTGTACAATAAGTCCAGGTCAACGAGTTTATAAGCTCTCCCGACGTCACCATTCACTTGCTGGGCTGGTTTATCGGGCCCAACAAACCTAGCATGAGACAATCTTGTCGATCTCTCTGCGCCCGCTACCTGCATGTCTCTGCTCGCTGTGCTGCAGACGCTTGATCTGACCTTGAATGAAGCTAGGCAGGCGCCCAATAGGCGCGCGAGCAACTGAGCTTTATTATTATTATTATTATTTTCTTGTCTTATACCAAACATAGCTACAAAGTACGGTAGGTATGTAAGTAAGTGTCTTATCCGAGATTGTAACGAGCAACTGAGCGACCGACTGGTCTCGTACCCAGACGTATGGGTGTTACACCCGCACCCCACCACCGCGGTCACCCAGACGTCTGGGGCAGTTTGATAGAGAGGTCCTACCTCCCCCCTATTTCAAATTCCCGAGCCCGCATAGATGAGATAGCTTGCGCGCTTACATGTCCAGGCTCCGATTAGCGCCCGGGAGGATTGTGTCGCGGCGACTAGGCGCGTAGACTCGGGTCGACGTTCGGCGACGACCCCGTAGGCGAGCGGCGAGGAGCCGAAAGGGGAAAGAGAGAGGGAGAGGGATAAACGTGACAGAAAACTCGACGAGGGCAGAGCGGAGGTCGGCACGAAGGCACGAGACCTACGAAAGCTAGTCTTCACGCGGACAGCGACAGACTAGTCCCAATGACCAAGTTATACATTAGCACTCGAAGGGAAGTACAACGCTATGGTCACTCACCTAGTCCCAATGACCAAGAGGTCGAGATGGGGACTAGGGAGCGCCTAAGGGGGTCCTTATATACTAGAGGGGCTGCTTAGCAACCAAGGACAAGGCGCGAGAGCGAGGCAGTGAGGATGACAAAGAGAGAACAAAGGGCGAGAAAGAAAAGGCAAGGGCATGGCGATCACGGGAACGTAGCATGCGGCTGTGGGAACGTATCTACAGTGTCCAAACTGGGATGAGCTAGGAAAGGAAATGGTCCGAAAATGGA
>NW_006766886.1:18053-20772 GCF_000275845.1 Dichomitus squalens LYAD-421 SS1
AACGAGGGCAGAGCGGAGGTCGGCACGAAGGCACGAGACCTACGAAAGCTAGTCTTCACGCGGACAGCGACAGACTAGTCCCAATGACCAAGTTATACATTAGCACTCGAAGGGAAGTACAACGCTATGGTCACTCACCTAGTCCCAATGACCAAGAGGTCGAGATGGGGACTAGGGAGCGCCTAAGGGGGTCCTTATATACTAGAGGGGCTGCTTAGCAACCAAGGACAAGGCGCGAGAGCGAGGCAGTGAGGATGACAAAGAGAGAACAAAGGGCGAGAAAGAAAAGGCAAGGGCATGGCGATCACGGGAACGTAGCATGCGGCTGTGGGAACGTATCTACAGTGTCCAAACTGGGATGAGCTAGGAAAGGAAATGGTCCGAAAATGGAAGGTGGGCATCAAAGGGAAGGGAATGGGCGGCAAAAGGGGGCGTCTGTCCAATGTCCGTGACAGATTGACCGCGACCGTGTTGTCCAGAAGAAATCACATTGAATGGCAGGGGCAACAACTAATGGAAGGGATGAGCTCTCAATATTGAATTATGTATGAGCAGAAAAGGAGCTCTCTAGACGAACACAGTATTTTCTCGCCTGCAGCTATCAGCTTATAGTCACAAATTCCTGTGGTGCCAAGCAGATTGCCCTGTCACAGGCGCAAAACCCAATGCAAAGCTATCCCTTGGGGGCAATTCACTCACGAATTCTATCCTCAACACATCTACTGCAATCCATGTCAAAGTGAGGGATTCTACTACCAGTTCTATAGCTTGCAAGGCGACCGGACTGCTCATCACAGCGCTTAATCATGGAGCCTGGACATGTAAGCGCGCAAGCTATCTCATCTACGCGGGCTCGAGAATTTGAAATAGGGGGGAGGTAGGACCTCTCTATCAAACTGCCCCAGACGTCTGGGTGACCGCGGTGGTGGGGTGCGGGTGTAACACCCATACGTCTGGGTGACCGCGGTGGTGGGGTGCGGGTGTAACACCCATACGTCTGGGTACGAGACCACGACCGACAAGAATTGAGCACCCCTATCTGTGTCCTGTCGGCTACGGGACGTGACGAACAAGTCATAGACGCCCGGCGGTCTGGGGAACGTAAGCTACGAGCTTCGGGGACTACGAGGATCAGCCAATTCTCTGCGGTACTGTTGAAGAAGTTCGTGTAGACATATCCAAATATACGCAGCCATGAACCTCGGGGGAGAGCCGGCAAGAGAGATATATGAGGGCGGGCAAGCGAACATTACAACCGGCAGGAGACAGAAAGTACTGTATGTACGCGCATACGGTCTCCAGCGTGTGCAGGTACCGTACTAGAATACAGTAACAGTAGGAGGGTCCTTGGGGAACGTCGGGTACCGTAGCAGAGAAGCGGCGGAGAGACTAGAGGCAACGAGTAGGCACAATATAGCATTTTACAGGATGGCATAGAACTCGAAGAACGGGAGTCGGGAGAGAGGGAGACAGCACCGGTGGACAAAACGGGAGGGAAAATAAACACCTAAAACATACAGCTTGTTGATACAACTGGCGCGGTAGTTGCGACCACGCCATGAATGTGAATGGGAGACTGGTAGCATCCACGATGGACGCTCGAACTATACACCTCAGGCCTGAGGCTGAGGCGCAAACTGGGGCGGCGGCGGCTGGTTCGCCGGCGTGCGTGGCTGTAGCAAACCCTTCAATACATACAGTCTGATCGCTGAAACGACCCAAATGAGTCGGACGGTACACTCACCCCGTTCTGCGGCCACCCTTGAATCTGCATCGCCGTGTTCGCCGTCGGGCTGATCGTCATGTCCTTCTCTTCCAGCATATACTGGTCCTGGTTCGACTGGAACCCAAACGCGTTGACGTTCTGCACCTGGCCGTTCCCGCCCACTGGCCCATTTTCCGGTCCGTAGATCGGGTAGAAGTAGTACTGTGGAACCTCGGGCATCTTGGGCGTGACGCCATTCCCGTCGCCGTTGCGGGAGCCCGGACTCCCCTTGATTTGAACCGGCGCGTGGGGTCCAAACGAGCTCTGCATAGGGGGGTACTGCGCCGGGCCCATCTTCGGCGTTGTCGGGGACTGACCTGAGGTATGCTGGTTGTGCCCTGGCTTCGGGGACGTGAGGATATGCTCGCCGTCCCAGTCCTGTTCCGACAGGAGCATGGGCGCGCCGCTCGGCGCAACCTGGTGCAAATTGACGTCAAGAACCTTCTCAGCAAGTTTGGCGATAAGTGTCACGGACGTTGGACAGACGCCCCTTTTTGCCGCCCATTCCCCTCCCTTTGACGCCCACCTTCCATTCGCGGACCATCTCCTTTTCTAGCCCATCCCAATTTGGACACTGTAGATACGTTCCCACGGCCGCATGCTACGTTCCCGTGATCGCCATGCCCTTGCCTTTTCTTTCTCGCCCTTTGTTCTCTCTTTGTCATCTTCACTGCCTCGCTCTCGCGCCTTGTCCTTGGTTGCTAAGCAGCCCCTCTAGTATATAAGAACCCCCTTAGGCGCTCCCTAGTCCCCATCTCGACCTCTTGGTCATTGGGACTAGGTGAGTGACCATAGCGTTGTACTTCCCTTCGAGTGCTAATGTATAACTTGGTCATTGGGACTAGTCTGTCGCTGTCTGCGTGAAGACTAGCTTTCGTAGGTCTCGTGCCTTCGTGCCGACCTCCGCTCTGCCCTCGTCGAGTTTTCTGTCACGTTTATCCCTCTCCCTCTCTT
>NW_006766886.1:26247-35352 GCF_000275845.1 Dichomitus squalens LYAD-421 SS1
GCCGCATGCTACGTCCCGTGATCGCCATGCCCTTGCCTTTTCTTTCTCGCCCTTTGTTCTCTCTTTGTCATCTTCACTGCCTCGCTCTCGCGCCTTGTCCTTGGTTGCTAAGCAGCCCCTCTAGTATATAAGAACCCCCTTAGGCGCTCCCTAGTCCCCATCTCGACCTCTTGGTCATTGGGACTAGGTGAGTGACCATAGCGTTGTACTTCCCTTCGAGTGCTAATGTATAACTTGGTCATTGGGACTAGTCTGTCGCTGTCTGCGTGAAGACTAGCTTTCGTAGGTCTCGTGCCTTCGTGCCGACCTCCGCTCTGCCCTCGTCGAGTTTTCTGTCACGTTTATCCCTCTCCCTCTCTCTTTCCCCTTTTCAGCTCCTTGCCGCTCGCCTACGGGGTCGTCGCCGAACGTCGACCCGAGTCTACGCGCCTAGTCGCCGCGACAATAAGCGGGTGACCAGGGTTGAGATCCTTGCGCTCCCAGCGCCAGCGGAATGAGGGAAGCATGTCGAGAGCCATCCAGACGTCCTCGATAGCGATTTGGGGCGGGATACGATCGCAGCGCGACATGTGACCGTAGAGAATTACCATAGCCGCGATATGCAGTGGGATGGGAGACACGAAGAAAGCGATGTCGGGGAACCTGATGAGCTGATTGTGCACAACGATGATGTTGTGCGACGTAACGATGGCTGCAGGACGAATGTCACTGTCAGTTTGAGTTCGTCATGGCACCTCCCGACAGCCGACTCACCATCAACGAGCGCACGGTGCCTCTGGGCGTAATCGAGCTCTTTCGAGCTGAACAGAGCGCGAAGCAGCAGGATCTTCGTGATACCAATCTTCAGCAGCGTCAAACCTTCGTCCTCCGTGATATCCGCCACGAGCTTCGTGCGCCTCTCGACAGACCAGTCCTCGGTCCCGCTGAAGAACCACTTGTAGTGGTCAGGCAGCTGCTTGCGGAAGACAATCATGCTCCGGATTATCCTGTTCGCGTGGCGCATGATAGAGTCCGCCGTCTGCCTTGTAGGCGCATACAGCGAATTGATGATATCCGCCTGTATCTCCGCAATCGGTGCATTCAGGACGAAGTGCTCCGAGATCTCCGTACCCTTGCCACGTGTTGGGCGGGGAGTGTTAGAGTCACTCGGCGCAATAGCAAGCGGGCGACCAAGCTGAATGGACGTTCCACGGTCATGCACGAGGACGATACTCCAAAGCCGGATCCGGAGCTGGCACTCGTCCTCCGAGAACACGTTGTCTTGAGCTGTCGGATCGTGATGCAAACCCAGCTCGATCGCGAGCCGAACCAGGCTTCCGACCAAACGCCACAGGGTACGTCCCTGTCGCTGTCAGGGGGTCAGGACATGCTACCCCAGTGAACCGTAGCGCTGCGTCAATGACTCACCTCGGTGTACAAGTACCAGTGCAGCAGAATCAGCGCCTGCAAGCTACTCACTGTGACCCTCAGATCAGGCTTGACCATGAGCGCGAACCGGAAGAACTCTTCGTGCTCTGGCCAGTCGGGCGGCATGAGGGACTTCATGGTCGGCCCGACGGACGCGGAAGGTTGCCCGCTGTTCTCGTGCTTGCTCACGCGGTGATTGAGTTCGCTGAGCGTGCCCAGCGCAAACACCAGGTACGCGCTGCAGATGAAGCCGGGGTCGTGCGGGATCGGCTGCCCCTCGTACAGCTGGTTGAGTGTCTGCTCGAAGTCGTGGCGCAGGAGGACGGGACGATGGAAGTTGAGCCGCGAGAAGTACGCTTCGAGGATGATGCCGACGGTTTCGCGCGACTTGGGCAGCCAGACAGGAACGGTAGACGCGGCAGCTGCGTCCTGTGCCGGACTCGAAGGTGTAACGGAGACGCTGTTTCGACGCATGGTGACGGAGATCCACTTGTTCGAGTCGCGAGGCATGGAGGGGTCTCCTAGTTCGCGGTCTCGACCGGAAATCAAGGCGCTCGAACCAACGGCCAAGTCTTCCCTGTCTTGCGGCGGGATAGTCACGTCTTGCATGATGGCGCTTGCCACTCCGAATGTCTTCGCGAGGGCCTATACAATTGCAAGTCAGCTGAAGTGTTCCGGGGATGCTCGCCGTCACGGCCTTGACGCGATAGTAGTTTAGGACCCGCCCTTCTGCATGACTAGCGCACACTAGAACACGCGGTATTTCCGGCAACCCACAGACGAAGATAAGGATGTGTACGCATGCCAGGAGGGGTAGTGGTCAAGCCACATAACCATCGTGATATGCGACAAAGCGGCAAGCCCGAGCGGAGCAATTCAACAGTACTCACCTGCGTGTTCGACATGTCCTGAGATAGCGGGTCTTGGCCACGGATCTCATGGGGAGAAGATGGGCGCGGTGGCAAGTTAGGATGGTGCGCGTGCCCAAGCGGGTGGAACGGCGAGACCATGCCGCGAGGGTCGTAACCTGGAGGAGGTGGGGGGCCACCTTGCATAGGCATATGATGCGGAGGAGGATAAGGTGGATAGTGCATCGGCATCGGTCCATGGTAAGCTGGAGGCATCATGGGCTGCCCAGGAGGTGGTGGTACAGGATAAGGGTAGCCTCTGGGGGGCGATCCGCCCATGGGAGGACCTTCGGTGCGGAGAGGGAATCCACGGCTTGCGCCGGACTGGGGCGAATTGGGCGCAAATTGAAAAGTTGCCGAGACCGCATTGTCGCTGGTGTCGATCTCGATGCCCTCGCGGGCAAGGACGGTGTCAAGGTCGTTGAGGTCGAAGTTTGGGTAGTGCCGCCTGAGAAGCGCTTCGCACTGGAGGAGTTGGCGCTCGATGCGCTCGGTGTGCCCACGGGGGGTAAGGGTCTGGCGATGGCGGTCTTCCTGGTGGCAGGGCGTGCCTGCCGTCGCGCAGGCGGTGCAACGAGGATGCTTGGAGTCGCACTGTGCGGGGACGGATGGACGATGAGGTAGGGGAGGAGGAGGGGTCCCGGATGTTAGCGGACTCGGGAGGTCAGACGGGGAATTTGCCGTCGGTGTCGCCCGACGGGACTTGCCTTGATTTTCTTGCTCCTGCATCGTGCGCACGCTTCATGCGAACGCCTCAATCGTCGCGGCTCGGCAGGCTGCTGCGACTCGCCGCCATTCTGGTCGACTTTTCTCCGCTTTCTCGACGCCGACTGCGGCACTTGCGGGGGCGGCTGAGGATGCTGCTGCTGCTGAGGAGTCGGCGGTGGTTGCTGATTGGGATCGATCTGGAGCGCGGTCTGGAGAGAGGAGTGGGCAAGATTCAGGTCCGCATGGGGCGGCAAGAGGTGTGTCATGGCTGAAGATGGTGGCCGTCGGGGACGACGAGGGGGAGATTATCAACGATGTTGTCAGCGCCCGCTCTCCTTGTAAGACGCGCCTTCCAGCGTCTCACATGCCCGCTATAGAGTCCGCGGAGTTTCTCCCGCCTCCCGCGTCCACCCCCACCGCTCATCGCTGCTCGTGGCAGCGCCGACGACCATATCTGCCTTGCTTTGTTCCAGATTCGATAATAGCCGAGCGGCTCGACGACGCTGTCCATAGTAGTACATGCTCGCGTTTTGCCAGCAACGGCTGGATTTGCTTTGTCTCCATTGCTACGCACTGCCGACAGCCTCTGCGTACTGCCATTCATCACATCTGTCCTCGTTCATTCTTCCTCTCCATTCCAGGACAATCATATTTGCATTGAGATGTCTATTTCTCCGAAGTCGCTCAGTGTGCTTTCTTGGCTTCTCAACGCATATTTACATGCGTTCAAATGCACCTTCAGAAGTCCTCGAGCGCACCCCCCTGTAGATTCAGTGTAGATGTTAACGATGCTTTGCGAGTCCTGCGACAATGACTACGTTACCGTTTGGGCAGGACGGACTTTTGACGACACGAAGCGAGAAGCACCGTCATCGTATATCATACAGCTAGCAGAGTGCAAGGGTTGGCCGAGATAGCGTAGTGCGGTACTAGCAGCCTTCACGTGAGCATAACGCACGACGGCCTACACATCCGCACACAGGCGCAGACATGTCGGTTGGCTCGATATGCCCACATGCGCGTTATCCTGGGAGGTGTGCTTGGGAGCAAACACAAAAAAGGCCGATATCTGCCTTCCTGAACGAGTCGCAGCGGGCGTACGGTGCTTCTCGATATGCAGAAGTACAGACAACATCCGCACTCTAGCAGCCACGTTTGTCGGACTTGTGCTCATGGGGAAGGAGATCGGAACGTTCTTGAAGGTAGGGACCCTCTTGGTTCGAGTATACGCATTGCTGGCTTGCGTCGCCCTGCAGCAGTTCCGGCTCAACGAGCTCGGCCGTTACAGGCGATACATTTGAATGTCATAACGCTGAGTTCACAAGGAGGACTATTAGATTGTAAGGCCCACGGCGCATCGAACGGATGGGCGAGAGAGGATAGCCAGTACTGTACTTTGGCAAGGAGTTAGCACGACTTGAGCCCATTAGCAAGAAAGACGGTGACGTCGGTGGTACATAAGCTGGATGAGGAAACCCCACGTGCATGGGCTAGCGCTACGGATGCCGCCACTCCGAGTCCGAGTCCGAGTCCGAGTCCTGGCTCGCAGCTGGACCCTCCTCTTCCGCTGCCCCATCTCTTTCTTCGTCTCCCCCAGCAGCATGCCGTCCTCATCCCCGCCTGCAGACACCCGCACTCCCTTCACAGATTACGTCCCCATCGTTCCCGACGGCCGCTCCGCCTACTCGCTCGCAACGGTCTACGACGCCCCTTACATGGACTCTCGCACCTCTCTCCTCTCCAACTCCTCCGACGCCAACTATGGCACAGCTCCTCCCCCCTCTCAGCCGTCCTCCAGGAGGCTCCTGTGGAATGCCACTCTCAAGATGGCCACCATTTTCATCCTGAGCACTGCCTTCCTTGGTGGAACACTGTGGCTTGCGTTGCCGACGCTTGAAGAGTGCGTACTGTCCAAATCCGGCATAACCCGCCATCTAACCGTCCGCACAGGCAAGATAGGCCCATGCTCAAGATTCCCAAGAGCTTTGCCGAGTTGCAGGCTCTCAACCTTCTCCTCAAGAAGTACCGGGACATCTACCCATATCGCATCGTGGTCTGCTATGTGACCGCTTACCTATTGTGCGTCTTTTCGTTTCCTATATCGCCCTAGAAATCTGGGAAGATCCTCTCGCTGCTCCATATTGCGTCTCCCCATGCTCAGGACGAGGGCCCGTCTGTGTGGTGCTCGTGTTTTTCTCTGAACTTCAAAAGATGAACTTTGTCGTGACTCCGTGATATTGCTGACTACTGCACGGTTCCGTCCGGCCACCGCAAGTGACACGCCGACCGTCGGGAATGATAGGCTGCATGTTCCTGGAGATAGCAGTAGTACTTGCAGCAGTTCTAGGGGGGAGCGTCGTACACACCAGCGTTCCACGTCGCTGGTCTTCTACTCGGCGCTTCTCTACGCCTGCCACCGCAGCTTGTCCTGAGATGAAGTAGCCCGATGCTTTTTAATGTCTTCACACCCTGCCTCATTCAATTGACATGGTTTTCGTACGGAAGACGATAGCTCACATTTTTCTTGCAGCCTCCAGGCGTTCTCATTACCAGGATCGATGTACCTCTCCATCCTGGGCGGAGCTGTTTGGGGTGTGCCTCGCGCGCTCCCTCTCGCATGCGCATGTGTTGCTACTGGCGCAACGCTCTGCTACGCCATCAGTGCGGCGCTCGGTCCTGCACTCCTTACAATGCCTCGATGGAAGGCGAAGCTCGACGTCTGGGGAGACAAGCTCCGCGCACACAAGGACGACATTATCTCGTTCCTCATCGTCCTCCGCATCGCCCCACTCCCACCTCACTGGGTAGTGAACGTCATCTGCCCGCACGTCGGCATCGGCGTCGTTCCGTTCTGGATCAGCACATTCCTGGGCATATTCGGTGTCACCGTCATCCATACGACGATTGGTGGCAGCCTCGACGACATGACTTCTGCCGACGACTTCCACCTCATCTCCTGGAGGAATTTCTTGGGGCTCTCCGCAGTCGTCGTCGGCGTCATGATTCCCGTCGGCCTTCGCTACTACTTCAAGCGCGATATCCAAGCTGTTGCCGACGTCGAGGCGGAGGCGGAGGCTGCAGAGGAGGAAGAAGCCAGGGGTGATAGGATACTCGCGCAGGGCCCGCCCATCCGCTCAGATCTGGGCAAGGTCAAGGCGCAACAACCCCTCATCGTCATTTCGGACGACGAGAGTGACTTGCTCGGCTCAGACACCGAGAGTGACGAGGATATCATTCTCGAGGCGGGCCCCGCTCTCATCATCAAGCAGGACGCGAAGCCCTCGTCATCATCGTCAGCGGCCCCTCAACCAAACGACTCCAACTCGCGAGCAGATCTCTTGTAGTGCCCCCTTCCCTTGTGTCCTAGCTCTCCTGTCCCCCGACACGACCTCACGCCCTTAGCGGTCATGAACCCGTTTTTATCGAGCGCTGTAGACCACCCATCCCACCATCTCCCTGTGTATTGTATGCCAAATCGGTCTGGATGTACCTGTCCATTGCTCCACACCCCGACACCACCACCTACGTGTTTCCGTAGATTTGCAAGTTCACGCTTCTCTTCTTGCCGGTCACCCGTCTCTATCCTCACCCCCGATCCACCCCGTACTTCCATCCTGTCGTTCTACGTCCCTCCTTTTGCCCGACTACATCTCCCGTGCTCCGCTTTGGAATTCCTCTTTGCATCATGACGCCCGTCTTGGTCCTGTTGTCAGGTGCTCGAGGGCGCGTCGGACATTCCGCTCGTTGACCGTTGCTCGTCCATTCGGGTCGCTCTGCTCCTTTCTCGCGCGCCAATATATGCGTCGTCTTGAGAGTAACAGCGCACAGCTCTTTGGATTCATATTTTATACGCACGTGTATAACTAGGTAATAAGTGTCGTCGGGTCTGTACAAATATCATGGTGCTCGTCCATACTCGCCTCCTCTGCCCTCCGCTTTTACTCGTCTTCAGCCTGGCGCGGTACCCTCCTGCCAAGATCAGGATGATACTCTCAATCCCTCGCCGGCGTCATGCGTTACCGTTCGTAAGTTCTACCCCATCCGGTTTCCTTCCGCTGGCGCTTCCTCTACTCCCGCTCCTTCGCCGACTCACGCCGACTCACCTTCATCTCCGCCGTTTGCGATAGGTCACGGGAGCCAAGGGATCTGACCTCAGCGGGCATTCAAAGACGGTGAAGGTCATCCCTGTTCAGCCACGGCGCACCTCCGAGCCCTACCTCTGCTGAAGCACGGACTCCGCGGTACAGGCCGGTCCGTCCTCGGGAGGTGTACCGTGTGGGGCTCCAGTGTACAGTGCTGGTGCTACTACGGCCGCTTCGGCAGGTAGCTACGTCTTCAAGCTTCATTCGCCGCTCCTTCCTTCCCCAACTTTGCTCGGGGACGTCAGAGGGGCCCTGAAGCCTTGGAGGTGTCGTCTCTTCTTCCTGAGTACGGCATCCCGCGCAGCCTCGGCCTCGGCGGAAGCCTTCATAGTAGGTGGACGTATTGCGCTGCGAATGCCTATGCATCCCGGCCGTGCGACCGACCATACACGGAAGTTACCTGTTCCCAGGAATGCAAGCGCCCCGTAAACCTACAGCACTATTCATATGCATTTACTCTCTAGCCGCCAGTGGCCGGACTCTAATTAGGAGTACCCGCGATCGTCATCGACCGTCTGGTAAGTAACCTTGTGCAGCCGCTCGACGGCGTCTCCTAGGCCTGTCAGACGCAGAGACTCAATACCCGTTGCGACATCGCCGATCCGGAAGTGGAGAGGACAGGGGGCTTCCATGATTGCGGCGGCGGGACGATTCGCGCCGCAGGAGGTTAGATCTACATAATCGACGGCGTGGCACGATATGTATATATCTCGTGTTCAGCCGGCTCGCTGGGTAACGCCGCTATCTTGGGTTCAAGACTCGCAGCTCGACTGTGCTTCCTGTTATACGAGGGCAGGGGTTCGGGAAGTGACGGCGAGAAACGAGATGCGTTTTCGTACGGATGCATCTAGCAGGTAGCATGGCAGTCACAACTGTAGCACCGTGTTGACTCGTTGAGAGTCGAGCGGGATTTACATAAGCACAGGTCCAGACTCGTAACCGCATAGGAACGTCGTAGGGCAGGAAGGTTATGACCTGCAGAACTGCCAGTGCAGCGCCGGCAACGTCAACAACAATAATTATACTGTCGCCATGGCCCGATCCAGCCCGTACAAGCTGTCGAGGTACCGCTCATGTTGCAGTATTAAGAAGATCTGCGCCTAGCTGCGGTTTGTGGTTCGCGTCGCGAAGAGCATCGCCGGTGTCGTTGCGGTTAGTTCAGACGAGACGCCGAAGTCAGCCACACTCGAACAGCGCCACAAGGCTAACTAACGCAGTAGCGCGCATGAACATATCGTCCACCGAGCAAAGTACTGATAGCATGAATTTTGAGCACTAACAGTGGCGCTTCTGTCGAAGTGAATCCCCCTAGTCAAATGATGTCGACGACCCACAAATCTTTGGATACCGCCGGCGCAGCAGAGAGCATATATATCGCATTGGTTGTCTCGGCACGGCAATTTGATTGATATCCGTGCACGGTGCCTCCCGAGAGGCTGGGGGCACTGCATGATGTATACGATGCTCGCGGTCGCGAAATATTATTCATGCCTGTGCCCCGCTGAGTTAGTCTTTCAGAGCTGTGCATATTGTACGCGTCGGGACGTGACCGAGCACAGCAGCATGCGACGTTCCGAGGTCGATCGGGAGGCCCAGTGTAACGGATCGTTCATTACCTTATCTTATCTACATAGTTAATCTACATCTTGTATCTAAATCTGGATCGTCATGGTGATCGGCGCTGATCCATCTGGATCCGCGCGACGTGGCGAAGGCTTCTCAGCCTTTCACCACGTCCACCATAGTATACGCCCTCTCAATCTAGAGATTGGTTCAGTGTACTTTGGACTTGTGTGAATCAGGCGACACCCGTATCATTACACTTTTTTACACTTCATACCACGAATACGTGGGTTTCTAGATTGTATTGTGTGTTAGGCACCTACCATGACGGAACCCTCGACATCACACGCGACACACCGTGAGACCGCGAGCTCGAC
>NW_006766886.1:45636-283581 GCF_000275845.1 Dichomitus squalens LYAD-421 SS1
ACGCCCGCCGCATCAACATTTCCTCTATCGCATCATCATCGCGCGTCCTATCGGACGCTTATGCTTTTCCCTTCTCTCATATGGACATGGCTATTCCATGCACTCCCTATTCCTCATTGGTATCATATGAGAACCTGGCACAGGTTCTGAAGGGGGAGAATGTAACGGATCGTTCATTACCTTATCTTATCTACATAGTTAATCTACATCTTGTATCTAAATCTGGATCGTCATGGTGATCGGCGCTGATCCATCTGGATCCGCGCGACGTGGCGAAGGCTTCTCAGCCTTTCACCACGTCCACCATAGTATACGCCCTCTCAATCTAGAGATTGGTTCAGTGTACTTTGGACTTGTGTGAATCAGGCGACACCCGTATCATTACACCCAGGGGGAAAGTCACGCCCGGCGTCCCACAGGCTGGGCTCGAGCGTGCAGGCGTCCCGCCGGCCGCATTGCCCCAAGAGAGATGTGGAAACCACCATATGCAGCGGGACAAGCAGGTAGAGCACTTACGACACGCGAGCGCACGAATGCCCCCGGGCGAGCACGTTCGTCCCGACGTCCGTCCCGTGCTCCGAGGGGGGAGGCCGAGTTTGGGCGTATACGAGCGCACGGGACGTCCGCAAGCAAGCCACGGAAACTCGCTTTCTTTCCTGAATATGTCAACACGCGAACGCTGACCGGAAGCAGCATGCATCGGGGCCGAGGGTGCACAAGACAAAATAAGCATGCGTGCGGTCCATGGCCAGGCTGGAGACCGTGGTCCGATCGCGAGCGACGGTCAACAAAAACGATCGCGATGGGTTCGTGGGCGGCTGGGCCGTTGTCACAAGTATCGAGTCTGTCGACCGTTGCCCTGGCTGGCTTACGGTGGTGCTACATAGACTGGACGGAACGCGGGCGTTCTGCAGATGCGCGCGGGGGCGGCCAGAGTGCAGTGGGCTCTTCGCCTTTCGTCCGCAACTCCCGCTTGCCGACCGCACTTGCCTTATACGTCAGTCGAGGGCGGTTAGTGCAGATTTGCGCGGCTGTCTGGCAGACAAGGACGACTGTCGCGGGGTGGCATGTCGTATGGTTAACGCGTATCTAAGCAGATGCAGAGACGTTATGGGCAGCGGCATATCGTCCAAGTGTGACAGACCCGGAGGCGAGGATGGAAACAAGACGGAGGCCGGGCACTTGCCGGGGAGATACGGAGGAAGAGGCCGCGACGATGGTTCGAGCGTAATATCGGAGAGGGAGGATGGACCGGACGGTGACGCACACATGCATCCTCGAGCAGGTGGGCCCGGGCTGGCTGCTGGCACGAAGCGTCTCTGCGAGACGTCCCGGAGTGGTCAGATGTCTGCCCGATAGCAGATTGTGCACACGCAGGAGCCGTGCGGGGGAAAAGCAGAGACACTGATCCAGCGTCCTTGTTGAGTACTATTACGAGCGTGGCGCCTTGGCGTTGTGTGCGAGGCTGAGGGCGCAGCGCCAGCACTCGTCGACGCACAATCCTCCGACCAAGGCGCCGGTCGGGACGGCCCAGGCGCTTCCTGGCTTCAGCCCGATTAGGGAGGTCACAGTTTACGGTCACGGCGTGTCACAGTTTTGTACATCGCGGATGACGCCTCCTTGCGCGTCGAAAGACGTGGCGGGCTTGGTCAAACCGAGTCCACATAATATTCGGAGCCCAACGACGCCTGGTCGTCGAGGTCCCGCGTCGAGCAGCGTCGAGGCGGAGAAGACGGAAAGGAGGACTTGGGCGGCTGTTCAGGCTCCGCCACAGATTTGTGTTTGAGCGTGTATACCGTTATTCAGGGCTTCGCCGAACTCACGTTGCCCCCGACCGCTCTTCCCTCCCACCACCACCGTCCTCATCGCCCGTCTGCATCCTCCCCTTCCCCTCCCCCCCTCCGCTCGTCCCTCGAGCGCAACCCGCTCTCCCCGCCGGCCCCCGACCCCACATCACCCGCCGCCTTGTGCGGTCCCCCGGCCCTCATATCCGTTCGGGGCCGTCTCTCAGACTAGCCCAGCCCCCACTCCGCCCCTCCCTCTCCAATCCACCCCCCATCGGCCGCGTTGGCTTCACACCCCGACTTCCTCACCATGCTCCCCAACAACTATGTCGTCGGTGGGCAGCCCGGTCTCCCGCAGCCACAGCCCCAGCCGGGCCCTCAGCAAGGCATGCCTAATATGGGCATCGACCAGAACCGGATGTGGCAGCTGCAACAACAGCAACAACAGCAGCAGCAGCAGCTTGCAGCACAACTACGCGCACAGCAGCAGGGAAACGGTGGGCAGCTCAATCAGCAGGTGAGTTAGCTCTCAGTCATGTCATCGTGGTTGTGCCCAGCCCACCCCCTCCATGACACCACACTCTACCCGTATATCCATCGCTCGCCTTGTCGCGCATCAAGTGGTCGGCTCATCCATCGCACGGCGTGGATTGCCTCGCCTCCCCCCTCCATCGCTCTCTCCACCGCCTTAATCTCACATTGAAGTATTTACTCACGCCCGTCTGATTATGTCATCAATTCCTGCTGTCTTGCCTGTCGCGTCCGCTTCACCCTTACTCACTCCTCCAACTCTCCCCGGTAGATGCTCGAACTCCTCCGCCAGCGTGGTGGTGTACAAGCAAACCCGCAGGTCATGGCTCAGCAGCGTCAGTTTGCCGGCGGCGTCCCTCAGCTCGGCGTTAATAACTCCTCTCCATTTCCGCACGACCCCTCTCAAGGCCTTCCGAACGCCCAGCCGCAATTTGGGAACGTACCTCCCGGCCAGAACTTCGCCAACTTCCAGACGCTTGCCCGTAATCCGGCGCAGATGTTCCAGAATCAGGGTCCCATGCGCCAGCTCGACCTCATGATGGCTCAGAACCAGCAAAACCAGAACGGCGTCTCCAACCCCAATCCCATGGCCGCCCTTCAGCGACAATTGGCGCAGCAACAGCAGCAACAACAACAACAACAACAACAGCAGCAGCAGCAGCAGCAACAGCAACAACAACAGCAGCAGCAGCAGCAGCAGTCGCACGCGCAATCGCAGGCCTCGCACCAGCAGCCATCGCGGATGGACGCGCCTCAGCTTCCCCCTGGCCTCTTCAGTAACATGAACCCCGTACAGATGCAGCACAATCTCCAGAACCACCCTCCACAGAACGGTATGGGCCCCAATCGCGCACCGAACGCCATGATGCCTCCTATGCAGGAAGGCCAGATGCAGGGTCAACAGCACATGCGACGACCTATCAGTATACAGGAGATGTCGATGAAGGCGCACGAGTTCAGACAGGCGATTATGGCCGGGGAGAATCGCATCAAGGCGCTTCAGAGCCAGGCGATGACTCCTCAGGCTCCGCAGGACGCCATTGCCGCCGAGATTAGCAAGGTGCAGAAGGAGTTGATGGATCGCAGGCAGACTTTGACGAAGATCATGAACTTCTTGCGCATGAATGCTGTCAATGGGGCAAACCCCGCCTACCAGAATGGCGTTGAGATGTGAGTGTCACAAAAATGGCGCAAAAGCGCTTTGTGCGGCGGACTCACACTTAATCCATCAGGAGAACCACGGGCCCGTCGCCCGTCCCTCCTCAACGTCTACCCGGTGGCCCTCAGAACCCAACTCAGATCGGTTGGATGCAGCAGAATCCCTCGCAGATCCCCCAGTTCAACAGCCCCCGTCCTGTATCCACAGCTGCCCATTTGGCTCCTAACGCAACATCTCAGCCTTCGGGTCCTCAGATGAGTACGCCTCAGCTCCAACAGCAGATGGCCGCGTCGCAGCCGAACATGCCCCAGCGCGCGATACCAACACCCTTGCCCGTACCGAACGGCGGCGCGCCGTCCCATGGCGGTGCGCAGCCCACTCCCAACGGAAGGCCGAACTCTCTTCCAAACGGCGTCGGCCCTCCGTTCAACATGTCGTACTCTCCGCTAACGCGTGAAAACTTCACGAAGGCCTACTTCCAGCAATGGATACCGAAACATCCCGTCGACCAGACCATGCTCAAGGTCGAGGGTCGCGAGATCGACCTGTACCAGCTGCACTACGAGGTCATGAGCCAGAACGGCTACCGGATCAACGTCCAGCAGATTGCGCCGAACCAGATTCCTCAGCTCGTTCCCACTCTCGTGATCTCGCAGGAACAGTGGCCGGTCATCGCGGGGCGGCTCGGGTTCGTTAACTTCCCTGGTAACGGCCACGAGCCAGCTAGGTCAGGGCCTGCTATCGCCGTTCACATCGAGCAGGTGTACAAGCGGTGCCTGCAGGACTTCGACAGCCAATATCTCCGCCAGCTCTTCCAGCACCGACGGCTCATGATTCTCGGGCAGAAGGTCAACGGTGGCGACATGTCCGCTGGCCCGTCGGGCCCCGCGGCTCCTCAGGGCTTGAGCGACATCAAGGACCCGAAGGCCCTCAGCGAGATTATCAGCTACGCGGCGCATTCCGCCCCTGAGCTGCAGGCGCGCGGGGTGCCGAACCACATCATCGCGCTCGTTGAGAAGCACCGCGACCAGCTGAAGGCGACGCTCCAGCAGCAGCGCGACTTCGCGAAGAACATCCAGATCGCGGCGCAGGGTCAGCCGCGCAACGTGTCGAACCCCGCGATGGCGAACGCGAACGCGATGCTCCACCACCAGGCGAACAGCATGAACATGGCGAACGGGATGAACGGCCATGCGAAGCCGCCCATGCAGCCCGGGCAACTCCCGCAGGGGATGAGCATGCCGTCGACGTCGTCGATGCCGCCGAACGGACAGCAACAGCAGCAGGGGCAGCAGCGACCGGGTGGTGCTCCCGGGATGTTGCCTATCTCAACCGGCCGTCCAACTCCCGCACAGATGGCGGCGGCGGTGGAGATGGTCAGACGACTCAAGGAGGAGAACAAGCGTAAGTCTTACTGGAGTGCACCGTCTGCGTTGTTCCGACGTTGGCTAACTGTGTGAAACAGACGTTCAATTCCCCACGACCCGCCCGGTCCACATAGGTGACGCTCAGCGTCTGGAATACAACGCGCAGTTCGAGCACTTGCACCGTCTGGTGACGACGCTGGACCAGAAGCTGCCTCATCTTGCGGTGTGCATGAGGGAAGACGTGATCAAGAAGCTAGTGATGATGGTAAGCGTGTCCTTGCTTTGGAATGAATCATGTTCAATGACATTCGGCTTTGAAAGATTTCTGTGGTCCAGCAGCAACGCGAAATGCTGTCGAGCAACCCAACGCAGTACTTTATGCCGCTGCAGTGGGTGCAGCAGATGATCATGCAGGTCAACCAGGCGAACCATGCGTTCACGACGTGGGTGAACAACGCCATGCGTTCGGGACCACCTGCAGACGGCAGTCAGGCCCAGGCGGGTCCAAGTACGCACAGCCAGCCTGGTCCGTCGACTGGGCCACAACGTCAAGGGCCACTACCCGTCCCTCGACCTCCCACCGCACAGCCCGCGCCCACACCGTCCGCCTTGTCACCTCCTGGGGCTCCCGCACACACGCCTGCGGCGTCCGCTTCATCCCCGCATGTCGTCAGCACGCCGTCGATTTCCAAGAAGCCGACGCCAAAACCGTCTGGCGATGTAGCCTCCGCTCCCACACCCACCCACATCAACTCTCCGCAGACTCCCAGGTCTCCCAGAAACAAGCCCGCCCCGAAGCCCAAAGCGCAGCCGAAGCAGCGGAAGGTGTCTACTAAATCCGGCACCGCTGCTAGTCCAGCCGCTGGTCCTTCGGAGACGAAGCTGCCCGCTACGCCTGCTGCTGCTACTCCCGCGAACGCGCCTACGCCGGAGCCCTCGTCAGGCTCGAAGCGGCCACGGGAAGAAGAGTCGGTCGCATCGACGAGCGCATCCGCGCCTCCGTCCGCCAAGAAGATCAAGACGGAATGGGACGAGGCGCCTAGCGATATTCTCGTGAAGCGGCAGGCGGAGGCAGACGGCGCGAAGACGGACGAGGACACCGTGAAGTTCCTCGAGCAGATGTCGAGCTGGCTGACGCAGATCGGCGGCGAAGGCGACGGGCAGGACATACTGAAGACGGAGATCGCGGAGTCGCTGGACGAGATCTTGAAGGCGTACCCGGTCGCCGCGGACGACGGCATGTCATTAGCCACCTCCAGCTTCATCGAGAGCATCAACGTGGGGAGCTCGTCGCCAAAAGCGTCTGCGGTCGACCCGGCCGATTTCTTCGACTTCACATCGTACGGGCTGCCCGAGGAGGACTCAGGGTCGAAGGCGGACACGCCAGATCTGGTACAGGCATCGTCGTCAGTCGGTCCCAGTCCAGGATCTGCGTCGGAGACTGAGGTGCATCCGGCAGCCTCTACAGGAGCTGATATCGCGAAGATCGCCGACCCGAAGAGCGAGCCGTCGGGGGGCGACTCGATGTCGCAGGACCTCTGGCGGGCGATCGACGGGGGCGAGTCCGCGTTCTACAACTCGACGGACAGCTGGAAGTGGGACCAGCCCATGCCAGCACTGGAGCAGCCGTGGGCGATCTACTCGTCAACATCATAGTCACGATTTTAGAGGAACCTGGAGACTCGGGGCGCGGAGCGGGGGAGGCAATGTGCGGCGGACTGTGTGGTGATATAATACCGACGTGGACCTGGGCTGCTCTTATCTCGTAACATATTTCGCTGTGCTTTTAGTATGCGCGCCGCTGCCTGCCTCGTCTCGTCCAGGGCTCGACTCGTTCACGTTCTTGGCCGCTTGTCTTCGTTCCGGCTGCCCTCCATATCTGGTTCGCCTTCCCTTTATCATCTTCATCCTTCCCCGCTGGCAGATTCCCCTCTCGTCTATATCATCTCATCCATCCTCTCGCCACCTGTCGTCGCATCTGTTGTTGTTTCTTGATTATATTAGTCGTGTCCGCTGTGTATTTTTACGCTTGTCTAGCATGCTATCGATATATCCGCCCCGCAGCTACTGAGACACTTCTGTACACATGTTCGCTCGTCTGAGCTCCAGTTGGTGAAGGCAGAATCTGTGTGCATTGCGCGAACCTCAGACGTCATGACATGGGAGGGCGCTTGTTTATTCAATATTAGCGAAGTCGGTAGCCTGATCCTGGCCTCCCCCTGCGGCTGTTGATCCGTTCTCCACTTTCTCTCATGCACTCGTAGCGGTATACCACCATGGCTGCTTTGAACCTCAATGTCCTTACCGAAAATGCCGTCAGGCTGGGAGCCCGCCTTCAAGAGACTCTCTCGGAACAGACTAGGGACCTCAGCCTGCGGGCTTCCGGCTCGGCCTACCTCGACAACCCAGAGGAAAAGGTCAAGAATATCCGGAAACAGTTGGACTCGAACAGTGACAGGGAGAAGCTTGAGGCAATGAAGAGGCTCCTCGCCGTGCGTCTGCCTTTGACCCGTTGATTTATCCCAAGCGCATTCTCTGACCAGTGCACGCCCATGTAGTTGGTCTCCAAGGGCAGGAACGTCTCCGAGTTCTTTGCTCAAGTGGTCAAGAATGTAGCCTCTCATAACCTCGAGATCCGGAAGCTCGTGTACATCTATCTCCTCCGCTACGCCGAGCAGGAGCCGGACCTTGCGCTCCTGTCCATCAACACCTTCCAGAAGGACCTCTCCGATCCTAACCCCCTCATCCGTGCCATGGCCCTCCGCGTACTCTCCGGAATACAGGTGCCCATGATTGGCAGCATCGTCATGCTCGCCATCAAGAAGTGTGCCGCCGACATCAGCCCGTACGTCCGCAAAGCCGCCGCACTGGCCATACCGAAGCTCTATCAGTCAGTCATACGTTCCTCCGCGCATCGTCTCTCTCATGAGTAATCGTGGGACAGCTTAGACTCGACGCATCAGCCTGAGCTCATCAAAATCATCTCTACGCTGTTGAAGGACCAGTCTCCGCTTTCGCTAGGAAGCGTCGCCATCGCCTTCGAAGCTGTGTGCCCGACACGCCTTGACCTTCTACACCAGCACTATAGACGACTGTGCAGGACCCTCATTGACATGGACGAATGGGGTCAGGTCGACCTCATCAATTTGCTCATCCGCTATGCTCGCGTGATGCTGCCTCGACCCATCCCCGCGACGGCGGCTGGGTCGTCATTAAGCTTCGACGTCGACAGCGACCTGAAATTGCTCATTACGTCTGCGGAGCCTCTACTGCAGTCTAACAACCCTGCTGTAGGTCAACTATGGCTTCTTCATAGAAGATGTGTCTAAGCACGAAAAGCCTATAGGTCGTTCTGGCTGTTGCACGAGTGATTTACTACCTAGCGCCGCAGAATGAGCTACCGAAGATTGTTCCCCCTCTATTGCGACTTCTGCACGTGTCGCCCGAGGTCGAACGTATCGTTCTCACCAATCTAGCGATTACTTCGTCTGCGTTAACTGTGAGTATGGTATCAAGCACCGTGAACAAACCTCTTAATTCACGTTGTTGGCCACAGGACGTTCTTGCGAAGTCATACATCGCGTTTCTGGTCAGAGCAGACGACCCGCAGCGAGTGAAGAAGGATAAGGTTCGGCTTCTTCGCGCGGTTGTCAATCCGGAAAATTATCCATCACTTCTCCGAGAGTTCATTGTAAGTGAAGTTATGTCCCTCGGCGCAACTTACAACTAAAGCAGCAGACTTGCAGTGCTACGCCGACGATGCTGACGACGAGTTGGTTGCTGACTCCATACAAGCCATCGGCTATATCGCACGCGTGATCCCTGAGTCCACCCAGCAGTGTCTCACGGCACTCATGTCGTTCATCCAGAGCAAACACGGTTCGTCTCAGCATCCGTGACTACTATCTTTCTGTCCTCATACCAATCGACGTAGACGTGATCGTCGCGAATGCCGTCCTGGTCCTTAAGTCACTAGTGCAAATTCGCCTACAACAGCAACAAGACGCGATAGCGTACGGCGCACTACCGTCCACCTTCTCCCCTCTTGAGATCATCTCCCGCCTCGCACGTCGTCTAGACGAGATCCGCCACCCTAAGGCTCGGGCCTGCGTCATATGGCTAGTCGGCCAGTACGCCGCATCGTCTGCGGCCCCAGACAATTCCAATGGTCTCACGCACGCAGGACCAGAAGGCATAGCTCCGTGGGCACCTGACGTGCTGCGCAAGACCGCGAAGTCCTTCACGCAAGAGGTGTGTACCGTCCTTTTCCATCCACTCGCGTAGCTTTCTCCGCTCGCTCAACGAGGCACTCGCATGGTGGTTCAGGCGCCAGCCGTAAAGTTGCAGATCATCACGCTCGCCGCAAAACTCCTTGTGTTGTCGCCCGCGGACCGGACGATCGGCCTGCTCAACCGATACGTCTTCTCGCTCGCGCGGTACGACCTCAACTACGACGTGCGCGATCGCGGGCGGATGCTCAGCGCGCTTCTCGCCGGGGTCGCCCCAAACGTCCTCGGAGATAGCGACGATATGCACGAAGACGTCGGTGGTGTGGTCCTGCGACGCGAGCAAGTCAGACTGGTGCTATTCGAAGGCAAGTCCAGTGCCGCTGAAGAGCCTGCTGCCGCGAATGGTACGTTGCATTCCCCCTTTGCTCGTGCGCATGACCTCATAGCAGCTAACCACGCGCGATACTCCCCCTGACTGGTATGGACAGACGACGATCACGGACGCTTCGGCTCGCTCGCCGCAGTGACAGGCAAGTGGGCGGGGAGCGACAACTACTTGCCCGACTGGCTGGAAGAGGGCACGGAGTCCTCGCTCCGGGATACCGAAGCGGATGTGCCGCAACCCCCGGTGCTCACGGCCCAGTCTTCCGCCGCGCGTTCCATCTCGTCAAATAGCGCCAGGCCAACTCCGATCGTACTCACGCCGACGGGCGGCGGCGCCTCGCCTGCAGGCTCATTTTCACGGCAACAGGAGGGCGCAAAGGCGGCGTATATGGATTTGGATAGATTTTACGAAGATACGGAGGAGACTGAGGAGACGGAAGAGAGCGAAAGTGAGGAGAGCGAGGAGGACGATGGAGATGATGATGGGAGTCACCAAGCAGAGTCCAGCGGAGAGGAGTCCGACAGCGATGAAGACGAGAGCGAAGTCGAGCACTTACAGGGTACAGCAAGGTAGTTTACAACAGACTAGTGTATATGTAGATACAACAACATAACCAGATCAGTCGTCGGAGGGGGTTCCCAAAGCCTCGTCGGGAAGCTTGTAGTACAGTGGCTGGACATTTACCAATGAGTATCAGTAACCAAAGGTTATCTGCAAACTGCTCACTGTGTTGAAAACATGATAACCGTGGCCGTTCTTGCCGCCAAGTTCGGGATAATATTCCATTGGGAACCACTGAGACGTGCATCAGACCTCTGCCTTCGGGCCAAGGATACATCAGACACTCACATGGTCCTCCGGCAGCCACTCCTTGAACGACCGAAGATATCTAGCGGTCCTACTGTCGTCCCTGATGGTCCGTTTGTACGGCGGAACAACAAACTGGCCGATTTGCATCTCGGTGTCTGTCACGATGCCCCTCGACACCCGCGCATAGGACGTGCGATACAGCCCGCGATAGAAGATGTATTCGCACCAGCGGTCAGCGTCCTCGTCGTCGATATCGAACACCTTGCCGTCCTCCACCATTATCTGATACGGCGCAGGGCGCGGGGCGTGCGGCTTGGTGACGACGTAGCCGAGGAAGATGACCGGGTCGGGGTACGATTCTGCCATGATGCGAGCGAGTTCGGTGGCTTGTAACTCGCGGTCAAGTGGAGTCTCCTCTGCGATGACATATGTGAATGGTGGTGCACTTATCGCGGATGAAGGCTGGAAAGTCATACCTTGACCATTGTGAGACACGATGACCTTGACCGGTGTACCAAACATATTTAGGTAGGCCTCGATAGCAGGCGCAAGCTCGCCGTCAGGTGAAGGCAGGAGATGGTGCGTGGAGTTGATGATGGGGAACTGGTGCTACAGTCAGACAGTAACTTCGACATTCGAGTTCAAAGAACGTACCTTCGAGAGTAGCACCGCGCCCCAGGTGTGCTGATTAGGCCCCGGACCTATATCGACATGCTGGGCCAGAATGAGCCATGCGCCTTCAAGAGCAAAACCAGATGAAACAACGACTCACGAAACCGAGGTCTTCTGCGATGACCCGCGTACTTGTCCAGAGGGTCAGGCACAACAAACCGCTTGCGAGAGGGGTAAACTTACAGGTCACGGTTCCCAAAGGTAACGCGCTACGAAGATTGTCTCAGCACTAAGCGTCTCAAAGCCTACTGATCGGCACTTACGTGGAGGTCCGTCTCCAGCAACCCGACAACATCCAGTTCCATGTCCCTATGCGCCAATCCGTCAAACATGCACTCATTCATGACCACGACAGAAACGCTCACTTGATCAAGTCCCGCATCAACCTCTGGCTGTCCCTGCCCCGATTGTCGATCCCGAAATGCACCGTCCAAATACCCGCTCTGACGATCCTCGGCCCAGGTCGATGAGGCGTCGGCACCACGGTCGGTATGTGGTAAAGCGTCGCGAGGAGCGACAACGCCGACAGGAGCGCAAGCGCGTACTGAACAGTGTACTGTGCGCGCTTCGAGAGGGTCAGAGCCACAGAGCCGTTGCCCAACGCAGGCCACTTGAACGCAAGACCGATGCCCGCAAACTGCGCCGCGAGCACCCTGAGGACTCGACCGTTCAGCACACACACAAGGCGTCCAGGGATGGCACGAAAGGACACAAACGTACCAGTTCGTTCGCTCGCGGAAGTACTCTCCCCCAGGCACGAACGCATACGCGACCGTGAACACGCTCGCGACGTCGAAAAAGCACACCACCAGCCACGCGACCGCCGCCGTCTTCGCCACCCCGCCGTCCAGCGCAGCCGCCCTCGCGCGCGCCCACACGGTCGGTACCAGACTCATGAGGAACGCCGCGACGCCCAGCCCACCCGCGTACCCCGTCCAGTCCTTGTAGGTGTACATCACGTACGCACTCGCGGATCCGAGCGCGAGGTACAGCGGGTGCGCGAGGACGTCAGAGGTGGACGCGGAGCCCGCGAGGAACGCAGCAAGTCCGAGCCCAAGCACCTGGGCGAGGTGCGTGAGCGAGCCGTGCTGGCTCGGGATGGGGCCGGTGATCGGATATCCGGTCCATGACCAGGCGATGAGCGTGCTAGGGTCGCCTAGTAGGGAATGCAGTGAGAAGATGAAGCTTCCAAGGAAAATAGCACCAGGGAACCAGTGCGTCTGAGGCGCAGGGGTTGGAGCAGACTTCGCAGGCTTGACAGGCTGCGACTGGACGGGACGATACGCGAACTCAAGGATAGCGAGAAGTGCGAGCGCAATGCCAGTCTTATTGCATCCGCCCGAATTCTCGTTGACAAATGGCCAGACTGCCACATATAGATGAGCATGACGACTGAAAGCGCGAAATCCACAGGACGTACTAGGGTTGTTCGAGTGGTTGGCGTGCTTCGACAGGGAAGTCATGAGAAAGCCGAGTCCAGTGACTGATGATCCAGGTCAGTACGAATAGGTCGTAATCATCGACACCGTTAGATGCAACACATACCCAAAGCCTGGTATGCAACTCCCTCATCATCCCCGCCAAACCACACCGCAGTCGCACCGACAGTAGCTGCGGAGTTCGCAAACGACACCAACAGGAGTCTAGTCATAGGACTCGAAGACAAGTACGAAGCAAGGCCGACCAGCGTCAGAACGTGCAGGGTCGTGCGACCCTCCCTGCTGTAGGCCCATCCCTTGAACGGAGGGATCCCCAGCAAGAGCGGGGAGAGGGAAGACAGCAGAGCGAGCTCTTGTCCGGAGATGCCGAGCTGCCAGATCGAGAAGTAGAAGAGCGTCGGCGTGAGGGCGGTGAAGACCGACCAGAACATGTAGGCTGTCGTTCCGCTCCAGGTCAGCCTTTCTCATCGCCACTTCCAGCGTAACTGCGTTGCACATACAGAGATACACGTCGCTGACGAACGATACGGTCGGCTGTGCACACGAGTATAGGGACTGTGTTGCAGTGGCTTTCGTTGCAGTAGCCTCCTTGCCGTTTGGTTGTGAGGTACTCTCACCAGCCGACTTGACAGCTGTCGTGGCTGCGACCGGTGTAGGGGCGGACACGCTACTACTGAGAGGAGCATCCGCGCTATGTGTGAAGCACCGATCAATATTCAGTTAGGCGAGACGATGAAGCTGTTGGTACATTTTGTCTGCCTCGGATGAACTGGCCACGAAGTTCCCTACAGTCATCTACCGCAATGCGTTTAGCATCCTTGCAATTGATAGCATTCTGAGGAGTAGGGTCTCACCTTCAAGTCCGCTGCTTGCAAGTCTAGTTCTACCGAAGAGTCGTACATGACATCCAGGAGTATGAGACTCCACTCGAAGAAGCTATACCGCGTGTACGCTACAACACATCGAAAAGATTGTGAAGCACGGTGTGTACCAAGTTTACAAGGGGTACTTGCCTCCTGGTATACGATGCACTTTATGCTGGATGAAGAAGTATATCATTGGGACAAGAGAGCCGAAGAAACTAGAAGAGCGTCAGTTCACGATCTATTCCAACTACCTGCCATCTTCGAACGTAACGCACGCTATGGAAGTCCATCGTCTAGCATGCAGGTCAGCGTGCTTCGTCGTTATCCGTGCGTCGAACTCACCTCCGACGTCTAGCAGCAGTGTGGTTCGCAGGCGTGAATGCTAGAGAACCGAACATCCACGGCAGGTTCAGCACAATGTAGGAAACCATGAGCACGTCATGGACATCATGGTCGTCCGAGCTCGTGATGAAGACCCATCCTCCGCAGGAAAGTGTGCGGAGCAGCCCGACTAGGAAGAGAAAGCCTGGTATACTGGAGGTCGCGGACCTGTGCAGGTAGTATTGCAGCGCAACCAACGCGAACCTCGGTCCTGCGCAGCAATATTAGATACAGAGACTTTGTAGCCAATCGAACCTCATTCCTCATCCCACGCTTCATGTGTGTGTGTGTGCGCGCGCGCAGAAGAATGTGGGCAGCAGAGCGCGAGCACGTACCGGCATTTATAGCTATCAAGATCTGGAAGATGTTTCGTTCTGGGTACCAATCTCCGATCCTAGACACGCGAATACGCGTCCATCAAAGCGGTTTCTTCGTTACCCCTGCATGCCTTTCAGCCACTAGCAATGAACGCACTCACGTTGCGGACACGGACGGGAACCACTCCTCAGGGTATCCTGCGACGCCATTCTTGACAATCTTCTTGTAGTGGAGCGCGCAGCCGATGGCGAGGGCACTCAGGAATGCGGCGAAGGCGAGATAGGTGTGGGCGCGGGCGATGGTCGACGCGTGCAGGACGAACGGGTCCCGCTTGCCGGCTACGGAGGGCGCCATCTCGACTTTGTCTCACTGCCTAGAGGTTCCAACTCGGCTTTGCGCGAGGCAGACGACCACAGCGTACAGTCAACCTCGAGCTAGATGTGGTGAAGAAATCCTAGTGGGAGTTGAGCGCAAGACGGACTTGTGCGTGCCCGTGCCCGGCGTTTCAATGTGAAAAGGAGACCGAGACGGGACAGCGCTCCGAGAATGCGTAGCAAGGTGAGTAAGGGCTGATGAGACAGCCGCGCTCGAGGGCAATGTTGTGCTGGACACTGCGGTGGTGGACGCTGTTCACGAGCTCCAGCGTCGCATAAGTGTCGGAACGTGTGTCGGACGCTGTCCGCTCACCGACGGCGTCCACCGCCTTCGCTGTCATACTCGCCTTCTCCCACGTGCCCACGACGCCCCCTTGTCCCCACCCGGCCAGGCCCCCGTCGCGTCTTTCCCAGTCCGGACCAGTGCGAAAATGCGTGAAAAATGGTCTGTTCTTCAAGGATGAGATTCAAGAAATAAGTACAGATAACCACAATACATCGTTCGTATAGATGGGGATAGGATACGTAGACTGGACACAGCGAGTAGACATGCGCAACAACAGCACAACAGACCGAGAGCAATCGACAAATCGACAAGTCCGTCATATAAACACACCGGTACCCGCGCTCGCAGAGCCTCATCTCCTCCTCGCCCCAGTGCTCGCCCTCGGACGTAGTCTCTCCTCCCCTTCGTCAGCGACCGCACCCTGGACGTACCCCTCGCCCATGAACACAGGCGCACCAGCCCCGCCTCCCCTCGCAAGAAACCCCCTCTGGCTGCTCCGCGTCCCGAATGCGACGAGCTGCCCGCTGTCCAGATCCACCTCAGGCTCGCTCGGAGGCTGCCGAGGCTCCTCCGAGGACTCCCTCCACAAGCTATCCCCCGCCCTCCTGAGCTCCTCGTCGAGCGTCAGACGGCGCTTGGCATGGTTCGACAGCCTCGACGCGGGCCTCTCGCCCTTCAGCTCCGCCTCCGCCTCCGCTTGCGCTTGAGCCTGAGCCTGAGCTTGTGACAACGATCGACTGCGGCTGTGGCCAGAGGAAGCAGACGTCGCGGTCTTCTCTCTCGCCCTGGAGACGCGCGAAGGCCCAGCGACAGGCAGCTCCTCGTCGAACAAGCTCCCACCCAGCCCTTCTGTCCGCGCCCGCGCCATAATCAACGGGTCGTCGCTGTCCGACCCATCGTCCCGCGGGGGCGGATTGACAGGCACGCGTCTCGGCAGCTTAGTGGGCACGGGAACCTTGGCAGCCTTCGCCCTCGCAGGCGGCTTCGGCTTCACCGGCGACCTCGACGGCATGGGGCTCTCCGGGATCCTGCGCGCGAAGGCGTTCTTCCTCGCGGTCTCTGCCTCCGCCCCTGCCCCCGCAGTTTGCTCTGGTTCGGGGCTGGGACTGGGACTGGGAGATGGCTTGTGCTTCACCTGAGGCGGAGTCTCCAGCGCGTCCACGTCGATGATCTCGGGTTCTTCGCGCCGCTGCGGTTGGCTTGTCAGTTCCCTTGGCAGCACCGTATCCGCGCCGACGCCGCGGCCGCTGTCCGAAGGCGTGTCGGGGAGCTTGTCCTCACTGTGCCCACTGTGGTCGTTCTCGTTGTCCGAGCATAGAGAAGGCGTCGTGAGGTCGGTCTCCGACGCACGAGCAGGCCAGATGCGCAGCGGAGCCTTCGACTTCGAATGGGATGTACGGGGACGAGACGTAGAGGGGGCTGTGTCAAACAAGCTCGAGCGGGAAACCGAGGACTGAGAAGAGGTAGACGCCGTGGACTGGGAACTGGCCGCAGAAGACTGAGAACTGGTAGAGGACTGTGACGATTGCGAGCTCGACGCAGACGAGGATCCGCCAGTGATGTCTGACCGAATGAAAGCTGTCTCGCGACGCTTAAAGGGGCCTGCTACGTCCGCATTTTTGTCAGCAGTGCCGATAGCATAAGAAATCCAACGTGAGGCTCACCAATAGGTTCCTCCGCCGCGTCCCTCTTCCTCTTCTCCCCGATGAATATTCTCGCAGCGACACCCGTGTCAAACGAAGTGTCCCCCAAGATCGCCGCCCTCCTCGCCTCGCTGACCACGCCTGCCCGTGTCTCTCCGGCGATATCCCCAGCAGCAGACGGTGCAAACTGAGGCGGGCCCATCGACCCAGCCGGCCCGCTCACCTTGCGCAATCGCTTGCTCTTCATCTCTTGCAAGAACGCAGCCATCTTATCTGAGGGCACATTGACGGTGGGCTGACCCGCCTTGCGCGTCCGTGCCCCGCCGTACGCGACCGCGTTGATTGGTGCCTCGACTGGAGGCCCGGTATGTTTGAGATTGGCACGTGCAGAGGCGAAGAAATTCGCTGGATTCCCTGACGAGGACGTCGAGGCCTGAACGCGCATATGCGGCGGAGGCGGTGGTGGTGGGGGAGGGGGCATCATCGCAGCGGCATTCGGACCGCTCTTCGAGGCCAACTAGAGATGCATCGCGATTGATTACTATGGTCTTTTTGCGGGATGTAACGCACGCACCTCGACCCGCAGACGAGCGACCTCCTCTTCAAGCATGCGAATCCGTTGTTTGTCCCTCTCACGCTCGCTATCGTCTCTTGCGTGAGCGTTCCGTGCATGATCCTCCCTAGCCTCGTGCAACTCTTGCTCCTTGCCTCGCACCCTGATCTCCCCCGAGGTATCCCACGCACGCTCCTTGCCTTTCCTCGAAGTCGACCTTGCCGCAGGCTCCAAGGGTCCAGGTTCGAGCTCTTCGGTGGATATGGAACGGTGATGTGACGGTTCTCGGTGCCGCGAAGGCCCTGCCTGATCTGCATCCATCGACTTTCCCTTCGTGAGGCTCTGTGAACGCCCCCGTCCAGGTGACCGCTCTGGAGCCAAGGCGATCTGCTGTTCGTCTGCCTGTCCCTCTTCTTCTTCCGGTTCTTCCTCGATCGCTGGCGGAGGTGTGCGAGGACGCGGGACGGCACGTTTCATGGGGGTTGGTATCGCCTCAGGCATGAGGGATGCAGATCGTTCGAAAAATGAGCCAGGCATCGTCGGAAAGGGGAGAGAGTTTCGTGTAGTAAGCGGCGTTGGGGGTGATGGCATCGATTTCGATTTCGACGGTGCTGGTGGTGGGGGCATGAGATCTTTTGGATCTTCGGAGGCTCTTTGGTTACATAGACGCACTGAATCATGTAGAGATGATGCTCACCAGGAAAGGTCTTCTTGGCCGACTTCCCCTGTTGTGACGATCGCGGTTGCGGTTGCGGTCCAGGCTCGTCGACCTCCTCAACCACATCCTCATGCCTAACATCATCGACAACAGCATCTCGCCTCCTCTTCTTCAATAGTTTTGGTAACGGTCGTACAGGCAATTCATCTGCTACCCAGGTTAGCACGAGCGCAAGGACGGCCCAGTGTGAGAAGTGCGTGAGCTCACCATCCTCGTCATCGGCAGCCTCCCTCTCCGACGACCTCTCCCGCTCCTCCTCTCTCCCCTCCGTAACAGGCGTCCTCTTCTTCGCAATAGCCTTCTGTGCGCGCTCGGCGCTATCCTCCTCGCGTAGCCGTCGTCTCGCCCGCGCCCGCTCGACTTCAACCTCGCTCCGCTTCCTCACGCGCTTCGCCCTCCGCTCTCGCTCCCTCTCCCTATCCCTCTCACTCCTCCTGTCAGCTCCATCATCGCGTATCCCCCTCTTCCCATCGAGCGTAACGCGCGAACTCGATGCTTGTGGTTGTGTCTAGGTACGCCGAACGCGTCGCTTCAGCACCCACTCTTCCCTAGCAAGCGCGCATGATATCTCACCTTCTGCTGCACTTCTCCACCTGTCGCAGCGGTAACAAACGACTCGAGCTCCCGCGACACAAAGCTGAATGCAGACGCGAGCAGTCCTGGCGCAGCGGGCGGGTCGCGCGGCCTGGGGGGCATGGCTAGCGGTGGTCGTAGATGGAGGAAACGGAACAACGTTGAATGCAAACATCTGTCAACAACGCCGCTGTGGCCACTTTTCCCACGAGGCGCGTCGCGCGCGCATCCTTCTCCTGGCGCTTCGGTCAATTGTGTTCACCCCTCCATTCCTCGAGCTCCTCATCGGGTCTTGTGAGTGAAGCCACCCGGTTGCAGCTGAAAATCTTCGAGACATCCGAATAGGTTGAGCTGCAATATCTTGTAGATGGGAGCTATAGTAATACACGGGAAAAACGGAGAGGTTGCAGTCATAAGTTAGCGTGTAGTACACTATAGCCGTGCAGCATGGGCAACCATATCCAACACGAAAATCAACAGCAACAAATATCCGTGTCCTTCATACCACTAGCAAGATCAGATCAAGCTACAACAGTCGTAAAGGGTCCGCGCACCTCTTGTCTGCTCCTACCTGTAACCGCCGTAGGACGTGTAACCGGGTGGAGGTGCGCCACTCGCCGGAGGTGTCGTGCTGCCAACTTGGCTTCCCGCAATGGATGCGCGCACAGCAGCGTAGGGGTCTGCGTACTGCATTGTCCGACTGACGCGCGGCTGATCATCCGGATATTGGCTGGGCGCGAAGCCACCCGCAAACCCAGACGGCGCGGGATCAGAAAATGCTCCATACGCGTCGATGCTGGGGCGGCCCGCTGGCTGTGGGCTGAAAGCAGGAGCAGATGGGGACTGGTATGAGAGGTTATTACTGGAAGCGTTCGTAGGGACACCAGAAAGACGGTTCGCATCGCTGAAGGGGGAGGAGTAGTTGTTATTTGCGTTATCCGAGTATGGCTTGTGGCCAGCCTCCTCGTCCGATATTTCGTCTTCGTCGTGGTCATCCGCACGCTCATAGATGGATCCTTCGGCCTGCTCGACGGGGTGGGTGAAGGGTGGGTCACGTGGGCGAGAAGTCTTCCCGTTACGCCAGTCCAAGACGGTCAGGGTGAGCGAACAGCACCAAAAGACTAGATATCCATAAGTAAGCTATTCCGATGATGACGTTGTATGAGCATACCGAATACAAGCCAAAAGAATATGGCAGCAGCCTTCTTGGTGCTGCAGAAACCACTGAGACCCTTCTGGAAGTCTTTACCGAGCTTAGCGTGGGGGTCCTTGCTCGGGTCTTTGCACCCGGGTTCTGTCCATGCTGAGATAGTAACGATGAAGCTACATGGCAGTGAGTCTCTCGATAGAAGTTTGGATAGTGACAATGGTAAAACGCACGCAATGAGCAGACTGACTGCTGTGCCAGCGCCCGACAAAATGAACCCAACGCGTGTTTCTCGAAGTGCGCGTGCAAGGCGCGCGCCCTTGTCGTATTTCTCGTATACGACGGGGACCAACAGGATGAACAGCGAGTAGAGTACGCCGAGAACGGCGATGAAGATGGCAAAGCCAGTCAAGCCGGCTGAACACGAACATGATCGAGAGTCAGCTCGTGTGCGTCACAGGTTCCCGGTGCGTCACAACTTACACGGCCCCACTTTCCACTTTTGCTGGAACCCGGCTGCGCCGGCCATGGTACACATTGCCAGGAAGTTGAAGAACGTTTGCGAGATGTGGAAGACGATGGCGGGTTTCGACACAATCATCTAAGCGAGCACTCGCGTGAGCGATCGGTTCAACAATAAGCGGTAGGTAAGGAATATGAACCCAAATCCATATCGTCGTCAGTATAGGGATGAAGAGGAGGAATACGAGATATCCCTCTGTCTGCGTAGTCTGTTGTGCGGTCTCTGCAGCCGCGACCATGGACGGGTGGCGGGAGTGTCAAAAGAACATGAACCTTACGTAAGCCATCTACAGCCGCAGCTCATGCTGTTGTGTAGGCTTCGCGGCGCAGTCACAGCATGTCGCCCGCAACAGCGCACTCGACACGTAGTGCTGCAAGTAGTATGATGGAGGGTAGTAGTATGTAGAGGGTGGAATGGGATCCCGAGAGATGAAAAGAAGAGGACTCACGTCATCCTCGAAGGGGACCACTCCGCCGTTGCCAATGCCAGTGCTGGAGGCTTGCAGGGGCAACGAGTGCTTTTTCTCTGGCAGCACTCGGAGCGCAGCGTTCTGTATCTTGTCTAATAGCGACATGAGGATCTACGGAGAAGGGTTGTGGCGATAAGCCTGAGGTGTGGAGGGGAAGGTGGAGAGGACGGGGTGGGTCGTGAGTGTAGCTACAGACGTCGTTAGAGTGCGAGCGTGAAGCGTCGTGACAGATTATGTACGAGCGCGGCGACTCGGAGTAAAGTCGAATGCAGCGCAAAAGACCTGCGGAGGGGGCAATGCAAAAGAACAGCCCTGCATTGCGGCGCGCGGTGCATGTCTCTGACCATGCTTGCATAAGCGATTCTCCTTATCAGGCATCTGCCCCGAGGGCGCACTCGTCGCTCATCCATGCAGATCCCCTACATGTTTCCCGCGACGTGGTGGACCCAGACTGCGCCTTTGCGGCGAACCATTCATGATCGGCTCATACATACAGTAGGCAACATCCATGCTTGTCCGTTTCTCCCAGGACTGATGAATGAACGGACTTCTGAATGGGCGCCTGTATGAGCCTCGCTGCGCCGCTCAGCTTCGTAAGATCCACATGAGACGGCTACAGGTACACGCCTTTACGTCCGCAAATCTGCTGCTACATAGAGGCTCAACGCATCGGCCTCCCTGACTGATATGCTCTTGTATCTTGGGCCGACCCATCCTGCCGTTACATAGTGACGTCGGCCGGTGGGATTGGTCCCAAAGGCTTCGGAACCTAACAAGGACAAACAGTCATATTCGGCGGTATCGAAGCGTCTACGTCACGCGCGTGTCTTGGACTGGAAACTTTGGGGAGACTGCTTCCGACACGAGCAACCTCCAGTACGTAGGGCACACATTCGCAGCGGTCTGTCATCCGACTGACATTACTTCGTTATGACATAGGTTTAGAAGGGCCACTTCAGCCCCTCGGTTCTAACAGAAGCCGGCTTTCATACGAGCCCCATCCTCTTTCGATGTATTAACGAGAGCAGAGGCCATCTAGATCAATGTCCCTGTTGTTCAGGAATCTGAGGATACACCAAATCTTTGGTGCGAACACAGATGTTGGCAAGACCGTTCTCACGTCCGCGCTAGTTCGCGCTTCTGCGGCAAATGGCCATATCGTGCATTACTTGAAGCCAGTTAGCACAGGCCCTTTGTCAGATGCTGACGACGAGTAAGCCGAAGCGACGCAGTCAACGGCCTTGCTCCGCACTGACCAAACCGCACTACAGACGTATACTCGTTTTAGCCGGCAAACATAGAGACCGTTTACACAGCAAATGTCTCTTCCGCTTCGATGATCCCGTAAGTCCGCATCTGGCTGCACGCTGTGCAAACGAGGGTGAAGTTGTTCAGGTGATTTTGCGTGACATCTCTGTTCTTGTGCCATTGCTGAATCCTGCAGTGTCATAGAGAGTGGTGCCTACAGATGATGCCTTCGTGAACGCGGTCGCGAGCTACGTCCGCAGTTGTGCCCAAAAGGTTACGGCCCCTAGCCATATGTATGTCGAGACTGCGGGAGGTGAGATTTAGGAGTGCCTTGTATAGCCTCTCTCTGTTCTTTCTATCCTCTCCCTTCAGCCGTTTTCCTGACGATATCATAGGCGTACACAGTCCAACATTATCCGGAACGACTCAGCTGGACAGCTATCGACCGCTCTTCTTCCCGACTGTCTTGATCGGCGACTCGAGGCTCGGTGGTATCTCCTCCACGATCGCCTCCTATGAAGCAATGCTCCTTCGAGGTTACATCGTTGATGCCATACTGCTCTTCCGTGATGAGTATTATCGCAACTGGGGGTACTTGTCCCCTTACTTCGCCGAACGCGGAGTCCCAGTGATGTCGGTCCAACCTCCCCCAGAGCGCCATTCGGATCCTACCAAGGATGGCGCCCTTACTGAGAGCTACTATCAAGACATCGTACCCCCGACCGGCGATAGTCCAATCTTCGAGGTGGTCAAGCACCTAGACGAGTGTCATACCCGCCGCATAGCAGAGCTTGACTCTATGCCTCGTCGAACGCTCGACTCGATCTGGTGGCCCTTCGTACAACACGGACATGTCAAGGGAGAAGCGGACGTCAATATCATTGACAGTGCATGGGGCGACTTCTTTAGCATCTACAACGGTAATCGCACACTTCCCGCCCCGACCTTGTCACCGGCTGCATCCCCCGCCACTTCACGGCCTTCGTCACTACTCGAGCCTCAGCTTGACGGCTCGGCCTCTTGGTGGACACAAGCCCTCGGCCATGCCCACCCCTCCTTGGCCCAGGCCGCAGCGCGCGCGGCCGGCCGATACGGACACGTCATGTTCCCCGAGGCGTCGCACCTCCCCGCTCTCCAGCTTGCAGAGCGTCTCATACAGAACGGCCCCGGCAAGGGTTGGGCGTCGCGCGCGTTCTTCTCCGACGACGGCTCGACCGGCATGGAAGTCGCGATCAAGATGGCTCTCCGGGCGTTCTCAGTCCGCGAAGCTGGGCAACTCGGAGGGTCGCGCAGGAAGGACCTGGGCATCCTCGGGCTGAAGGGCAGCTACCACGGAGACACCATCGGCGCCATGGACGCGTGCGAGGACGCTGGCGTGTACACATGCGAGTGGCATGACGCGAAGGGGTATTGGTTCGATCCTCCGACGGTCTCCATCCGGAAAGGCAAGACGGTGGTCAGCCTTCCTCCGGCCATTGCGGCTGAGACGGACGATGGCAAGGCCGACGTTGAAACTGTGTCGTTGTCTTGGACATACAACGTCGAAGAGCGCCTTCAGTCTTCTCTCGCAGATACGTACCGCACGTACATTGAACGGACGCTGCAGAAGCTCAAGGAAAACAGCGGGCTGAAGATTGCCGCGCTCATACTGGAACCGATAGTAATGGGCGCAGGCGGGATGATCTTCGTCGACCCCCTCTTCCAACGCGTCCTCATCGACGTCGTCCGCGGCACGCCCTCATCGTCCGCAACATCTGAATGGTCCGGACTTCCCATCATCTTTGACGAGGTTTTCGTCGGGTTCTACCGCCTCGGCTTCCCTACGACGCACCCCCTCCTCGGCACGACCCCGGACATCTCTGTGCACGCAAAAATCCTCACAGGGGGTCTCGTGCCACTGGCGGTCACGCTCGCCTCAGACTCGATCTACCGCGCGTTCCTCAGCGACGACAAGGCTGACGCGCTCTTGCACGGACACAGCTACACGGCATACCCCGTCGGATGCGAGGTCGCGCGTGAGACGCTCGAGATAGTAGACAAGCTCGCGGCGAGCGACTGGTGGAGCGAAGCGCGGGAGAAGTGGAAGGTACCCCAGACCCAGGCAGAGCCTACAGCTACGAGCGAAGCGGCTGTATGGAGCTTCTGGGACCCGGAATTCGTCAACGTCGTGTCGCACATGGACCACATCGCGGAGGTCATGGCTCTTGGTACGCTGCTCAGCATCAAGATCAAGGACGATGCTGCCGGTAAGAGCGCTGCGCCTTATCTCCAAGCCTTGTAGTTGCTGACTACCTCCATCATGCAGGCTACCAGTCTCACTCTGCGCGAGCATTACTCGAGTCCATCAGGACAGCTGTCCCGACCGGCAGCGATAGCTTGTCCCCGGCGCCAGGCGGCTCGCCCTTTGGAATAAACTACAGGACGTTAGGGAACGTTGCGTACTTCATGCTTAGCCTGAACACCCCTCCGAGCGTAGTACGTGCGGTTGAAGAACGGGTATGGCGCGTCCTACAAGATAACAAGCGGTGATTTATTGCGGAAGATAAACGTATGAAAGCATGAAAGTAAACGCGGAATAACAGTGCCAATAGCATTCTTGTAACGTACTCTCTGGTGGGCTTGGATCATCGAGAAAATGAAAAGCGACTGGGGCCTTTATGAGCGCTACGTAAATTCTTGGATGGCGGACCTCGGCCCGGGCGAGAGCCGTGGAGGCCCCCGAAGTCGGATTCGGTGTCGATCTCTGGAGTCTGGCCGACGACCTTCGTCACTCCCCCACGCCGGCCAAGCTCTTGCACTCAGTTCTCACCCTATCGCCACGACAGCTTGACTCCCGTAAGTCGCGTGGAGAGCTGACTTCGCGACGACCTTGATCTTGGACGAGCATACAAACCGCCCTGCGAGCGGGCCCGACGCGGAACCCAGTTTACTATGCGGCGCCACGCAGCTTCCTCACTGTTGAACTCGGCGTGCAGAGGTGGAGCATACAAGGCTCTCGCGGTTCGTCTAGCATCTGACTCTTCTGAGTGTGTGATGATTGAGACGTCGGTCTTACAGATATCTCACGCAGCTCGTCCATCAATACCCTTGGTCGCGCGTTTCTCCACATCGGGTCGAAGATTCTCTGAATCTCCACCAGCACAGCCCACGAACCATGAGATCCAGAGGAGTCCGGAGCTACCGAGTAGCAGGATAGATGACAAGAAGGTTGTGCTTGGTTGGGATACGACAACATATTCACGATTGTGAGTACCCTCTACGAATCCATGTTATGTGGGGCTGACATGCTCAAGCCATCATATCTGGTTGCGAGACCACTGCCGCTGTCCTCACTGTTTCCATCCACACACTAAACAGCGTCTTGTAAACACATTTGAGGTGCACTTGGTCAAATTCCAACTAGGTATCGGATATAGTGCTGATCGTCTCCGCTCAAGATACCTCCGGAAATCAAGCCGACGCATGTAGAATCCAAACCAGAGGGATTAGAGGTCCATTGTGAGCCATTCTGGCATGCTTTGCTAAAGCACGTCAATAACCACACGACAGGGCCTTCATCTCAGCCACATACATCAATATACCCTTGGTCATGGTTACGGTATAATTCCTACGATCCCCCCATGATGCAGCCTCCTAAGCCAGAGTGCGTTCCAGCTATCCCTTTCGGCAGTGCAACCAATAACAAGCTCTTAGGCGTATCCTCTGGGGATCCAAAATTCTGCAGGACCCGCCAACTGTTACTCACGAGGAGGCTATGGCTTCAGATGACTCTGGCCTATTCAAGTGGCTATCTTACGTCGACAAGTTCGGGTTTTGTTTCATCTCAGGTGTCCCTGCAACACCGGAGGCGACAGAAGAGCTCTCCCGGCGCATAGGCTTCATCAGAGAGACGCAATGTCTGTCTTCCTAACCCTCCGCGTGCACCACGATTTTCGCTGAATCCTTTCTCAGACGGAACTTTCTGGGACTTCACCTCTGATCTCGCCAAGGGAGATACCGCATATACTACACTCGCCCTTGGGGCGCACACAGACACCACCTACTTTGTGAGCAACAAGCCACCTGCTCCATAATCTTGCTGAGAGCCTCGCGGCAGACGGATCCATGCGGATTACAGCTCTTCCACTTACTCGAGCACACCGGCGGGACGGGCGGCGCTACACTGCTAGTCGACGGCTTCTACGTTGCGTCCATATTGAAGGAGCTCCATCCCGAAGCATACGAGCTTCTCTCCACAGTCCCGGTCCCCACCCACGCTGCTGGAGAAGCGGACGCTTTGTTCGCCCCAAACACTGTCAACACGCCCGTTCTCAAGCATGAAGCTGGGGAGCTCGTGCAGGTGCGGTGGAATAACGATGATCGCAGTGTGTTGCGGGACCTCCGGCCTGACCAGGTCGAGCCATGGTGCGTACACGGCGCTTGTGTTTCAGATCTTGTAAGTTGTTGGACGTCTCATATGAGCGTAGGTACGATGCGATCCGGACATGGTACAAACTGCTCACCAGCCCCGACTCCGAGTACTGGGTGCAGCTGTCGCCCGGCACTGCCGTAGGTGAGTCCCGCCTTCTCAAAGCTGGCGAGTCTCTTGTGCTAACTCGAGTCGCAGTGGTCGACAATCAACGCGTACTTCACGGACGCTCAGCCTTCGATGGGAAGCGCCGCATGTGTGGCGCATATATCGGGATGGACGAGTACCGATCGAAGCTTGCCGTGCTGAAGGAGAAGTTCGCTCCCGACCCCGTCACGCAGGACACTGCGGCCACTTCGAGCGTCAACGGCAGGAGCATCTGGCACCCCGCCCTTTGAATAATCTATTGGTTCGCGGGACACCGTGGAAGGCGGCATCACAAACTATCCTCTCTGAAGACGGTGGTTGTATATCAACCTCCTGCTCTGTGTACTCGTCCATGTAGGATACACTCGGGTGTTCTATTACACCTTGTCAATTTCACGCTCCCCGAGGCATCGATCAGTTCAGCTGTATACCGAATAACATAACAGTCGAGACTCGAACATGATACAGAATGATCCAACACGCAACCAGGTCACAAATCCTGAAGGGCGAGAAAACCAGTTTGCTCGGCTGACGAGGTCAAACGCCCGCCCGTTCTAGACACTACTCGCGGTTAGTAAGTCTCCTTCTAACGAGAACAACACAATACTTACCACCGAACTACCAGGCCGTCAGATGATACATCAACAGATGATAACGAACGATCGCTTTGCTTCGGTACCTGACTCTCATCCTCGTATAAATGCTAGAGAAGCACGGTTAATTTGTTCAGTTACTCTGTGCACGGACTCTTCGAGATCTGAAAACAACCACGGTTAGTGAGTCCTTTCGTGCACGAGTTACACGTAGTGCAAGTACTTACCACCTAGGCATGTGGAGCCGGGCTCCGAAGCCCTACATTCTTCGAGACTCTGACCAACTCATCTCTGATACGCGGCGCAAGACACCCAAGGACGTATGAAATGGTCAGCATGAGTGGCGTAACCATCTGTACACCTTGACCTCGTCTCAGCGCCCCGAAAAGCTGGAAAGAAACAGCGGTTAGTAAGTCTGCGCCCTCTAAGTCGTACTCATACTTACCTCCGAGGGGAAGAGACGAAGGTGGTGATGGTGGTCAATAGCGCTGTGGATGGGCCTTGCTCTGCCAGAGGGCGGCTATATAGACTCAATTGCAACTGAGGCTGACATTCGCGGGCGCGGGTGGCATGGCCGATCGTGGTGTCAGCCTCTCTGTTTTGGACAGTACTGTCGAGCGCTCAAGTTCTTGACTCTGTGGCTAACATGGGGCTTCTGAATTCTTCAAAAGCTTGACCTGCGTTGAGGCTACCAATGCGAAGGCTAAATGTGACAAAGCCACAAAAGCAAGGTTTGCGGACTTTGCATCAATCTGGTTCTGCCGCTCGCCCGATGGTATTCAGATCAACATGAAAGTGCTCAGCATAGCCACCAGATACTCATTGTGTCACATGTATTCATCTTAGCGTAAGTACAACTGATCCGGAGCGGATGACTCGAGACAGCTTGCTGACGTACTGTGCCTGGGATGCCGCCATCTGTCACGAACTCGCATATAGAGGCACGAACAAGCGACTTGCGTAGGGCGCACCTTACGCACCGCTCGACTCCTGGACCCGCTGCTCAGTGCTGAATCACAAATCTGTCTCTTGATCCCTCCAGCAATCCGGAGTTTTGCGCGATGACATACAATGAGGCCGCCTTGCAGCTTGTTCAGTATTCCGCTCGCACGTCAGCCGGCACAATGCTCAAAGTCTCGATCTCAAGCCTGTTGTTCGGTGGGTTTCCCGATTTTCTCCGTGGATCCTGCTAACAAATATCATTCAGGTGTTCTGACACTACTTGTGTTGACGGCTCTGTCTTTTCTCATGTAAGCCATCCATGGCGCTCCATCCTGCCCACTCACAGTCTCGACATAGTCGCAAACGAGCCTTGGCGCGTACGGCAGGGATTGTGCTACTCTCCAGCACCCTTCTTCTCTACACGTCCACCACCATCTACATGGCTGCGCTGGCGTGGAATGCAACGAGTTTTAGCTCAGCTGTCACCGGGGCCGCTGACAACCTGTTCTCCGTCACCTATGACGGGCGTGAGAGCATCCTTGCCCTCTCTGAGGCGGCGGACAAACAGTCCCGGATGCTGACTGCGGCGCTTTCAGTCAATGTCAGTCGAGTAGCTACAGTACGCTGCGCATGGTCCGCTGAGCACTGCGCTGTCCAGGTTATGATTGGAGACGCGGTCGTGTGGTGGCGGGCATGTTTCATCTGGCAGAATAGGTTTATCAACTGTCTTGGTCCACTGCTCTTGACGCTGACTTTAGGTGCGTTATGGCCATATCTATCCGGAGCTGCGGATTTGCTCATTTGCCCTGTCAGTTTTCGGCGCTGTAGGCCTAGCCCTGTCCCCAGCCCCGGGTGGGATAGCGCTCACAGTGTACTTTGGATCTAACGGCTTCGTCGATGCCTGCGCCATTCTGTCCTTTGGCACCAATGTGATAGCGACGTCCTTGATCGCTTATAAAGCTTGGTGAGCGCCCTGCAATCATCCTGTTCTATTGATTGATTGCTGAAGATCGACACGATCATAGGGCCCACAGGCGATTCTTAAAGAAGTATCTTGGAGCCGACGGAATGAAATCACGCGTTTTCAGGATGCTGGCTCTTCTCGTCGAATCCGGCATCGTCTACATTGCTGTGCTGGTACTGCGTTTTCAATTCTTAGGGGAGGCGTTCCATATCTTAAACTTCAGCTTAGGCGTTCTCGGTGATGTACCAACTGAATCCAGCTTCATACGAGTCATTACAACAACAAGGCGCTCTAGTGGAGACGGAGGATGTCTTCACTTATGGTTGTCTCGTACCCGTTGCAGTCAGTATATTCGCCAGAGATCACGCTCCTAGAGAGTCCTGACGTTACTTACTAGGCCATCTATCCCACCTTCATCATTGTACTTGTTGCACTTGAGCAATCGCCAATCGCCGGCGGGTTGTCTCAGGCAAGCAAAAATCGAGATCTCGAGAAGCTGGATGGTGTTACGACCAGCACTATCATATTTCACAACTCTACGTTTCGCAGCCCTGACTCCGAGGACGACTCGAACGCGTTGGAAAGTGGGACGTGCAGCTCAGATAGTGTCGTGCCGGATAACCGACCTGAGGGCATGAACCCACCCCAGCTTGAATTGCGTCCATTGCCTGACAGGGTTGGTGAGGAGCGTGTGTAGCATAGTGATCGATATAATTGGCAACTACTTCTGAATTCATTCACACCGGATCCCTATGGACTGGGTAATTTACGGTCCTTGTCGCTCGATGTAGGCATTGTGGTATAAAATGCTATCAGAAGGGTACTTATGGACACTGGTCAGCACCGTCGCCAAATGCACTACTTTACTTGTACACCCGTGTACACCCGACGAGCGAATATGAATACCGGATGTCTGCGGATTCAGGGCTCCGTTTCCGATGAGTCGCCGATATCAAAGTATCGTGGTGGATGAGAAGTATCTTCAAAGTCGATCCGAGGTATTCTACTTGACATAAGGCACTCCGACGAGGCAAGGCGCACTCGGGAGTGGCTTGAAGATCATGCAATTCCCGCCAAGAACCGCCTGCGCGAACAAGGCCTAGCGGCAAAGGGAAACCAAATTGTAGGGAGTGAACCTTGGTACTAACGTCTCAGATCGAAGCTTGCATATGGGACGTTGCACTTGCGATCCTCTGCTCCAGCGTTACAAGTAGGTCGCGGACGATGTCCGGGTTTTCTTCCCTTCCCATAGCCTCCATGGGTTCGTAGCCAACCGGCAAGGCAGGCGGGCGATGGTCTCCGCAGGCAGCTCGACAACAAAGCAGATAATTTGCCCCGTCACGACTGTCTCTAGCTTGCTGAGGTGCAGCGACGTGCTTCCAGGTGGTGTTTCGGTGTATAGGAGGAGGTCTGTGTAGGACGACATCTCAGTATCGTGGTCTGGAGAATGTGGCACGGACGGACTCACGTTACGCCTGGCCGCCATGGGTGCATCGACAATCAGATTCGTTAACGTCTCCCTTAGACTATACAGCACGAGGATGCTGCACATATGGGACTCCTAGCCATAAAATTAGGCGTGGCGATTCCATCAGCAAAGTCGCATCCAGTAAAGAGAAATGGGGGATGGACCTACCGACGGCATGTGAAGCCTTCTCAGCAAATGCACGAGGGGGTCGGTCGATATACCACCCCCTGCCTATCAAATATGCCAAGAGTGGGCTGGTGAATCCGGGGCGTTTCCCAGAGTACTCTCAATAGTTGTATCTACGAAGATCGAGAAAGCCTCGGCAGAGCGCTACAAGGTCTGCCGGTTCGGGAAAGACCAGTGAGCGGAGATGAGCTCGGCGATTACAAGAGTGGAAGGAAACGGGACGGCGAATCGTGCCAGGAGTTGATGTGCATTTTTTTTCCACCATGTTTCGACGGTGAGCATGTGCAGGAGAGGGGAACAATAAGAAGATATGTGGCGGAGTGAACAGAGGACGCCCTGGCTGTTCCTGTCCTTGCTGTGACCGTCACGGAATGCGCGAGCGTTAGTAAGCCCTATTCTGGCAAGTTCATTTGTAACGGAGGAGCGCAGATCGCGGGGATCCACAGTAGACGGTACTGATGGCATTGCCAGAAACATGGGGGAGAAGTCGGTTCGCTCCGCGACGCTGACAGTCAAGTTCAAGCAGGTAGACATAGGCTGCATGACTTGAACTCGGCGCTCGATGAAGGAGAGTAGAGTCGTTACTGGGTAGTCGATGGTATGGTGTAGAGTAGATCCACATGACGAGGATAGGCATCATTCTCCCCGCTGACGTTATAGGAATGATGGCGAGCGGCGTGGACAACCTGAGTCGCGGCAGAACTCCTTCAACCCACGGCAGGGATTTAGGTTCAGTGACAATAAACGGTCAAAAGAGGTCTGCGGGAGTAAAGCATCTCAGCAGGAAGACAAGATGAGATCCTGATGAAAGCTTACTAGAAAGATCAAAGAATGCGAGCGGCGATCTGGGAACATAGCAGTTGTATTGATGCTTCACACCGACCAGGTCAGAACCAATTGGGACGATATCTGCGGTTGTGTCATCATGAATATGGGCATGTACATGCAGAAGAGGTGTAGGTCACTTACACGCGCTCTCTGGTTATCACAACGTCGAGCAACCCTTGCGAGAGCAACAGCGGGAAGCAGTCAGCAATCCGTGTCTTCCACCACGGGTGCATCTCCTCGTTGCTACCCACGTCGAACGAGATCCACTGCAAGCGAGGAAACCTCTGCAACAGAGTAGTCTCCATGAAGGGTTGGATGTTCCGCAGTGCCTCGAGGCATCTTAGAGGCTCTTCAGTGGTCTCTCGAGCATCAATTGTCATGATGAGCGTGTGCAGCTTCTCCGCTTCAAAGGGAAGGAGAAGCCGAGGGATTTCTGATATATGTGACAGAGAAGGCGCAGGTGCAGTGTATCGAATATCTGCCTCCACGGGACAATCCAGAATCAGATGCACCTTGGTGAGTGCAGGTAAGACGTGAATATTTGAAACTTCGTTCCCTGTGAAGTTTGTTATCGTGTCAAAGGGGCGAACGAGGACCGGTGAGAAAGAGCGACGTGAATCGAGGCGCTTTTAGGAGCGCACGACTCACTGGCATGTTGAGAGACAAAGCCGGCAGTGTGCTACTGACCGCGTTTATAAGCCTGTCGTAGCCAAGTAGATTGAACGCTCCTCCCAGCACATACTGCAATGTCAACTTAGCGTATAGTGCCCGTTTGATAAGGATCACAAGTGTACGTACATCCCACTCGTCGCCTCTCGAACCTATTCGCAGATCGATGAGCTTGGGAGGCACTATTTTCAGCATACCTGGCCATCGAGAATCCGCTTGTCGCACGTCCTGCGGAACCCAAAACACCCGATACATGTCCAGGATACGTAGGTTCGGGAATGGCATAAGGAGCCGATCAAACTCCCAGGTTTCCAGCAACGGGATGAGCTTGAGCTCGAGGGTTGTGACGTTATGGAGCTGAAGGCGAGGGTCATTGAAGCGAGGATGAAGACGCATGCGGCGAAGCTCGCCTGGCATGTTGATGATGACGACCTTGAGCATGCCTCGCTAAGGCGCTGTGGAATACTTCCACAAGGGCCACGTATTTCGCCATTCGTATCAATTCAACTTCTTCAATCAATATCGCTATGTGGGAAGCGGAGATGATTAAGCGGCGGAATGCGTATAGGTGTGGAAGAAAGTGGATCCGGCGGAAGGCGAGGGCACGGCATCTTGGATGCCATGAATGGCAGACAAGAGAACATCGCAGAGATCTCCCTTTGACGAAAAGAGGGGATGTGCGAGTCCACGACGCTTGTATTTGGCCTCTGCTTGACTAGGACCGCCACCGAGCTTGCAAAGTGCTCACATCAATCACATCCGTTCTCTGTGCCGCAAAGCCAGGACCCCCGGCAATAGGCCCAAATGTATGATGCCTGATCCGGACGAAATTGGCCCCTCAAAAAGGCCTATGCCTGGTCCAGTCCGGTCAAATCGACCAAAAATTTGCGGATGGCCTGCGCCATACTCCGGACAAATCTGACGTGCTCAGGTCGAGGCCTGATCCCAGGCGGCTGTCGGGAGAGGACCGGTCCGGGGAGGCCTTGAGGATATAATGTCGTTGGCGCACTTACTTATACGTCCTTATACCTATGTTTATCTGTTGCTACTTACTTCGTGTCACAGCCATCCATGTGTGTAATATAGGTTGTTGTACATCTAGCCCGAAGTGTGACACCTCCTTACTCAGTCTATCTCCCAATGTCACACCTGTGCAGGCGGCGGACAACGTCAGGAGCATTTCGAATCGCAAGAAGACAAACGAGCTATTGCTAGCCTACGCCGTCACTTAATACTGCTCGCTATAATCCCTATGTCTAGAAGCTCAACTATATTCATCTCCGATGACGACCCTCCCAGCAGCGACACACGAACCTTCGTTCCATCTGAATGGATTGCCTGCGCAAAGACATACCCTGCTCTTGAGACACCACCCTTCATCCTCGCTGCACGTCAGGCCGCTCTTACCATCCCCCCGGAATACAACACCCTCATGCCCAACCCCCACACTTCCGTGCTGCATTTGCTCTGCACAGATCTTCCCCCTCGTCCATCGGCACTCACCTCTCAGAAGGCCTCACATGCATTCAGCGAAGATCCTCCGAACGAGACCCTTCGTACACTCTTCGGTGAATGTAGCGCCGGACATCTAGAGTGCCGTATGCGAGCTCCTCCTTGCGTCCTTACATTATACCTCTATCTACGACCTCTCCTGCATGCTATCCCACTCCTGTAGTCAATATCAGCATGGTTACAGCGGTCCCCGACGAAAATCTGCTTTCAGGAGGCCTGATCCAGCGAATCCGGACAATTTTGGACCTCCCGATGGCCTGATCCAGAGTCCGGCCAAATTTGAGCGAAAATCTGGAGGCCTGGTCAAATCCGGACGAATTTGGCCTCAGACAAGGCCTGATCCATCGGACAATTTTGGCCGGATTCAAGGATTTTGGATCATACATTTGGGTCTATTGCCGGGGGTCCTGCAAAGCCCCACCCAATACTTAGCCTATCGCCACCCACAAGCTCGTCGATCTTTCCTTTCGAGATCTACTTACTACCGCATCATCGACTTCATCGGCGATGATGTTTGACACGCACAGGCCACCAGCGCCTTTTGCCTTCTATCACTGCAAAAGTATGCACTCCGCTGGCTTCAGGTCGTGAGCTCGAGGTCAAGTAAGTACTATGGTAGCAATTCGGAATTCAAGCTAAGACCAACGAATTCCACGTGGATTAGTCAATCATTCCCATCCTCATGCATTACCCTACTCCGAGCCTTAAGTCTGCGTCTCTCGAATGATCAATGCAGGGGCCCCAGGCGTGTTGCCTTTACTCAGATGCCTAAGAACAACACACCGTACCAATGCTTAGGCCGCTGAGGCGTGAACGCGCCAAACCCTGCATGACCGTAATCACTTTGGCTATTTGTCCCCACGAGTTAAGCGTACGCTACCGGCTTTCGCGAGGTCGAGTTGCCACGGTCACGATAGCGCAGGTGAAGCGGGCCTGATGGGTATGCCTATATCGATTCACTTCCATGGACATCTACATCTTTAGCGTTGGCAGACGGTATAGCATGCCCGACGTTGGTCGAACGTGTTCTAACATCGCATGCGTAGCCGATACCGTCGGGCCAAGCATAAGCAACCGCACAGGCATAGATTACGGGTCGGCTAGTATAGGAACTATATCGGTCAACGATGATAGACAGCGAGGACATCTCAGCTGGCGACCATGTCGCTGACCCGGAAAGTGACGAATACCCTGCAAAGGCCCTACCCGCACCTAGAGCACCGGTAGGTCAAGGATTCCGGACGACAAACGACTGCACAAACGTCCATGAAGCCAGACCATACTTGGAGCATTCTACTCCGATCCCAGAATGCTGGCGGCAGAACATGTCAAGGAAGTGAACTCAGAATGTATTGTTTCGTCACAGCTCACCTTCGTTCCACCCATCGGCTGGTGACCGCTGAAGTCAGTGAAAAATCCTGAGAGAGCGTGACAAATGAGCACACTCACATGCTCTGCAGAGACCGCTCCCCATTCGTTGACCCATACTAGAGCACAGGGATAGCGATCAGAGGATGAAGCGGGCGCAGTATCCATTTTTTGCTCCTTACCCATGCCGTTGTACAATCCGTCTGCGATGCGCTGAACCCGATCCATATCCTCACCCCAAACTGACGAGCTGAATCCGAAGTCCGTGCCATCTGAAGTGACACTCATGCTGGTCAGGATCAACGGTCGACGGTCTCTATGCGGTTACGCACTCGCTCGTCGGACGACTTCGTCATCGTCTTTCCACTTGAAAAGAGGAACGATGGGACCAAACTCTGCAATGTTGAAAACGATGAAGAGTGCGCGTAAGGCATAGGAAGGAGTACCCACGCTCTTCTCGTGCGATACGGGACTCGTCAGGAGGGTTATCGATTATTGTCAGCGGTATATAGTAGCCTTTCTCGCCTGTTGGGCGAGGTGAGCTTTGGAATGCGATCTTGTAGCCCTTCTCCTTGCAATCTGCCAGAAGACTCCTGCAGTAGACAGAGTCACCTCCAGCACACTGACACGGAAGGCCAGGTACCGTGAACCGCACTCACTGCAACCGGTCATATTGTGCCTTATTTTGTACAGGGCCCATGTTCACGTCTGGATCGAACGGGTTTCCGATGCGAACCTCCTTCGCTATTGCAACGAGTTCGTCCTTCACGGCGTCGTAGATTTTCTCGTGCACGAATATGCGCTTGATCGTGAAGCAAACTTGGCCAGCGTTGTGCGTCGCGCCGAGGAAGAGCGCCCTGTTTGGAGATCGTGAGTTGCCCCGTGCGGACAATGGAGCCGCAGTACTCACTGCGCGGCCTGCTTTACGTCGATGTCGTCGAGCACGATGGCAGGGTCATTTCCACCAAGCTCAAGGGTGACGCTTTTGAGCTCCGCGCCCGCCTCACGCATGATGGCTTTTCCTCCTCCCGTCGAGCCAGTCATGGACACGCGCATGATGCGTGGGTGCTTGACCATCAGCTGGCCGCTGAGGTCCACCGTGATAAGGGTTGATCATCCTGTTTCACACAGGCTCGATAACTCACAGATCGTTACCGCCATTAAGCACCTGCAGGACCCCGGGGGGCAGCACGGACTGTGCGAGCTCGATGACCTTGATCACGAGACAAGGGGCACTCGGGGGAGCCTTGAGAATCATGCAATTCCCGGCGAGAACCGCCTGCGCAAACTTGTTGATGCCGAGGGTCAATGGAAAGCTAAATTGCGGAGCGTGAACTCTTGTACTCAAGCCGCCGGGCGTGCGTATGGTGCGCTCACTTGAACGGGCATATGCCTGCAACCTGACAAGATCGGCCAAGAAATATGAATCAGCTGATCCAAGAGGGTCTGCCGGTCTTACTCACCACTCCAAAGGGCCTGAAGCGTATCTTGGACACCCTCCCCGAATCCTCCGTCCTAACCTCTTCCTCCAGTTTCTGTTTGGCAACGCCGCGCAGCCACGGCGTCGATATACTCAGCTCGAACGCTCTGCAGACCATCAAGAATCATATGAATGCGTCAGCACTACTTCGGCTCTCACATGGGTCGCACACCATCGCCGGACTCACGCGGCCCCGCGGTCTTTCCCAATCTCCTTCATGAGCAGATGCGCGACCTCCTCCGCATGCCGGTCGATGAGGTCGGCGAGCCTGTACAGTGCAGCCTGGCGCTCCTCCCACGGCGTCGCGCTCCATGCGGGGAAAGCGCGCTCCGCAGCTGCGATGGCGCCCTCGAGCTGCGCGGGGGTTGCGATGGGCACGCGCGCCCAGACTTCCTCCGTCGAGGGGTCGATAATGTCCGCGGACGTGGGCGACGTCGCCTTCTTCCCGTCGATGATGTTGGCGCTGCGAGAGAAGACGAGAAGTTCGAGAAGTCAGCAGGCCTTGGCAACAGCTGTCGACGGGTGCGGAGAAGGGGGCGATAGAGAGGGGGTGTGCGGGGGAGACACTCACAAGCCGTCCGTGAACGAGAAGCCGGTCATATCCAGTAGCGTCCTGTGAGAGGCCAGGGCGATCTCTCTCGGCCGCCCCTTTCCTCGGGCTTGCTTGCTTTATGCCTGCTTGCAGCGCCAGGAACGCCAGCAATTTTACCTATCGTGTGTACCCCAAATCGTCCCACCCAGCTATAGATGCAACATGGGTCGAACCCGGCCCCGCGTGGCCGATTTCATCGGGGTTGCATGAGCGCCATCGTCGGGTCAACGCCATTTCTGTCATGCCTGACAAACACACCACGCTCGCGCAGCGCAGCGAGACGTTCCTCTGAGCCGAACAGGACACGAGAACACCAGGTGACGGCAGGGTACGTCGTATTTCCTTTGCTTCTGCTCCGCACAAATGACACGGCTTCGGTGGGCGCGAGTACACAAAGGGACTGGCGGGTCCCACGACCTATGCGACGCCGTACGCTTAGGGCCAGCGCAGCGCATGCATGGGCGTTTTGGGGGGCAACGCCGGGACTAGGTAGGCGTCTCGTGCTCGTCCTCTGGCCAAAGAATCAGGGCAGATGACCTGGAAGGGACTCCTCAGGGGAACTCCTCACCTGGAAAAGGGATCGTACTCACTTCTAGCATGGGCATAGAACTAATTGGAGCTACGCCACTGGGAGCTCGGCGGAGAACTGCGACCCGTGAGGCCGGAGGACGTAAGTAGCGGGCATTGGAGGGCTACCGGCGACGTCCAATTCTATTTGATCGACTTGAGCTGAACTCTCCACCTATCGGAATTTGCTGATACATGTTCTGCGGTTTCCATTTGCCGCCTCGGAGGCATATTGCAGCTCAAACCATGCTCGGGTAGAAGCGCGGAGCCAAGAACAGATTCCCTGAGGTCATGTGGCCATTGGATTGGAAGAGGCCCGAGCGGCGCGGCAATTTTGTGCTAAGAAGATACAAACACATTGTCAGTGGACCAATAACGCATGTAGAGTTCCCTGCTGTACGTACCAGTTACACAGCGATTCAGCGAATGCCTGATCACCTATCCGGCATGCACATCATACGTACAGGCATTTTTATGACACGATGCGGCGAGTCCATGTATCTCACTTATAGACTTTTGGAATACCTGATGCCCCACTTTCTGTAATGCCTCACGACCTGGGAGAGATGATCGCTGTTCGAATGAAAGAGGACATATATAGACGCCGGTCCGGAAGCGGCATCGGGTCGTGCACTGGGACAACGGTCTTCCCTGGTTCTTAATCGAAGGCCCCCGCAAATATTCGTCCCCAGGAGAAAACGTACGGAGCTCAAAATCGAGAGCGTACAGTCTCTTGAATTGACGAAACTTGCGTGTCCTAAGGCATAGTATCAGAGTCCAGCAACAGAGTCTCCGGCGCATATGTAACCAAACACGTCACAGAGGCGAGTCGAGGACGATAGCACAGGATACACAAGGCTTTGTCTACTGGGCAGTCGGGTAGGGGTATAGCGCAGGAGAACGCGAGTGTCCATGAGATCTACCCTCCGGGGTGATGACAACGTAAGGCTGGAAGCGACAGTCGAAACCGGATGCCAAAGCGCAAGATACTATAGGGAATCCATTCATTCTATGGAAACTATTAAACGTGGATGAAGATATCGCCGGGTCCTCCCGGACTTACGAGTTCCGTAGTCTAGGTTTTGCGTCGCGAGCGGACGATACATCACAAGATGACTAAAGGAAAGACGGAAATGAGGGACCTTAGCGATAAACGGTACTGCGGACGAAAGAATCACGTACTCGGAATGCAGCCGATGGAGATCAGACCGCCATGGCTGTTGTTCTCACAGCAGACGGGGCGCTGAGAGCTAATTCGGATACGTACGGGCGGCGAGGTCAGCGCCGAGGACAAAGTGTAAGTGGCGAAGTCGAAACATACCAAGTGGACCCAGCGCCGACGCCCACGACACTGAGCGGCGAACACTGCACACCGACAAGGATGTCGTCGGCGATGCCCCCAAGGCCGAGGAGACCGAGAATCGCGGCGACAACGTTGTTGTTTGCCTTTGAGACCTGGTTGCAGCATTGGACGGGGCCGGTGTTGCAATTGCCGTCACCCTCGGAAGGGGTGCCAGAAGGGGTCGCGCGCTTGGCAACTTCCGCTGAAGATTTCAAGCTGTCAATGGACGTGTTCGTGTGACGGGTGAAGAACGCGCGCTCGGACGGCGCGCATTAGGCGGTTAATGCCCAGTTGGAGACTCACCCTCAGTGCGGGAAGGCGCGTGGCGACGGTGATAGTTGCGGGGAGGGAGCGGGCTGAGACCGCGAGCCAAGCGTTGGGCGTTGGTCTCGGTGGCCTGGACGGAAGCAGCGGCAGCGACGAGAGCAGCGACAGCGTAAGTGAACTTCATCTTGAACTAGTTGATGGCGGCGACCGCAAGGGATTGGGTGAGGAGCCCGAGAGCAAAGAGCGAAGGGGTGAAAAGAGTGACGTCTGGCACGAAGCCGAAGGCTTGGGCGAGGCCTGTAGGGGACGGGTGGTGGAAGGACGAGAGTGCGAGAGCGAGAAGCGCGGTCGAATGCCCGCAAACAAGACGATTTATACAGAGCCGGAGCACCGAGAGTATCAGTCTCGGTTCGGGCGCGCAAGCCCTTCGGTAATGGCATGTCCAGGTTCTCGGCTCGGCTGCGTGACAGAGAAGGCCGCTTGCCGTGTCTTACGTTCTGAAACGCCACGCAAAGTCAGGCAAAGACAGGGTAAAGCAGCGCCTTACATCCAACACTGGGCGTCCCAACTGCGTGCCCCGAGGTCGTCGAGCTCGACGTTTGCGAGCTTGTCGACCTGGAGCAGAGGCTATTCACGATTACGCCCACGCACCTCGCTCGTTCTATGGACGACCACCGCCGAGCGGACGGACGGAGGGTACGGCAGCCCGAGAAGCGAGACGTAAGCGGTAACCGACGAACTTCTGTGAAGCCCGCTGCCCGCCCAAGGCGGGCACGGAGCGCCCCGATATGCCCCCAAAGTCCTTCACCGACACGTCGGCCGAGATGGTCTTGACCGCGCTCTATAGGGATGTACGCATTCGAGTCCTTGTCCTCCAGCCAAGAGAGTCATGGACTCGACGACGATCTGCAAAAAGTAGCGTTAAGACAGGGATCGACGTCTTGCAAGACAGAGCAATGCGCTGCCAGAGACGCACGTATGTCCTTAATTAAGTACTACGCTAAAAGCGAATCGGACGTGTTGCAGCTACTTGCCGAACTCAATCGATCTCAGATCCCTATCCGCGGCGAGACCTTCCCCCCGCTGCCTTCGCATCTCTTTCGAGCTCTCCATCGTGAACACGCATTGCTTGGACACCAATTATGTGCGCGATAGCTGCACGATGAAGCTAGTCGTGAACAGTCTCATCACCGGAGCGCGTCGCAATTGCTTGCACTTGCACTTCCTGTGGGCTTGGACGGCTCGAAAGCTCATATAACAGATTCACAGGAGTTTGAGCTTCATCTCGTTACAGTGCTTTGCAAAAAAGATTGCAGTGCGAAGCGCGCAAAATCCTGTTTGCCCCTGTTTGCCCACCCGGGGAAACGCCTGCAATGCCGGAAGCCTCTTTGCAGCATGGTCGATTTTCCAGCCACAAACCTACCGGATATATTCAGAAGGTCGTCATTCGGAGGCAAAGAATATCCTCGTGCATTTTTGCAGTAGGAAAGCGGACATGGACTCAAGCACGGCTTTTACGGACGGAGTCCTTATGAGCGTCCGGTTCCCGAAACAGAAATCCTTGCCGTAGCCGACGAGTGACCAAACAGGAGCAAACAGGATTTGCGCGCTTCGCACTGCAATCTTTTTTTGCAAAGCACTGTAGCACGAGCCCTGCATGTACCATCCAAAATGATTTCACAGACGACACGAACCTCTGTTATCGAGTGCACTCTGCCAGGATCCTCACGAGCCCAAGCAGCCCAGCTTCCAGATCACGCGGCTTCGTCCGATGGTGCGCATCGCCCGCAGTCCTTCGAGGCGGTTCGGCCGCAGACCTGCTGACTGGCGGACGACCAGCTCTGAGCCATCTGGTCTCTGGGAGGATACACGAGGCACCAACAACCACATTGCGACGAGGTCGTCATCGAACGATCTTCTAACTACTTGACAACAGTTCCTGGGCAATCAGTCACGACCGCATGGCTGCCTTACCATTGTGGTCTCTCTCTGCTGCCAGTGTACAAATCGAGAAGCCCTACTTAAGATGACCGCTGCTCGCGGTACAGAGGGGCCTGAAGTCGATCCCTTCGTCCCGCTTTGATCTTTCGCCTCCTCCGATGAGCCTTCGACTGACCCTCTTCGTTGCTCTGGTAGCCAGCGCCTGCAATGCCTCATTTCACGTTCACAGGCGGCAGACCGTCAAACCTGTGGTAGCCAGCACGACTCTGTACCCTTCACTCAACATGCAAGGCCTGAATCGGGACTCTTGCGTTTCCGTCGCCTGGGAGACGAACCAAGCTGTAAGCCTTAGGCCTTCGCATCCGAACAGCCCACCATCCTCACCTTCAGCATCAGCTCTGGGTATGCCGAGACACGCAGCAGCTGCAATCCAACGGCAGCCCGGGTGTCGGCCTCATAGCCAACACGGCATCCTACTCCGGGCTCCCCTCTGACAAGTCAAACCCCCAGGCGCTGACGCTCACCTCCCCGCAAGGCTTCGGCTCGCTCTTCTACAAGCTCGAGGCGAGCGAATGCCCGGACTTCGGTGCATGCTCGGACGGCACGCGCTGGGTCGGCTGGCCCAACACCGGCCCGGTGGTGACGTTCAACTTCAACGGCGCGATCTCTGCATACCAGTTCCTCGCGCGCCAGAACCTGAAGGGGCTCTCTGTCACGAACACACCGGACTACTCGCTCTACCATGTCACGTCGCAGACCGCAGACGCGAGCAAGATCCCGACGACGAACATGGATATCTCGGGCTTCTGGACCGGGAGCCAGGTCGGGTACGGCAACGACGCGAGCGTGGTCGCGAACGGGTACGCGTACCTGTATGGCGCGACGCCGAGCGGCGGGCTGGCCGTCGCGAGGGCCGCGCTGACGGGCACGCTGGGCACGCTCGAGGACAGGAGCTTGTACCAGTTCTACGTCAATGGCCAGTGGCAGACGGCCATCCCGAACAAGAACGATTCGGGCATCACGCTCGCCAACACGCGGTCTGCCCAAGGCACCGTCTATTTTTCCAAGAAGTGGAACGTGAGTGCTATATCATCACCTGTGGGCTTCTTAGACGCGACGGTTGAGGTGCTTATGATCAGTCCTTTGTGTGGATTGGAGGCGACGGGTTCCCGAATGCTAACTTCTATATCTCCACTGCGCCTAACCCTGAGGGCCCTTGGACGTCACCCACGGTAGGTACATCAGTCGCCTGGATCGACCATTTTTGGTCACGTCTTCACGCCGCGCCTGCTATACAGCTTTTCTACTCGGGCGCCGTCGGGGATTCCGGAACGCTCACCTACTCTACTGTCGCTCATCCCGCGCTCACGGATGGCACGGGCAACTATATCTTCCTCGTGAGTGAACCATGCATGCGATGCGGAGAACCACGAGCCGATGCAGACCACCCTTTGCGATGCAGAGCTATAGTCGCACTGTCACCAACGCGCAGGGCTTCCAGGTGTACGACCAGCCGCTGATCCGTGTCGACTGGCAATAAGTCCCATCAGGCAGTGTTCGTTCCACTTCATGAGGTTTTCGTCGTATTCTACGGGGGTAGCGTCTCGTTTCGTCCGTGGCGCTTCCCTTCCCCCACAATCTTCGTCGTCGGGAAAAACGGTATACCCTCTGCTCGTCTAGGGAGCACTCGCATTTCTGTGGACTTTTCTGTATGCATCCTCGTGCTGGTCAACATGGAATTGGGCTGTACCGCATGGCGTCCTTGTATCTGGACTCGCTGGTGACCGCCTTGCGTTATTTGATGACATTGTGGTATGCTATGCCTTCACGTTCAAGCGGTGTGTGAGGGGTCATTTCGATGATGCCAGGACTCTTCCTGTGTGTGTTGTGTCTTAATGCCCGGCCAGGTCAAGGGAGTATAGCCTTGACCAATTGTGTACCGTAATCCTCACCTTCCGTGTGCGTAGCCAACTTCCTGACTAGATAGCTTTACAGGCTTTATCTTCGCCGGGCATGGCAATGTCAGAGCTCGCTGTCATGCTCACCATGTTCCATCCATCGCAACCTCTAGGGTTCGTTGCAGTCAGACGGCAACAACATCCGTGGACCATGCTCGTGGTATGTCGACCTTGTAACGGTTTGCGCGTTGTGAAAGATCAGCCTCAGGACAGTTTCCACGCAGAGGCTGGTGCCAGTAACTTGTAAGTAGCCTCCTAATATTGCTGGACGAGCGCGCCGGTACCTGCCTTCCATAAATGGAGATACCATGCCATGCGCGCCCGTGTCCGGACCGCCATGGTCGAGCTCCCTGTTTCTCCTGAATCTTCTCTAGTCTCCTACAAACAACAGCTGTTACAGAGCTTGGGCAAACTGGGCTTCCAACAACGCCCCGTTCAAGTCGCGCATAACATAGAAATTTGTACGTACCAGCAACATTCATGGTGGTACTCCAGTAATCTGATGCACTATAGGAGCCTTACGCGTCCTTGTGCGGGCGGGCATTCGATACCACGTTTACTCGAGACTCCTGTTCACACTATGACCAGAACCCGACTCTGCAAAGATATCATGGGCGTACCTTGCGCCGATCGTGTAGTCGAATTGGGAGCTACAAAGAATGGCTGCCCTGAGCGCTCTCTGGATCTGGCTTAGTGAGTAGTCCTATCTCTGTCACCCGCATTCGTACGGCTCCCCCGTTGCTGTTGTCGTAAGACTCAACGGCTTCGATGGCGGAGTGGTCGTCTGCCTCCCGTGGATACACAAACACGGCCTGTCAGCATCTTCTGTACTCCTTGACTGTCCTCGATCTCCGTAACCCACGTTTGGGAATGTTGTCTCCTGTAATCTTGCCCTGCCTGCTACATAGGAGCCGCGTCGGGGCATCGGGTGACGCTGCCACAAAAGGCTCCTTCAATGTCGCGAGTCCGAGAAAGCCGAAGCTGGGGCTTCAAATGAACCCCCACTGGTTTCTGTTGTGTGGCGCATGAGTGGAACGCGGTGGCGGGAGTTCGACTGGGCTTCTACATCCTCTGCTACAAAGCCATTCAGCTACCGGCCTATTCTCCTTCCGATGACATCTATTCACCCTTGTTGTGAATGATCCGAAGTCAGCGGCGAAAGTGCTGCACCAATCGGGCGGATAGGTACGAGACCAGTCTTTCGGAACGCCTTGTCAAGTGGTGGCGGAGACGCCTGATGCCTTTGGGGGTGCATCAAAAACTTTGACAGAGCTTGGGATCATCGAACCGCGTTACGTTTGAAGAGAGACGGGAGAGAGTGGCATACGAGCAGACGTCCCAAGTCGTCGTGCAGATCGGGGAGCCCCTGGAGATACGGCAGTTTACTCGCGACGCAAGGGGAGTTCTGCAAAAGAAAGTCATCTTCAGCACAGCGCGGTGCGGGAGCAGAAGATAGAAGGAGAAGGGAAGCCATGCCACGCATGATCCTGAGATGAAGGGAGAGGCGTGGGGCCGGTCGTCCAATGGGCGGTGATCTATCGTCTGTACCAATCAGGGGCGGTCAGGCATGGTAAGTTCGAGCAAACGATTCGGGACACGGTTTGCCTAGGGCGGACCCGTGGTTCTCGCACGTTCCAGTGTCAGACTGGACTCTTAAAGAGACAGATCCCATGAAGGTATCGACTGTGTTGGAACCCGGGCAGTCAATGTTGCTAGAAATACAAACTTCTGGCACCTTCCTAACCAGCGCCATCAGGAGCAAGTATGTGCTTTGCGCAATAAACCGCTGACCCGACTAGCCCATGTCGCTACAGAGCTGCTCTCGGAACCAAGCAACGCCTGAAGGCCATGTCCACGCCCAGCTTCAATCAGTCTGAAATATCCATGCGGCAGCCTGCTTACCACTTTGAAGCACCACGGTCAATTTAGCTTCCTCGGCTTGACATGTGTGCCGTCTTCGCTACTTTGGCAGTGGGAGACGGCATCCGCAATCGTTCTGCTCCAAGGTACGTCAAGGTACTTGTATCCTGATATGCACACCGCCAGATGCTGACTGTTCCCGTTCGTTCAAATGCGAATCCGCTGGTAAGAGGACCGTCATAAATAGCAAATTGAACTCAATCACTCTCGACGTTGATCAACCACGTCCGGATTCTCACTAAAGCTACATAAAGGTCCTGCCGCTTCGGTAGAAACTCGCTTCATGGTATCAGATCATGGACAACCCCTCTCCAGGTCTCAACTCAACGGCACCGGCCCCCCCTGCGCTGCCTTCTCTTGGCAGTACGTTTGGGGCGGTCCTTCTTGGAGTGTTCTTCTCCCTCATGTAAGTGCGGCACGAGAAGGGTTTTTCTTCCCGCATCGATGAGCTTATGCCCCCGCAGTTTATATGGCGGTATTTTACACCAGGCATATCGCTATTACCGGACGTATACTAGTGAGCGGCTTGGTTTGAAAACCCTTGTGAGCGGCTCCCAGTGTCCGGTTGCCCGACCGCCTTTTCGCTAACGTGTATGTAGGTATCTGCAACTGTGTGGGTAGTCGCGACTCTGCTGCTCACCAGGAACCTTCCTCACACTTTGCGTATGTAACAGCCTCCTTGAGACGGGCCATACGGCCATATCTATGTACATCTGGTGGGTCTTCGCCTTCTGGTTAATCTCGGGATTCCGTACAATGTATGTTGGTCAGCTACCGCGCTCTCGTTACCGATTACGCCAATCCTGCAAGCCTTTCGAACGTCACCAGGTAAGCCAGTATATATTCGATTCCACCCTGAGGCAATCTAATGCCATTGCGGGGACAAATTGCAGGAGTGTTGATGTGAGTGGCATGCCCTTCGCAGTCTCCGTATAACTACTCATCGAGCTCAGATCCTACCAGCACTGTCGGTCAGTGGCAGAGATACATGCCTTGTATCTAAGCTCCAGTTGACACCAATCTTTAGGGGCTCATCGTAGCTTTGACCCAATCGTGAGCCGCATCTCCCTTCCTTGAATGCCTGCGTCCAGATCACTCAGTCAACCACAGGTTCTTCCTTCGACGAGCCTATCTCTGTAAGTGCTCGCTTGTGTGACCGAGATGCATCCGCTCGACCTCACCTTTCTCGAAGTTGGAAAGCAGTATCGCCCATGGGCCCTCCTTGTGGTATGTCGACCTTCTGACGATCCGAGCGATCTGCTGATGGGCGTGCGAAGCTCTTTCCACTGGTCCTCGGATTCGGTGAGTGGCAGCCTTGCCTGCCTGTACCCCCACAGTGATTGACCCTGGAGCAGGGTTTTCGATAGGTCAGGCACTACCGTCGATGCTCCGATCGCTGTACTGACTGTTTCCTCAGCATCGACAGTTGATGGGTTCGCATGGTTCTCAACATGCGATGTAAACGTATACGACTGAGCGGCCTGTTCTAGCTTTATTGGGGCCTCAAAACCGGGAGGCACATTAGGACTTCCTCACCCAGTACGTCTTGGCCCATTTGCGGGGCAATGCTCGTACTGAGAATGCGTGAAGTGGATCATAACATGTGCATCAGCGCTGGGCGTGTCGACGGACTGGACGTTGACCATCATCCTGATACTTGCTCTGCGTCGGAGCAGAAGTGGCATCAAAAGGTTTGTCCCTGGTCTGCAACGCACAACATTCGCCTCAGACCGTTCACATCCCGTCATAGAACCGACTCCATGCTGGACACGCTGATCCTGTACACAGTCACGACGGGTAAGCACGCTTGTTGTATTCTGATTGTCGTCGACGATTAACGGTGATGATAGGCCTACTTACAAGGTAGCAGACTTCTCAGTCGATTGTGATGATACAAAGCTCAAAGCTCTTCTAGCGCGTGCATGCTGCTGGTTTTCGTATTTGTATGTTTCGCCATTCGTGGGTGTACAAGCCCGTGCTCATCGATGGATACCCAGTCAGTAGCCACCCCACACAACTTGATATACATCGCGTTCTCTTTCCTGCTCACCAAGCGTGCGTGTCCTTCTCTGCCGTTCCTCGATATCCTCGCTCACGCACATGCAGTGTATACAAACTCGTTCCTCGCAGCGTATGCAGCAATTTTTTGTCTTCTCGAAAGGATTCCCATTGACTTCGTGACACTTGTATACAGATTGAACACCCGGCAATCCCTCCGGTCGGACTCGACCGTGCAAAATTTTGGGACCGACGTCTTTGGGAGCGGGCTGGCAATGGAGCTCCGCAGTGGGCCGAGCAAAGCGTCGCGCCAGGAGTCGAACGCAGTGGCGTTGGAGCTCACCGAGCGACCTGCGTCGCGCCAATGTGAGTGCACGACATCGACTATAGACCGTAACACGGACTCCTCACGCCTGTCTGCTAGTCGGGAAGATTTCTGTTCATACTACGACGACATACGAGTCTGGCGTAATGTGAGGGAAATTCGGAAGTAGGAAGAACTTGAAGGGAGGACCCTATGTGACTTGTACTGAATATCAGTTTTGTGGCTGTATACTATGCAGTACTAGGTGTACATAGTGTACTTGTTGACTCGGGCTAAGAAAGTATGTTGTCGTCCACAAGATGCGACTGCATTAATATTATTGGCCAAAGCAATCATGATTGATCGCATCTGTATGCCATGTACTTAAGGCAAACACGCGTCATGAGCGCCTGTCGCGTCGGGGGAAACGCGTCTGGGCGTCGTGGGCTGTGGCTGCTCTCCGTCTTTGAGTGCGTGCAGACTGCCATGGCCGAGCTCCCCTCTCTTCTCCTCGCCTCTCTTCAGCCAGACTCCAGGAAACAGGCAGAACAGAGCCTCCAGAGCCTCAGCGTTCAGCCTGGCTTCCTCCCCCACCTCCTCACTCTCGTCCTCCAATCCACCCAAGATCGCGCCGTTCGCCTGGCCGGCAGCGTCTACCTCAAAAACGTCGTCAAGTCGCGATGGGAAGATGTAAGTCCTACGGACCCGCATGGTGATCTTGCTTGATCTCACGAGCCCGACGCGCCCTTGTGCAGGATGAGCCACCCATCGCGGACGCCGATAGGGCCGGGCTGCGCGAGGCCCTCGTCCCCGCTATGATCCAGCTCTCGAACGCATCGGACAAGGCCGTCCGTGCGCAGATCGCAGAGTCGATATCCCTTGTTGCGAAGAGCGACTTCCCCGAGCGGTGGCCAGATCTGGTCGATGTGAGTGCTCTTGCCTTTGTGCTCTGTGCACAGTATCCCCTTTTGCTGTGTCGCGCCTTCGTTCTGCATCTGCCACCGTCTTCCCTGTGGCGGTCGGTATTTCGTTTGCGTCCGCTACGCCCTTTTGCTGTCGTTCAACTCCGACCTCTTCGTTCGGTGGCGCCCTCCGGTGTTCCGCGTCCTGCGCAGTGGCGCAGACCCACAGGTTCTAAATCTGGAAATACTTGATATCCATGGCGCTGCGGTGTGCGTACCGCGACTGTCGGCAGAAGACTATGGGTGTGGCAAACGCCCAAACTCTCAAAAGCGAAAAAGACTCCCGAAGCGCTGAATCGCTCCCGCGTACTGAGGGTGGGCCCCGAGTTCTCATCTCGAGTTGCCAAGTGTCCGCAAAACATACATGTCGACGCGTAGGTGAGCCGACACTGCAGCGCCACACACGGCTTGACCACGGTGCGACCATTATGGAATTCTGACGTCCTGAACATGATGCCTCGTGAGACTATAGTGCTGATCACTTCTCTGCTATCCTGCAGAAACTCGTCGTATCGCTTTCCGAGTCAAATTATGAAGTCAACGTCGGCGTACTCGAAACAGCACATTCCATCTTCCGTCCATGGCGTGCCGAAGCTCGCTCCGACGCCCTGTTCACCGAGATCAACTACGTCCTCTCCCGCTTCACCACACCCTTCCTTAGCCTCTTTCTGCACACTACTACTCTCCTATTTGCTCAGCCGCCTCCACCCAACCTCGCGCAAGTCGCCCAAGCAACGGTGTTCCTTGTGGAAATCTACTACGACCTAACGTGCCAGGACCTTCCGCCCGGCATCGAAGACTCGCATGCACAATTCTTTGCGGCCCAGGATGGCTTGTTCCTCCGCCTCCTCCTGTGGGACCCACCACAGCTCCGAGGGGACGTGAGTGCGCATGCCTGCCCGCGGATAATGCGTGCTGTACTGACAGTCCATCTAGCCCGATGACACGACGCCGTCTCTCCCATCACAAATCAAGACGAGGATCCTCGAGATCGTTGAGGTACGCCCCGTCGCTCTCAGCATCGGCGCATACCTGATATGCCGCGTATACAGCTCTTTGTGAAGCTATATCCAGAGACTCTCCAGTCGTCAGGCACCGTCGAGGCTTTCGTGCGGGCGATCTGGGACCTCGTGGGCGGTGGCAAGCGGCCAGGCGTCGCGGACGACGGGGTGTGTTCCATCGGTTGCGTCGTGATCAGAGAAGTCGTGTTCACACTGTGTGCCGTTTTCAGCTCGTGTCGCAGTCTCTGCGCTTCATCGCCTCGGCTATCCGGATAGGTTACTACAAGGACCTCTTCGGCTCAAAAGAGACCATCTCTGGGCTCGTGCAGGGCGTCGTTGTGCCGAACGTCGCTCTACGAGGTAAGTCTCGCGTGAGGCTTCTCCCAGGGCGGCGCACCTGATGTCAGACACATCTCAGAGCACGAACTGGAGCAGTTCGAAGACGACCCGCTCGAGTACATCCGGTTGGACCTCGCGCTCCCGTCCATGGGCGGGATCGGTCTCTCGCACGACGCGGTCACGCGCCGCCAGGCGGCGGCCGACGTCCTCCGCGCGCTTGTGTCGTCCGGGCTCGAGGCGGAGACGACGGAGGTGACGGGCGCGTGGATCGGGCAGGGGCTCGCGGAGTACAACGCGGACCGGGCGCAGAACTGGCGCGCGAAGGACACGGCGATATATCTGCTCACCGCGGTCGCGACGCGGGGGAGCACGACGCAGCACGGGGTGACGTCGACGAACGCGCTGATCGACGTGGTGCAGTTCTTCTCGGACCACGTGTTCGCGGACTTGCAGGCGGAGGAGGGGAGCATACACCCGATCCTGCAGGTCGACGCGATCAGGTTCTTGTATACGTTCCGGAATCAGGTGGGTGGCGGCGCGCTCTGTCTGTGGTTGTGGGAGGGTTGAGTGCTGAGTGTGGTGGTCTTGCAGCTCGTCAAGCCGCAGCTTCTGTCTGTGCTGCCTTCGCTTGTTCGCCATCTGTCCTCGGACAACTACGTGTGCTATACCTACGCTGCGATCAGCATCGAGCGTATCCTGTTCATTCGCCAGGGTACGCAGCTCATGTACGTCGTTGCGTCGTGCTGTATCGGGAGGTGAACTGATGCTCTTCTGCAGGTTCACCCAGGCGGACGTGCAAGACGTCGCTCCGGGATTGCTGAATGCTCTTTTGTCCAAGGTTGAGAAGGCACCTACGGCGGAGAAGATGGCCGAGAACGACTACCTGATGAAGTGTCAGTACCTTGTGCGAACGTTCGTCTGCACTGAGTTGACGAGTGGTCGGGTTGCAGGTGCCATGCGTGTCGTCGTCACGGCGCGGTCGACGTTTGCGGATGGCTACGATCAAATCCTCCAGCGGCTGGTCGCGATACTCGGCGTCATTTCCAAGAACCCGAGCAATCCAAACTTTGACCAGTACATCTTTGAGAGCATTGCTGCGCTGATGAGGTACGTCTAGGGCTCCCAGGGAAAGGCAGATTGGCAGTTCGTACCTAACGTACCCCAAAAGATTCGTCGTTCAGGCCAACCCAAGCGCACTGCCCCGCTTCGAACAGGCACTCTTCGGGCCCTTCACGATCATCATTCAGCAAGATATTGACCGTGCGTCTCAACGGGATGTTCATCGCTGTCGTCATAATCTGATCATTCCCACCATGCTTTAGAGTACATACCTTACGTCTTCCAGATCCTTGCGCAGATGCTCGACCTTCACACGGGCGAGGTACCCGCCGAATACCGAAGTCTGCTCCCGTTCCTCCTTACCCCTGCATCGTGGCAGCAGAAGGGCAGCATCCCGGGGCTGGTCAAGCTCCTTGAAGCGTTTTTGTCGCATGACGCGAAGTCGATGGTCGCGGCGGGGCAGCTTACGCAAGTCCTGGGGGTCATCCAGCAGCGGCTCATCCCGTCCAAGATCAACGACGGCTGGGGCTTCGAGCTCCTCGAGGCCGTAGTGCAGTACACGCCTTGGTAAGTCTACTACTATAAGTGCTCTTGCCCTTGGAGTCTCGGATTGTATGCCAACTGTCACGGACGATATTGATGGCGGTTCGCGGCTTGTCAGGGACGCGCTGAAGCAGTACTTCCGCGGACTGATCGTCACGCTTCTGACGCGCATGCAGACGAGCAAGACAGACAAATACGTGTACCACTTTGTGTATTTCCTCGGGTTCTGCCTGGCGATCAATGTGGACGGGCTGACGCCCGACTACATCATCGGGGAGGTCGACGCGATCCAACCAGGGTGAGCCCTCCCGGTGTTCAGTCGAGTTCGATGCGAGGTATCTGACATCAGCGCACGACAGGCTGTGGTCTCAGCTGTTGGCGAACTTCATCATCCCCCAAGCGCCCAAGTCTCCGCCGAAAGAGAGGAAGGTCGTGATTGTGGGACTCACGCGGCTGCTGAGCCAGAGCGTGCTCATGCTTCAGGACGCGCGCGTACAAGCGTGGTGAGTTCAGGTCTCGCATCCAGGGCTCTGGGCACGACTTCCACACCTGTCACTCGTCGTGTGGTGTGCGGTGTGTGTATCTGGAGGCCGATGTCTTCTCCTCTGCGTGCCGGACGCTCACCGCCGCTGTTCTTCCACAGGCCGCCGACGTTCCAAGCGCTCGCGAAGCTCTTCCAGACTGAGCAGCTGCTCACTAAGAAGGAGGAGCTGGACCCCGACGCCGGCCTGACCCAGATCGACTACGAGGAGCAGACGGCGGGCTACCAGGCGGCGTACTCGCGGCTCGCGGCCGCGGAGGCTGCCCCGGCCGACCCAGTCGCGCACGTCAAGGACCTCAAGGTGTTCGTGGGGCAGGAGCTCGCGCAGGCGTCGGCGAGGGACCAGAGGGTGAAGGCGTGGGTCGCGCAGACGGACGCGAGCGTGACGGGGCCGTTCGTGCAGGCGCTTGCTGCGTCGGGATTCAACATCTAAGTGTCGGGGGGGGGGGGAAATTGGACGGGGAACGTTTTGCATCGCGGCTCTGAGCCGGGGGCGTGTAGGGTGGCAAGACGGTAGTAGTACTAGTGCGTATGTTGGCGCACATTGATCACCGGGTAGCATTTTCCAGCATCTGTTGTAGTCCGCATGGGGCATTATGTCTAGTTTGTAAGCATACGCTGTCTGCGAGTTGCGCCAAGGCGGACATGTCGGTAGGACGGCGATGTGTGGCTTGGGGTCTCTCCCAATGCGCTGAGGACGCATCGTACGCGTTTGTTGTACATGCGTCTCTTGAGAATGGGCTTGGGTGCCTTGCTCCGGTCCGGCGTTCAATATTCATTATCGAGATATGGCTGTGCAGTGGTCCGCGGGTCACCACACTCCGGTTCGATGAGATGGACCACCACGAGCTCGAGGGTGCCAGAGGCTGAGGTCCCAGCTATGCCCCTCCGTGAAACTGAAACGTAAATAGACAAGAATCTCATCCGGGTATGAGCAAAAATCCCCGGATTACGGGAACCAACGGGCTGCCCACAATCGTGCTACTCTCTCCTTTTCTCTGCTATGGCTCCTGTGCTTGTGTCCTTCGCTGTCGTGCTTCTTGTTTTTCTTGCCCTTCGCCTCAGACGTAAGAAGGGCACACCGTTCCCCGGTCCCCCGCCTGCTCCCGTCCTTGGCAATCTGTTGCAACTGCCGACGACGAAGGTCTGGGAGAGGCTCAATGAGTGGGGCTTGACGTATGGTGCGTACTACTCCCTGCCCTCGCTCCCTTACTCGGCCCAACCCCAAATAAGGCGCTATCTACCAGATCCACCTCTTCTCCACTCCCCTCCTCGTCCTCAACACCGCCGAGGCCGGCCGCGAGCTCCTCGATGCCAAGTCCGTGCTCTACTCTAACAGGCCCTTGCCCAAGATCATCGAGATGTGAGCCCGAGCCATCGCGCGCGCTGTCTCGCCGTCAAAGAGAGCGCTACTGACGGCGTGTATTGCAGGACTGGCTTCGATAAGGGCGTCGTCCTCGAGCACGACCCTCTCCGTCTGCGTCAGGCCAGGAAGCTTTTGCACTCGGTGCTCCAACCGAGACAGCTTTCGTACTATCGTGCGGTGTTGGAGCACCACGTCAACGTCCTGCTGCACAACTGTCTGCACGAGCCGGACGGCTTCGTCGAGCACATCCGGCAGTCAGTGCTGCTTCTTGGGACTGTAATAGGCGCTCGCCTTGACCTAGGAATATCGCAGGCTGACCGCGGGCATCGCGATGGAGATCTCGCACGGCCACCGCGTCACGTCTCGGGACGACCCGTTCGTCAGAAAAGCAAACGTCTTCGCGGACAACTTCGCGGAAGCCAGCTTGCCGAACAACCACATCGTCGATTGGCTGCCGTTCCGTGAGTGATTGTCCCCACGGGGCTAACTGATGTTTGTGCAGTGTGTAGGACGTCGCTGACCGCCACGGCGCGCTCGCTCGTCATAGTGGCCAACTTCCCAGGGTGGCTACCTGGGATGGGCTTCAAGGAGAAGGCGCGCAGGTATCGCGAGCAGTACTGGTCGCTCGCGGAGGAGGGTCATCAGATGGTCAAGGACGACATAGTAGGCTGCTCTCTACTCTTAACTTGTGAAGACGTGCTGATGGTGTTCTGCAGGCCAACGGCCTCGCTCGCCCATCGCTGACTTACAAGGCGCTTGTCGAGGGCAAGCCTGGTGACGTCCCAGACGACGTGATTGCGTTCACCGCGACTCAGGTGTATACCGGCGGAGCCGATACGGTGAGTAGCCGTCAACTGCATCCCCCCGGAGCGGAATGCTGACCGTTTCTCAGACAGTCTCCACCTTGTCCTCGTTCATCCTCTTCATGGTCAAACACCCGGAGGCCCAGAGGAAGGCCCAGGAGGAAGTCGACCGTGTCATTGGCTCGGATCGCCTGGCTTCCTTCGCCGACCGCGAGAGCCTCCCGTACGTCGACGCTGTCATCGCAGAAGTACTGCGTCTCCGGCCACCGGTCAGCGTCGGTGAGTCGCGCACCTCATAGGACGAGACTTGGACGGCACCTGACGGAACGATCCCCAGTCACCCGCGAGGCCGGTCAGGACGACATCCACAACGGCTACCTCGTGGAGAAAGGAACGATCATACTCGTGAACTTCTGGTCCGCCCTGCTCGCTCGTTTTGAGCCGTCGCAGCCTATGCTGACAATCTGTGATGACGTAGGGGCATGCTGCGGGCCGAGGAACACTACCCCGACCCTCACTCGTTCCAGCCGGAACGCTGGCTCGGGAAGGACCACAGCGACCCGACGCACCCCTTCAACGTCGCGTTCGGCTTCGGAAGACGGTACGTGCCTCGCCATGCGTGCACTTCCCCGGCCCTCGTTCATTCATTATTCGTCTTCCTCGTGCAGCTCATGCCCCGGACAACACCTGGCCGAGGAACTCGTCTTCACAACCGTCGCCCGTATCCTCGCGCTGTTCGATATCGCGCCAATCAAGGACGAGCACGGCATCCCTGTCATCCCATCGGACGACAGCACGAACGGCGGCATCACGTAGGTTGTAGTACCAGACGCAAACCTGCCCTCTACGAAAGCAGAATTGTTTTTGACGTAGATATGTATTTTGCAGATTTCCCGTTCCGTTCCGCTGCTCGATCCAGCCCCGCTCGGCTCGCGCCAGGGAGGTGCTGGAGGGGCTTGAGCACGAGTCGTGAGGGAGCCTTGAGTGCTGGCCTGATCTTCGGGAATTTGCTGTCATCATGTAACTTATCTTGCATACGCTGTCGCTCGTGCGAAATAGGAATACCGCACATTTCTAGCATGTGATCAACCCTTGTGTGCATCAGTAGTACCCCTCGTGAGATGCTCTGAAGATGAAGGTATAGACGACAGTGGGTATGCACAAGACGTGCAGATGGATGGATATGCGTAGCCAGCTGGCCCCCTGGCTAGTCGTCGTCGATGTGGATGGCGTCGTCCCTGTCCTGCTTCCACTTCTCGAACATAGCTCGCTCGAGCTCCCGTCCCAGGGCCTCTCCGACCTGCCATGGCACGGCATTTCCAATCTGCCTGTGCAGCTGTGGGACGAAAGCGCAGTCAGCATCTATCTAATGTTTGCGGGAGACGAACTGGAACCCACAGTTTTCATGCGATCGCCGTGGGCGATGAACGTGAACCAGTCCGGGAACCCCTGCGAGCGTGCCAGTTCCCGGATCGTGAAGATGCGACGGTACTGGACCACGTGTCAGACAGCTGTGTGCCGAGCAGGCGGCCGAGGCCGCCATGTGTTGCTAGGCAGACTCACTTTGGGATGGAGCACGTAGCTCTGCTTTGCAGTCGGGTCGACATTGGTCACCGTCGTGTGGAACCATTCCTTCTCGTCGAGGCGGCCGTACATGCCTGGCTTGAAGCCCAACCGGGCCGTTGCGGAGGCCGGATTCCTGAACTGCCACTCGGAATGCTCGTCGGGGAGGACTAGAAGGGGGTTCGTTAGATCGTTGCACGCTCCTGCGCTCCCGAACGTAGTCACGTACACCTGTAGTCTGCTCTGCTCTTAAGAGGCACATTGGTGATACTGGTTGAAAGCCGGATGATGGGTCATCGAGCACACAGCTGGAGACTCGGTTAGGGCCCATACCGTGAGACAACGGCATGCTTGAATGCACGCGTATAGTGCTGCAACTGTGTTGTAGGCTTCGTCCTACACGCCTTTTGATATGAATTTTTTGGCGGACGCGCATAGTCCCCTGGGGGGCCGCAGTACGGCTTCTTGGGATCGCATTCGATCGAGAAGACACCCTTGCGTGGCTTCATGCCGTTTTTCCCCGGGTCCTTCCTACACGCCGGTCGCAGTGAGTTCGAAGGTGATGGGCAGCAAGCGAGAAGGGAACACACCAGTCAAAGGCCACGAGATCATCTATAGCGTCACGGATGCACACGGCCCTGAACGGAGCCGTGCCATCGCCTGTAGGGACGGGGTTGATCTCTACACCATTCGGAAAGCGGATGGAAAGAGCATCAGGATTGAGAACAGCATGCGTGGGCAAAGGAAACGATGGCAGAGGATAGGACTTCTGGGACGCTAGAAGGAAGAATCTAACCCTCCTCTGCGGCGTCCCGTATTGACCCGCTTGGAGAAGGCTGAAGTGAACTTGATAGCTGGATGGATATCGTTAGTGATCCACTCGGAAAGGGTACTGGGAGCCGCCTACCCTAGTGTCAATAGAGCATGGATGAAGAACTTCAGCCCGCCCATCTTGATCCCGCCAACCATTCTGAATCGTCCAGCCTGAGATGCATTGAGATTGTAGTTGAGGAAGCCTCGAACATTCTCAAACACGCAGTACTTTGGCTGTAGATAGTCTATCCAGGAGAGGAGATTGAGGAGTAGATGCGACTTTCTATCGTTCGCCTTCTGGAACATGTTCAGAGTGGAGTGCGGCTGACTGGTCCCACGCAATGAGACGGGCAATATCAGTGCTCGGGGAGGTTATCACGTCGAAGGCCTCCGTACCAAGGAAAACCAGCGACGATACAATCTATGTCTCCCGGTTTCGGAGGGTCAGGAAGAGCGGCTCTTTCCTGAATGTCTAGTGGAGGTGACCCTTCCCACTGCTTTGCACGGGACTTGACGGCATAGCGCAAGACGATATTAGAGCACTGGTTGTAGACTGTAGTATGAGGGGAGTTCTTCCTACAAGGGGAACAGAGGTTGAGCGAGAGGTTGGGTAGATATTCATAATCGGGTCTCCCTACTGCATTGTCGCCGCAGCACTGGGGGATATCTCGATGGCATGCGTGATCTTGATGCAGCCGGTCGCCTCCATAGGGAGTCCAAAGGCACCCACCCCTGCGAATGGGTCAAAGCCCCTCAGACACGCGCGGGGCTGTTGCCTCGTGAACGCTTTCAGTTGTTGCGCTCGCACTTCGTCTTCCTGAAAGCACACTTGGCAGACGGGAACCTTCTTCTTCCGAGAAAGCTCTGTAAGCCCGTTCCAAGTCTTGGGTTCGAGGGACTGCGACGCGTAGCGCACAAAGAAGTGGAACGGTGAACGGGCGAGCCAGGCATCCATATGCGTTCTTGATGAGTGGTGCAGCACGCTGCATCGCTTGATCAGGTCGTTGCCACTGACATCCATCTCGAGACCTGTCATGAAGAGCTCTCGCTGACGATTCATGAGATTACGCACATAAATACAAAGAAACAATCGGTCTCACTTACCTCATGTGCAAACGCGTCGGCAGGGGCGGCGAATGATGGCTCAGAGAGCAAATCCGCTATGCGACCGAGGAGCCTGACCGTGACCAGGATGGTGCCTTGAATTTCATCGTCCTGTCTTCTAGGTCGTATACGTATAATCATCCCAACCAATGCAGGAGCTTTCTTTTGTTTGGTGTTGGCAATCAGTGCATAATCATCATGATGGTAAGTGCTCCCAAGATAGCTCATGCCGCCTTTGACAATGGTGGGCACCAAATCACTTTCACGTTGGGTAGAAAGGAGACAGGCAGGGCAATTGTCGGGCGGATCAAGTGCATCTCCGTCGCTCGTGTCCACATCTTTGAAAGAGCCGTCGACTTCGTCATACATGAAGCTGTGTAGTGCATCAGTCCTGTACGTGCAGTGGGAAGAGAGAGGCATTGGCAGACCGGCAGAAGAAGTGAAGCGGGTCTAAATCCTCCCCCTTTCCAGGCCGGTGGTCATTGCAGACGACAGCCTTACCCAAGACATCCCGCAGGGCGATTGTCCCGCAGTACTGCGGGCAAAGGAACAGTTCCTGAGGGTTTGAGATCTCCTCGAGGTACGTCTTCGAGGAGTGCTCATAGAACTGAACATGCGCCTCCTTCTCCCTCTGGTCAATGTAAATAATCCTTGCGAACCTTTGTGCACAAAGATAAGCTGCTGTCACAGGACCGCTTATAGAGACATACCAGAAATACTCGCCAACAGACGCATGCTCTGGTATCTCATTCAAGTCTTGAGGTATATTGGGTGCAGGCCGATGTTTGTGCTTGCCAGCTAGGACGATGACGCAGTCACCGAGCTAAAAACCACACGTCGACCCCTAACGTCAACGAGACATCTTCGCAGGACTCAGGCAGTATGTCATACCTTGTATACTTCCTGGCCTATCTTCACAGCCTTCCAGTATTGACCATCGAGGCGCTCCCCTTGCGGAAATTCAATTGTAGACTGGTTGTCTATACGACGCATGATCAAGTCCCCAATACGCCCCCGTACCTTCAGCTGCCGCTGCCGGAGTTCATGTCCAGTCAGACGTTTGGGGGCAGCCCCGACCACTTTCAAGTGCTCGCGGAACAGGCCAAGAGCAAGCGTGTCGATGAGCGGTGTTACATGCGTCGGGTTCTGATTTTCTGGGCGGAGGACGGCAAGATCGAGGTTGCCTGTAACCTTGTTCGGCTGAAAGAATGGTCGCGGACGGCTTGCACGTGAACCCACAGGCAGGGTCATGTGGTGGACAGGGTAAGGAATGTGTTGCTCGTCCAGTGAATCGAAAATATGTTGCACGAAGGGCCGCGAGGTCACCTTGGTCCGCAGAGCTGGATCGTCATCAAGAATGCTCTTCACTAGCGCGACCTGTAAACCATTGTGAGTCCAGCGTGGCAACCGGCATTGGTAGAAGACCTACTGAGCGAGCCAAATCCTCCGTTTGCACGTGGTCATTGAGAAGGTCATCCCATCGCCCAAGGTAGAGTTCTGTAAATTCCGCATATGATGTCACGAGCCCTTCCAGGGCAACAGATATCACAATCTGCGCGATGCGATGTGGGGTGTAGAATCTTCGGTGAATGTTCCTGTACAACGCTGTGGGAGACTTCAAGATATACCACCCATATTGCGTCTCTACGTAGATAGGACTAATCGCAGTCAGATATAGTTATGAGGACGATACAAAGCGGATAATCTCACTCGTCCACGGCTTGATAGTCAATGAAATACCGGAAGATCGCGCTCGTACGCAAGCGTTGCAGGTCCGCCTTCTTAGCATTGTCGACTATATCCTCCTGGCCTGCATCCTCCTCGTTCAGATATACCGGCGAGACGTTGCCCGCGGCCTCAAAGTGATGATCCGTTCCAGCATTAGCATGCAGCAGCTCAAGAGAGACGAGCTCAAATCCCCGACCGTGCCTGGGGTCGAAGATTGCGAAGTCCGAGAGTATCCGCACCGGCTTTGCCTCCTCGTCCAAGTAGTCATCCGCGTCCTCTCCTTGCACGATAGTGTCCTCGTTTTCTTGGATTTCATCGGGATGAGGTTGGTATGATAGCTCTGTTGAATGCAAATGTAAATTTGCCTTGGAACAAACTGCAACCAAGCTACTCACTACGAACCGGTGGCCCGCCTACCCTGTTCTCGAGTACAGTATCCCTTCGCAATCTTTTATCGACCTGAACACAGTCAAAGGAATTCCATCTCTAACAATCGACAACCTACATGTTCTACCGCAGACGCATCAATGCGTCTCCGCTTGGCACCACGCGAGGACGCGGTGGACTGTACTAGTGCCAGTGTCGGATCCTGCGGCTGCACGAGCAGGCTTGGACTTGAAGCAGAGGCCTCAATCTCGTCAGGGAAGCTCACACCGAACGCAGTATGCCGACGTCTTGACATTGGGGAGACAGCTATATTGAGAGAGGGAGAGACAGCCTGTACGCAAGCCACCGATTGTGTTCGTTAACGAAGCAGAGCTGAGGTCAGAGGGTCCGGTCCACACGCGCTCGTCGTTCCCGCTCGGCCGCGCTGCGGCGACCCTGCCTTGACCCTGCATGCAGTCGGGGTATATGACCACGGCAATAACGTTTTGCACTATCTGACGTCGCACTTCGTTTCTCCACCGACAGTTGAAGTGAGCCCGCGGCATGCGTTTCACTCAGCTGTTTCCGGCCGTCATATGACATACATCGGTTCTCTCATCATGCAATTACTGTTGCGTTGCGGACGCCAGATAGAATGCAGGATTTACGGCTAGAGCAAATGCCGTTATAGGACATTGACACGAGAGCTCAATACACAGAAACAGACAACGCCGGAAAACTCATGAAAGCGTCTAACTACGCCAGTACTGTGCCCAGTCGTGCATCCTGTCCAGCACGACCGTGAACGGCGAAATATCGTTCAACAGCCGCTCAAAGTGCTCGATCGCCTGCTCCTCGGTCATCTCGAGGCAGAATTTGCCGAGCACCTGCTCGTGCACGTCACGCTGCTTGATGTGCGGGATGTTGGCGTCGACCATGAGGGTGACCAGGTTGAGGATGAGGTTCGCGCTCTTGCGGAGGATCGAGAACGCTGTGAAGCAGAACGACTTGAAGCGCTGGTAGTGCACCGACTGCACGCCGCCCATCGCGTCGACCATCTCTTTGCAGATCTTGACTGGCGGAGCGAGTGGCTTGGGGTCGCGCCCAAGGATGTACCCGAAGTCGACTACGGTGGCAGTGAGATTTGAATATCGCGAGGTGAGCGGAAGGACTGACCATGAAAGAAGTGACCATCCGGAGCTAGCAGAAGGTTGTCCAAATGCCGATCTCCAACGCCCAGTAGATAGGTCATGACACAGTAGCCGGCTGTGAAAGATTTTCAGTAGACGTCCATGGAAGCAACACCCTGGAATACGGACCGCAACTCCTGACAAAAGTATCAATGACGCCAGGCTCGACGCCGTAGGTCCCCACACTCCCCTCGTCGGGATAGTTCGCCCGGAGGTAGTTCAACAACGTCCCATGCTCGCTGACAATTGCGGCGATCGTCTTGCTCGGGATAAACTGGGCCATACCCTGGGTTGGACCCGTAGCGAGCACGTCGTAAGGGGTGACCTTCAGGTCTAGATTCTCCTTCCGTAACAACCGGTCCATGAGCGTGAACAGCTGAATCACCAGCTGATCCTGGCGCATGTCGTCGCCGTCCTTGAAGATGACGGGGTACTCGCCACCGTCCGCACACTGGAAGTACAGGAGCATGGGGAACATGTTCGACTTGAACACGCTCGACTTGTCCGCGATGATCCCTGTGACGTTCACGCGCGCGTTCAGCGGGAGCGGGAGCGGCGGCATCGATGCGAGGTTGTTCTTTCCCTCTGCGAGGAAGGCGCGCAGCTTCTCGATCTTCTTGGGGCGCGGGTCCTTCGATGTACGGAGGTCGCGCGCGCGTTTCGCGAGCGTCTCGACGAGCTCGCCTTGTCGGCGCATGAGGTCGCGGCGCTCGTCACCGTTATCCTGCGTAGAGCGTCAGCAGGTGAGGGCTCTACTATTGTGTGCGACCTTACCTCGAGAATCTTCATGAACTTGAAGACGACCCTGCCGTACATCTTCGCCATCATCTTGTCCTCCATAGACACCTCTACCATGAGGTACCAGTAGAAGCGGTTCCCAAGGATCGGATTCCGCACGGCGCGGGCGATCAGGAAGTCCGCAAGTCCACTATCGTCATAGGACACCGCGCTAGTTGCGGATCGCGACGAACGCTGATCGCTCGCTGTGCTCTCGAACTTCAGCGCCTGGACGAGTTGCAGCAGGTAGAGATGGAGCTCCTGTGAGATAATCAGAAACATGTACGTTCCCGCCCATTTATATAAGGACGGCTTACGTCGTCATCTGCCCTGCTCAGCTGCTTGACTGCGTATGCCCTGACACGAGAGTCGACGGTGCTGGGCCCGAGCAGCTCGAGCGCGTCGTCGGTGTCGATCTCTGTCCACTGGGGCAACAGTTCTTCTACGGCCTGTTTGACCTCCGACGGATCACGCCAAGTCACGGACTTGAGGAACTTGGTCAGACCCCGCTTGTCTCGCGTCAGGTAGAATCGGAACTTCCAGATCAGGTCTTTCTCTTCCGACGTGAGCGGTTGACTAGGAGCGTAGTTGAGAATTACCTAGTGGACATGCGATGAACAGACACGTCCCCGATATCGAAAGAAAGAGAAGACATACGGATAACTCATCGCGGATCTTCGCGTTCGGCTTGAGCTCGCGGTCGTATGGGCTGCTTCTGTGGCTTCGAACTAGACGGCGGTGCTTGTCTTCTACGGGGTTCTCCCGCGCAAGGTCCGGATCCACAACTGCCCATAGATGACCATCGGCAGTGAAGGCGGCGGCTTGTGGTGCCGGTGTTGTAGGCACAGGAGTAACCGACGATGTAGAGGGGACGGACACATTGGACGCATCCTGTGGGGCCAAACCTTCAATACGCCTGTGGACGAGAGGCGGCAGACGTCGCTTACCGGCTCACTGAAGATAACGGGGAAGTCGAAACGCGGGAGATCAATATATAGGAACAGGTTCTCCGACTTCGCCGTTTCAGCCTGCGCCGACCATCAGCTTCGTGCGACCATCCCGTCACAGCACGACGCGCGCGTACCTTGTGGATCTCGCCCATCTTGCGGAACACGAGCGTGTCGAGCCAGTCGGACTTGGGCAGGTCTCCGCGGTCGTACTTCTTGATGAGCTTCTCGAGCCTCCCGGACTCGTCCCTGGTGCCTATCTTGCTCGGGGTCGTAGTCTCGTTCGCGCCGTCCGCTTCGCGATCCGGCCATAGGATCATACGGTGCTTGCCGCGTCGGAGAGTCCTTGGTGCGACGTGTTATAGCGAATGAGGCGAGCATAAAGAGACATGCGCACCACTTCTTCCCAAACAGACGGAATGTAGTTCCACCGACCGGGACAGCAGACCTCGGACCGGCGATGTCCCATACGGTGAAGGTGATCTGCGAGTTGAGTGGAAGGTCGCAGTACCGGATCGGGAGTGTTATCCATTCGTTCCATCTTCATGAAGTCAAGTTACCGCGCGTCCCGCGTTGAATGGGGAGGAGAAACCACTCACGTATACCCATTCCGGAACGCCTTGAACGCGGTGCGAAACGGTATCGTCAGCGGCTTGTTGTCCGCGATAAGTTGGCACGTCACATAGAGGTCGGAGTAGTCCCTTCACTACGGTCATTAATCTTGAGAGGAGGGGACGAGTGGGAGGAGGACGCATGCTTACGGGGCTTGCTGGATGCCGTGGAAGCGAAGCTCTGGCTTCTCAAGAACCTCGGTGAAAGAGTGAGGCTTGCGTACGCCCTCCAACTGTGATCTATGCGCGAGGCGCAGCAAAGTACCGCTCCCTCAGTGCCGATGCAAAAAACAAGGATGGTTGAAGACAAGTACACTCGGAAGGTGACCGGCATCTTGAGGTCGCTGAGCTTAGCGAAGGTGAAGTCATCGCGGTTGTCTTTGTCCATGGTGGAAGTAGCGTAGTTTAGGCTACTGCATGCACTTCGAGCTGCAGGTCCGGCGAGTAGAAGGGTACACGGGATGCCCAAATGAGAGGGCAAGAGCGGAGTGGTTGCAGTGGGAAGACCAAGTGCGATTGAATCGGAATCCGTAGGCGCGTATGGTGGTCCGATCCAGGCGTCTCGTGAGGTGCCCGAACGTCGATGAACCAATCACGACCGTTATGTCGGACGACTTGCAGCATTTCGTTCCTCGTCTTCGCTCTACTCATAACATAGCCTCTCGTCTGCTTATGTGAAACGACTATACGATCATGGCTCCTCTGCACGAGATACCTGCTGAAGCCCTCAACAACCTCTCGGAGAAAACCCGGACGGCCATCGAGCGATTGAGGAGGCACCAGCCGGAGGAGGTTGGTTTGTTCGTACCATTGGCTCTATTCATATCGCTTTCACACTGAACATAATCCTAGTTCAGGATATCCCTCGAACAAGCTGGCAGCAGTGCTAGTCCTCCTATATGAGAAGGCCGGGGAACTCCGCGTGCTCCTCACCACGCGCGACAAGTCGCTCCGAGCCCACCCCGGACAGGTCGCGCTCCCCGGAGGAAAGGTGGACGCCACGGACGCGGACCTGCTTGAGACAGCCGTGAGCATTCTGCGCTATCTCCTGTCATGCGTCTGTGTGGTAGCTGAAAGGTGCAGTATCGCGAAGCGCATGAAGAAGTGGGCCTCCCCCGCCACTATCCGCATGTCTACACGGTCTGCACTCTGCGACCTTACATCGCCTCTAGCAAGCTGCTCGTCACTCCACTAGTCGCGCTTCTCACAGACCTGTCGATCCTGAACAAATTGGTGCCCTCTCCCGGAGAGGTGGACAGGATCTTTGACCATCCGCTGGAAGCTATCCTGGACCCGAGCCTTGCAGCGAAGGAGGACCTCGCTCCTAAGGGTAGCGAGGACTGGCCGTATGAGGACGACTTCCACGTGAGTGCTCTGACACCTTCATCGCCCAGTCCGAAGCGTTGACTGTATGCCACCGCGAAGTGTACGTCTGACGTTGAGCTGCCCTGGCTAGGCAACAGTACCTACCGCATGCACCGCTTCCGGTCCAGGGCCTATGCCATCAAAGGACTAACCTCCGATATCCTTGTAAGTCACATCGTGCAGTCCTATACGCGGCTCGATGCACTCAACTACGGCGTTGAACACAGATCGCAGTGGCGGAGATCGCGTACAATAGGCCACCCGCGTATGACCGACATGCTCCGAACCAGCTGAGGACGTTCGCGCCCATTCTGCGGATATTACTGGAGCAGGTCGCTGTGCAAGATGTTGTGTCTGGGACGTCCACTCCGACGCCAAAGGTCGAGGTGGGGGTTCCTTCTGGGCTGGCGCAGGCGGTTGTCAATGCGACAAAGTAGACGACATGGATGTGTCGATTGTCCACCAGCACTCCCTGCATGGATTAAAACACGGAATCATCGTCTAATCGTAGAATTCGTCTATTACGCGCTGTTGTTATATTCTATGGGTCAGGTGAGTGTGCCTCCGACAAGCCTGGCAATGCGCTACCGCTCGGCTCACAGCTTCGGAATAGACAATTCCGCCACAGCGTGTCGGGCCACAGTGTGAACCAAAGTCGGACAACGAGAGAACGACGATCGGTAAATCTCCGCCCAGACCTACCAGAAGGGGACACAGAGGAAACTCACGTTTAGGGTGCATGTGAGATGCTGCTGCTGTTGTCTGACTTGCACATCCAGCTATCCCAGTGAGTACGATCGGAACCGCGCGGTGCCCTTCACAACGTTCATGACTTTGTTGCTCTCGGCAAAGCTGCGTGGCAAGCTGGTGCGCAAGGTTATCAGTCTCAGACAGTCTTCTGAAGGACTGGTGGAAAGTCGCCGCACTCTTGTGATAGAAGGACTTGAAGAGTGAAAGCGAATGGATAGTGTCTCGGCTAGTGGGGCAGGGGGTCGGATGCGTGAAGTCTAGAGCCGAGCCATGCATGCTCGACGCGGACGTTGCGCTTGCGATGGATCAGGAAACAGGATCGCCTCGGCTACGTGCGCGACGGTGCATTTTAGCCCGAAGCGCCCTTTGTTCGCCAGATTTGCCCGTGTTCCGAAAGGAGCCTGCCTGGCGAAAGTGGCCGGACTGAGAACTCAGAAGGGAAGAACCCGGCTAAAATGAGCGGACACGATGTTTATATATAGATCTATTTGGCGGTGCTTGGCTGATTGGCGCTTCTCGGCTAGGCGTGGGCTCAAATATGGGCGGCGTCGTCTTTTCCTCAGCAACGTAGCCTCCTCTCCACCGTCCTCCGTCTCTCCTCCTCCCTTTCTCCTCTCCGTCTCTTTCAACGACCAGTCAACTGCCAATCATGGCCTCCTACGCTCCTTCCGTTCTCTTCGCCCTCCTTTCTGCCACCACCGCTGCTGCCCAGGGCCTCACCTGGGCCCCCACCCCCCTCGTCGACCAGCACTACCCCACGCCCTCCGATGCTCCCCCCAAGGTCTGGCCTGATACCCCCGCTTACGAGCGTGGCCCCCAGACCGGCTACAACCAGTGCAACAGCACCACCGAGGGTCAGGACTCGCTCTGCCAGACCATGTACTTCAACGGTCTCGATGGTACGTGATTGTTTCCCCCCGTCCAGCCGCCGGCTGTTGACGGCGCCTTGTGTCAACTTAGACTTCTGCCTCTGGGCTCCGCCCCAGCCCAACACTACCATCGCCGACGCCGAAGGCGAGGTCGTCGCTTGGTGCACCAAGAAGGGTTACGGTACCCGCATCATGACCGAGGGCACCATCAAGGGCGCCCAGCTTCTCAAGTCTAACGACTACTGGATGCTCACCGGTCTCATCGACCAGACGAAGCTCTACATCCAGGATGGTGACTACGGAGGAGAGCTTGACTCCGGTTCTCAGGATGGCGTGCGTCTAACCGTCTGTCATCTCGTGCATGACACGCATCTGACATGGCATGATCCTTCAGCGTGGTAACCCTATTGGCGGTCTCGTCTACTCGACAGCCTTCAACACCTCCGTGTACCAGGTCAACTGGTGGACTGAGTACGTAATTGATCCTCTCTGATATCATTGTTCTTCCCTGACCGCCTTTTCCTAGGTTCATCGGCAACAACCAGTTCTGCATCAAGATTTGCAACCCCGACAGCCCCAACCAGTCCGGTTACTGCCAGCACACGCTCGACCGTATCGGTCTTGGCTACAACTGCCCGTCTAAGTACACTGTCGGCGGTGGTTACCAGGAGGGCGAGTTCGAGGTTTGCGACACGCAGAACATGGCCATCGTCGGCGAGTACACCGATGCTTCGGGTGCCACTCAGTCCTACGCGCAGCCGCCCGAGTCGCTTGGTCCCATCACTACGGTCCCCTACCAGCCTACTACGGTCGCTTCCTCCAACTGCCAGCAGACTGCTTCTTCGGTGCTTTTCTCGCAGCTCCTCGCTGGCAGCGGTACCACCTCGGGCGCGGCTCCTACTGGCTCTGCCGGTGCCTCGGGATCGCAGACCGGCACTGCCTCTGGCTCCAAGGTGACTGGCTCGACCGCCTCTGGCTCCAAGTCGAGCACTGGCGCGTCTCCGTCTGCGACGGGTAACGGCGCGTCGCCGCTTGCAGCCGGTTCGGCCATCTCCGCTGTCGTTGGTGCCCTCGCGCTCGCGGCCTTCCTTTGAACGTGCCCAGTAATGGACACGGACGTGGTAGATTTAGGATTGAACGGACTTACTTTTCTACACGCATGTTTCAGTCTACTTTAGCTTGAACGATTTACAATCGCCGCATCTTTTGTCTCCATATATACTTCTTCCCTTGTCACGCCAGCATTGCTGCGGTAGGCTCTCGGACACGACTTGATCACCATGCGAATGGCCGACGTGGGGCAATGCTTGACTTGAATGACTTGTCTCAATGAATTACACGTTTTCTTGAGTCGTTCCGTGGCTGTGAGGCAGGATGAGGTTGAGGGGAGCGTTGAGTGCTCGGCCCATGCATGGGTCCATGGGTTCATCTTGACTTGACACCCCCGCAAGCCCGCGATCATGATTTGACACGACTCTACAGGACAGACAGGGGACAACTAACTGTGGGTATGCATGGAGTCGAGACGTGGTGGAGCGGGAGGACACTGGAGTACAACCGACTTTTGCCCGCAGCTTCTCCAAGAGCGAGTGTTCGATTCAGGTGACCTCTGTATGATGAACTTCGAAGTCTTTGACAGAGGCGTTGATTTCGATCTAAAAGGCCGACGGCTTGAGCTAGTCCAGCAGCCGCGCTCCTCAATGTGCAAACCACCTTAGCGGGTGCTGTCGACTGGTATGTCTTAAACCGTGTGATGTGATGTCAGGTTATCAAGCTCATGACGGTCCTCTAGCGATGAGTGGCCGTATGGGACGAGACGTTTACAAATCGGCCTACAGACTGGACCAAACATCGTCCCAAAAGCAGGAACAGCTCACGCTCATGAAAACATCTGGACGTCCTTGGGCAGGGCCCCCACTTTCTAGCAAGAATACAGTCGTCGGTGAGGCTGGCGACCTCCCGTCCTGATTTGGAATGCTCTCAGTATGGTCTGGCTTCGTGGACGTTTGTCCAGGTATTTGTCGTCAAGAATACTTGACCTGCCAGTGCTCTACATAGGTGCGAGCAGAGCTCCAGCCTTCGTAAGGTACTTGGAACTCTCCGGGCCAGCGACATGGTCGCCAGCTGGGACGTCCTCGTTACCTATCATTGTTTACCGATACACTTTGTATGTCTACCGACCCATAGCTTGGCTAGATAGTATCGGCAACATAGGAGATTCTACAATACGTACGACAACTAATGAGGTCAGATGGCCAAAGTGGTTATGGTCGCGTAGGGTTGGGCCCCTTCACGCTCGAGCAACGCTACGTGTTATTGTAAAGGTATCTCAGTACGATACACTTCCCCCTGTCATGATCATTGATGAGAGACCTTCCCGACTCGGGAAGGTCTTGGAGCTTGGACGTTGAACATTCTGAACTCTGAGCTCACGACATCGGGCCAGCGGCGGGATGCATACTGAAGAGGTAGAGGCACTAAAGTCTAGTGGCCCGTGGCGTGGAACAAACCGCTTGTCTCTGAGACTCAGAACTCACCGGCCTGTTATGGAGCTTCCTACGAATCCACATCAATCGCATACGTCCTCCCGCCGCAAAGCTAGCTGGACCCACAAGCTCGTCGATGGCTTCGATCTTTCCTCTCGAGATCTACTACCGCATCATCGATGCCGTCGGCGATGACACATCCCCTCTTTTCGTCAAAGGGAGATATCTGCGGTGTTCCTTGTGTGCCATTCATAGCATCCAAGATGCCGTGCCCTCGCCTTCCGCCGGACGCAGTTTCTTCCATACAAGCCGCTCTCACACTTATACGCATTCCGCCGCTTCATCATCCCTGCTCCCCATATAGCGACGTTGATCGAAGGAGTTGAATTGATGAGGATGGCAAACTACATGACCCCTGTGGAGGTTTTCCACAGCGCCTTAGCGAGACATTTACCTGCCCTCAAGGTCGTCATCATCAACATGCCGGACGACCTTCGCCGCATGCATTTACAACCTCGCTTCAATAATCCTCGCCTTCAGCTCCATACTGTCACGACCCTCGAGCTCAAGCTCATCCCGTTGATGGAAACCTGGGAGCTTGATCGGCTCCTCATGCCATTCCCGAACGTACGTATCTTGGACATGTATCGGGTATCATGGGTTGCGAAGGACCTGCGCCAAGTGAACACTCGATAGCCAAATATGCTGAAAATAGTGCCCCCCAGGCTCATTGATCTACGACTAGCTATGAGAGGGGACGACTTCAGTGTACGCACGTTTGTAATCTCGCAATATGTCAAGCGGGCACGGTAAGCTGACACCGCATTGCAGCATATGCTGGAAGGAGCATTCAATATAGTAGCTACGACCGGCTTATATACGCGGTCAGCAGCACACTTCAGATTTTGTCGCTCAACATGCCAGTGAGTCGTGTGCTAGTCAAAGCGCCTCGATGTACGTCGCTCTTTCTCAGCGGTCTTCACATATCGACGCAACGGCACTATCCACAGGGAACGAAGTTTCAAATATTCACGTCTTACCTGCACTAACCAAGGTGCATCTGACACTGGTTTTTTCCTCTCCAGGCAGACATTCGGCGCACTGCACCTGCGTCTTCTCTGTCACATATAGCAGAGGTCCCCCAGCTTCTCCTTCGGCTTGAAGCGGAGAACCTACACATGCTTATCCTGACATTTGACGCCAGAGAGACCATTGCAGAGCCTGAGCCATTCCTCGAGGAATTGCAGAAACTCAGAACCTTCATGGAGACTACTCTGTTACAGAGGTTCCCTCGCTTACAGCGGATCTCGTTCGATGTGGGTAGCAACCAAGAGATGGATTCGTGGTGGAAGACAAGGGTATTCGAATGGTACCCTCTGTTACTCTCAAAGGGGATGCTTGACGTCGTGATACGCAGAGTGTTTTTGGTAAGTGAATCATCCCCTCTTCAACTACATGCTCCGTGTTCATGCACATATCCACTGTCGAAGCATGGTGGACGACAACTGCACCATCATCCCTGGCAGGGCTCGCTAGCACGCTTTACTCCTCTCTTGCGATTACCGGGCTCTTTCTCCGCTCACCGGTCTTCCCCTCGCCCGCGGAGCTTGAAGGGTTCTCCCGAAGCTTTTCCCAACTTCGCAGGTTACAACTGGTGGGCGTACGCTGGGAAAAGCCATGGAAGCCCTACACTGCGTGAAGCGCCAGATTACGGTGGCAGGGAACATGCTGGGAATCTGCGTATCCCACGCATGTTCCCCACGGATTCCTCAGCATATTCCCCCTTTATGGGAATCTGCTGGGAACATGCACATTCTCTCTAGATTCCCTCCACATCCCCAACGGCCTTGGCGGATTGCTATGGCAAGGGGGACTTGTCTGTCCAAAATCACTTATCTAACCATGATGACGTTGTCGCCTGACCCCATATCAGTCTGCCATCGCGTCCATAGGCAACTTGACTTCGTACTTCTTCCATCCCCTCCTTGTGCCTGCCCTCTTCATGGTACGTACTGGCCATCGACTTCCGGATGCCAGCTGATGTCTGAGCCTCACTATGCAGGCGTTTTCAGGCTCTTGTAGGTACGTCTACTAATCGGGGCAATGGTGGGTCCTCTAATGTTGTATGTAAAGTCCCTGCATGGAATCTGATAGCATCTAGTAGGCCCGGCTGTTGTCCAGCATTCATCGTCACTTGATGGTGAGTCTCAGGTCTCAGCTTGATAGCAAACTGCTAACATTGCCCAAGCAGCACCTGTATACTGACATTATTGTTGCATATATGCGCAGTTAGGTACGTGTGTTTGGTATTGTGCGCGCTGTCTCAGCTTTGCCTGATGTCCAGATCAGTTGTAGGACATCACCACACTTTGAACGCGGCGCATGACATGGATGGGGTGTCTTATTATGCTGGTCTGCAGATTTCTCAGACACTCGGGCTGTAGCGTAGAAGAGTCGGCCTTCGAATATATTTTCCGCCTATGATGATGTATATGTCCTTGCTGGCCCAAAAGCCAATAACCAACCACCGTGAATAGGTGCCTATATTGGGATATATGAGGCGCCAAACTGCAAACCTCATGAATATAAATGATTATTATGGTACAGAAGTGTATATCCCGTTTAATCCCATGTTACGCAGGGTACGGAATGTCTAAGTAATATATGGGGAACATGGTCGGAATGTGAGCGGAAGGCAGTTAATACCACGACATCCCCTAATCCGGCGGAATGTGGTGGGAACACGCTGGGAATGCGGCGGTAATGTGCTCATCCTCTCCTTGTTCCCCAACCTCCGTAATCTGGCGCTTCACGCGGTGCTACCAGCCCAGCACGATTCATGGCTTACCCGACCTGCCCTCTCATTTGACGGAGCTGCATATGCTGGGAGGGCTTCACACGCCGGTAGGTGTGTCGCCTCTTATTCTCGGACTCAGCTTTGCTGATGATCCCGCCCCTGTTGCATAGCTTCAGTGACACGTTAACGAAGCTCGTGCTCGACGTACCTACGGTGTCACACATAACCTCTGGGTTCGAGGGTGAGTCCGTTCGCGCCACATTATCCCGACCATGATATTGAGACGTCGTTCTACACATACCTCCTGCGATACTGCGAAACCCCACCCGAAGGCACAACGCTGCCCCTCAGTAAGCCAGAGACAGTCGTGATGAGGCGGCTTACGTGTTTCGTTGTTGAGCTACCTAAGGAGACCAACGCCCGCCTTGCCGAAGAGCAGATGGCGCTTGAGGGTGCCGTGCAACGCTTGCTCGCCAAGTTCGTCCTCCCGAACTCCACCGTCTCTCATCTCCGTGCTCCCATCCCCATTCACGAAAACACGGAGGCCATGGGAAGCGGAGGAACCCCGAAAGCTGTGGTCCCAGCGTTGGGGTGGAGAATCCTAGAGTCTTCCGGCGAGTTCCGATAAGAAAGGACTAGAAGTGGCGAGGGATACGCTCCTGGATAATTGCACACGAGATCGAAGAGACTCGTCCTGCACAAGCGAGGGTGTAGCATTCGAAGATGGCGGATTGTGGCGAAGTATAGGCGCTTGTAGGATGAGTGCGCCCCAAGGCCTGCCGCTGAGAGGGCGCTTGAACATCATGCATCAGTAGAGTTTGTATCTATAGATAATACCAAGAATAAACATGTTGTAACTTGCAGTCAGTGTACCTCGACTTCTTGTCTGGCAATGGGTCACCTTCCGAACGACAAGGTTCGCTTTGCTTCCAGCTCTTACAGGGTGCGATAGTGGTCGCCGTCCGTAAGTGCCTCCTCAAGTGACGTAGGCATCCCTACAGTGATTGTGAAACTCTAGGCTCGACACAATAACCTGCGGATACGGATGCGGCGCTGCACAAGCTCGTTTCATCGTCGTACACAAGCTCCATAATGCATCTGCGGCACCGTCTATCCTTGCGATATGGCCCAGAACAGGGTCTTGCCACCTGAATAAGTCTGGAGTCGTCGGAGTCTGAAGATCTCGATGCACAAGAGGCAACTCTATGGTCATCCGACTATGCGTACGAGCGTTGTCATGCACCATCTCCCAGAATGGTGTTGCAGTTTCACGTCTCGGCCCCCGGATTCCTATTGACACCGCGGGTAAGCCACGAGACCTCAAGCTTACGGTATGACCTGAAACCATCCCCAGTTCGCCACACCTCTCCGGCATGGACATCGCACAGGCCAGATACACGAGTGGCTTGTGCGTACTATCTTCCATTGCATTGGCCGGTTCCTCAGCAACTCACGCATGCCAATCTGCCCTGATCCAGCACCCACATCATCGACGGCAAGCCAGCCACCTCACCGACCACCACTTGGGTGATCAACCCGTCCACGGGAGAGCCTTTTGCGCAAGTCCCCATCGCCACAAAAGCGCAGCTCGAGCAGACCGTCGCTGCTGCCGAGCGGGCCTTCACCTCTTGGAGCGCCAAGGCTTGGCAGGAGCGAGCAGATGTGTTGCGCGCCCTAGCCGTCCTCATCGAGCGTCATGCTGAGAGCTTTGTGGAGTTGATCATGCGAGAGGTTGGGAAAGACCGTCATAGTGCGTGAGTAGCCCCATCCTTCCTCCATGTACAATGGTATTGAGGAATCTTGACCTCGAGTACCTTCGAGGTAGGCGGCGCGCCGGAGGGACTTTCTAAGTCTGCAAGCCACAAGCTCGAGGAGGAGGTTGTGACGAGCGAACCGGGAAGGACGAGCAAGATACGATATCGGCCATATGGAGTGGTAAGTGTCCGTTACTCGCTGACGACCGACTGATCTACACGTTCAGCAATCAGTGTGCTGCTGCCATCGCGTTCAAGTATGTCTATTGCAAAATGAGAGCGAATGTCCAATGACACAATGCACAGCTTCCCACTTTTCTTCTGTATCCTCAAGCTATCGCATGCTCTCTTGGCGGGGAATTGCCTAATTCTCAAGACATCGCCCACTGCGCCATGCGTTAGTCTGAAATTTGTGGAGCTCGCGCAGTCAGTTGTCCCTCCTGGCGTGCTCTCCGTGTTGTGTGGTGGTGATGAGTTGTAAGTCCTCCTGGTGACATCCCATCGTGACGTGTATGTGAAGCCGTTCGACTGGGACATCAGGGGTCAATGGCTTGTTCAGCACCCACGTATTATGCGCTTTTCCTTCACGGGGTCGACGGCAACTGGCAAGGCCGTCATGCGCGAAGCCGCTGCAGGTGTCAAGAGCCTCACTCTTGAGCTGGGCGGGAACGACCCCGCAATCGTGCTTCCTGACGCCGACATCAAGAAGGTCGCCCAGTGCGTTCATCATATTCACTGCAACGACCCATAGTCTGTATGCTCACTTCACTTTACAGACATCTTCTCATCGGGGCGACCAATAATGCGGGCCAACAGTGCTTCGCTATGAAGCGGATCTTCATCCACGAAGACATTTACGACGCGGTTCGAGACGAGATCGTAGCGCTCGCAAAGCAGGCTAAAGTTGGGGATCCATTCGACGCCGAGACGATCATAGGTCCTGTCCAAAACAGACGAGTGTACGAGAAGCTGAAGTGCGCAACTAGTGGTCCTCAGCGGCGCGAAATAATTGTGATGCTCATTCGTAATGGCTTTGTTCTGCAGGGGGTTAGTTGCCGACTGCAAGGCCCGGGGCTACAACATCGCCTATGAGGGCGAGGCCGGTATGGCCGGAAGCAAGGGCTACTTCATCCCGATCACGATCATCGACAACCCTCCTGACAATGCCAGGATTGTCCGCGAAGAACGTAAGTGCAGCTATGCGTCGCAGACGCTCGGACTCCCCCTGACCAGCGGGTTGCAGAATTCGGCCCCATCATACCATTACTGAAATGGAAGGATGACAATGAGGTCGTTGTGCGCGCAAGTGAGTGCTGCCTAGAGGATAGATACCATCGCAGTCGGACGTCGATGGTTGACGAATGCCTCGTTCTCACCGCCGCTTTTGCTGTGGTAGATGACACCGAGTACGGCCTGAACGCGTCGATCTGGGGCTCCAATATGGTGCGCATCCAAAACATCGCCGATAAGCTATATGTCGGGACAGGTAAGCCCTCTTGCCTGCTATATGTCCCGCGCGGGAAGACTGATTACTCATGAAACTACGTCTTGCGCCAATGGCACCTAGTCTGGATCAACGAGTGGGCTGCAATGCACCCCGATCTAGTATGTCCATGTTATCTCCCGTCCGTCCCTACCCTTAACTGACCACTTTTCAGCCTTTTCTGGGCGTGAAGGTAATGTCTCAATGCCATTTGCACGAATGGTCCTACCTTGAGATGGGACATTGATCCCACGGTCTATTTGCAACATTCAGCACTCCGGGGTGGGCGTCGAAAATTCAAAGCACGGCCTCCTTTCGTGGGTGTATCCCCAGGCGTATGTGTGCAGGGAGTCGCTGAATGGTGCTCTGACCGAGCCAGAGCTAGAGTAGCCGAGCCGCGATGCGCAATCCCGAAGTGGACTATAGGCGTAATATTTCTTGTTGTCTAGGGGCACATGCACCCGCCTGCCTGACATTGTGTAGCGCCTCCTCCGAATCCTACTTCAAATACGACCGTCATGTGTACTGCGCATGTATTATCAGGTATCCCTCGTCCGATGTATTTGCAACGTCGCACTATTTCGAAATTCGCAATTGGCAACGGCGCATCTACCAAAGGGAGTTCAACTGCCGAGGTACTGGTACCATCGGCTGCGTATCGCTATCGGAAGAATATGCTGACCATCCTACTGCAGGTCACATTCACGATTTCACCTCTGTGCATTCAATCCTTGCCATAACGTAAGATGACATTGGCAAGGGCCCTCGCCCGCTCAGACGTGCAACTACGTGCTGGCATATAACGTATCTGATCGTGTCAACCTTTCTTACCATCATGACTATGGCTGGAGCTCATCGTCAGCGGTCGTGCGCGCTTCTGCTCACGAGTTTCAGAACCCCTGCCAGCGTTCATTGTGGACAATATCGTACTAACCTTTGGCACAGATGTAATTGTACGTCATGATCTCCCCCTGCCTAACATAATCTAAGACCTAGCTGATTGTCTGATGTTGCATGCTCTGCGTCACTTTGGTCCTGGAGTGGGAACTTCAAATAATGAGCGCAAAGTCTCAGGCGCCCCCCACCTGATTGTCAGAGGCTGGCCCGAAGATCGCTTCAAGGATTGCAAATCGCTTGAACGTTCATCAGCGCACTGGGATATTTGGTACAGGGAATGATAGTGGCTCCACTGCTTCCCTCGTATCGAGTGATTCCAGGCGTAAGCTATATAGACTCCCAGCTTACAGGAAAGTCCGGCAGTACCCCACCGGTCGCCGTACATGTTCACCATGGTTCACATCTTCACGGACTCCTTGTACGTGCGCTTTATAATCATCTTCACCTTCCCATTTCGCCAGCGCTGACATACATACGCGAATTGCCCCTGGCCGACTCAGCACGCACATCATTGACGGCAAGCCCGCTACCTCGCCCACTGCTGCACCAGTCATCGACCCCGCAACGGGAGAGGTCTTCGCACAAGTTCCTGTCGCGACATATACCCAACTCGAGCAGACCGTCGCCGCCGCCGACAGGGCGTTCGCCTCTTGGAGCGCTAAGAGTTGGCAAGAGCGGGGGGATGTGCTGCATGCACTCGGTGCCCTCATCGAGCGCCATGCCGAACAGTTTACCAACCTAATCATGCGGGAGGTCGGGAAAGATCGTGGCAGCGCGTGAGTAGTCTGTTGACGAGACGCACAGTCATACTCACGACAGGCTGCCATCAGTGCCTTTGAGGTGGACCTTGCGGCGCAGGCCATCTCCGGATTTGCGAACCACAGGCTCGAGGACGAGATTGTGACGAATGATCACGGGAGATCAACCAAGGGCCGGTATCGACCATATGGAGTGGTAGGTCCCCGCCATTGACTGTGGAGCATCCACTAATATACCTCGCGACTAGTGTGCTGCTGTTATCGCATTCAAGTACGTGTTATGAGGGAAGAAGAGTCATGGGTGTCTCAAAATAACATGACGCACAGTTTCCCCCTCATATTCACCATCCTCAAGCTATCCCACGCACTCTTAGCTGGGAATTGTCTTATCCTCAAGACGGCGCCGACTACGCCATGCGTTCCTCTGAAGTTCACGGAGCTCGCTCAGTCGATAGTACCCCCAGGCGTGCTGTCCGTTCTCTATGGTGGAGACGACTTGTAAGTGCTTCAGTGACCATGCTGAATCGGTGATCAGACTTCAGTTGAACGGGACTCTAGGGGTCAATGGCTCGTCCAGCATCCACGCATCATGCGCTTCTCGTTCACAGGATCGACGGAAAGTGGTAGGGCTGTCATGCGCGAGGCGGCTGCAGGCGTCAAGCCCTCACCCTCGAGCTCGGCGGAAACGACCCGGCGATCGTGCTTCCCGACATTGACGTGAAGAAAGTCGCCCAGTACGTTCAGCGCACTCCCCGTGCCGTTGTTCGTCTTCGTCACTATGTGCTCATCGAGGATCGTAGACGGCTGTTCATCGGCGCGATAAATAACGCTGGGCAGCAATGCTTTGCCATGAAGCGACTCTTCATCCACGAGGACATCTACGACGCTGTCCGAGACGAGATAGTGACTCTAGCACGACATGCAAAAGTCGGCAATCCCTTCGATCCCGAGACGATCATGGGCCCTGTTCAGAACCAGCGGGTGTACGAGAAACTGAAGTGCGTATCCGGCAACAACTCCTGCGAGCAGACTGTCAAAATGCGCTCGTCTACGACCACTTGATCGTTGCGCAGGAGTCTCATCGCCGACTGCAAGGCGCACGGATACAAGATCGCATATGAGGGCGAAGCCGGGCCTGCCGGAAGCAAAGGCTACTTCATCCCCATCACGGTCATCGACGACCCTCCGGACGACGCCAGAATCGTCCGCGAAGAACGTAATTGCGGCCCCGCACTACGACAGGCATTGTTCTGATGTGCGCTGTAGAATTCGGCCCCATCATTCCGCTGCTGAGATGGAAAGACGACGAAGAGGTGATCGTGCGCGCAAGTAAGCCCTAACACTGATCGCACCTGCGCAGACAGTGTCTCACGACCACGGCGTGGACTTTACCGCAGATGACACCGAGTACGGCTTGGACGCGTCGATCTGGGGCTCCGACATGGAACGCATCCAGAAGATCGCGGATAAGGTATACGTCGGGACGGGTGGGTCCTCCAATGCTGATGCACTCCTGGGCTAGCACACTAACTACTCATGTTCATGTACACGCATCCCTCCACTGCTACCAAGTGTGGATCAACGAATGGGCCGCGATGACGGGCGACCTTGTGAGTACATACTCCACGCTCGTCCACCTTGATTTCGCCTCATCTCCAATGGCAGCCTATGAGGGGTGTGAAGGTACGGCCTCAGATGCGCTCCTGTACCATCGCAACGACACTACTGTTCAAACGCCTCTTCTCAGCACTCCGGGATAGGCGTAGAGAGCTCTAAGCACGGGCTTGCCGAATGGGTCTACACCCAGGCATTCGTTTGCAGAGAATCGCTGGATGGCCCCTAGAGCTTCCCAGCGTCATGTCGCTCCGATGTCAGCAGACTGTAATTTGATAATAGATGTAGTCAAGACTCAATTGTATAACGGCAACATCTCGAGAGCAATGCAGAATAGCTAAGCTAGATAGCAGTGATACACTGATCGTCCATGCACGGCCATTCATGCAGCCGCGCCCTTTCCAAGTCCCAACAGTACCGATACCCAACAGTACGAGTACCACAACATGCGACAGAGGATCTTGGCCAAGATAGCCAGCGAAAGCGGCGGACGCAGGATTTTCTCCGCGCGATGTGCGCGACATAGAACCGCTCGTCTAGGGAGGGTCGAGAGCACGTGCTGGCGCCCGATACCACGCAGCAGGGACGCGGCTAGGAAGTCGAGCGTAGGGGAGCCGGGTCTCGACGGCATGCCCGAGGGAGCGAGATTAAGCGCAATGGTAGCGCGTGTTGGATAGGATAGATGCGTGATGGTTTGTGTGGCCCGTCCTGTCTAAGTCCGCGGATCGAATCAAGTCTATGATAAGTCGTAGGTGGATCGTGAGGCGCAAATGACGTTGCGAGCGCGTTAAGTTCGCTTCGCATATTTGGACGCGTTGCGGATGCGCTCGCCATACGTCCAGAGGAGGAACGGTCTGTGAACACGCGCATCGCCAGTCAGTAACGTATGCATGGAGCGGAGGGGGGGAGAGCGAAACTGGTACGCACGCAGGAATACCGACAGCAATCGCAAAGCATGCAAGGATGGTGTCGCCCTTGCCGTAGCCGAGGGCGTTGTACATCGCCGGCGCGAACAGCGGGAAGCCGAAACCGGCCAGCGAACGCAGGAACGTCACCGCCGCCAAAGCTAAAGCAAGAAACCCGTCAGGATGTGGCTATATGCGCTGCTCTCAGTGACACAGCACGTACCTGACGCAGCGTGGAGCGTGAACGCATCGATGACGTACGTCTGGATGGACTGGAAGTTGAGAATAGTACCCGCACCAACGAGCGCGATCCCAATGTCCGGCGCGATCCAGTGCACGTCCGCCCTTGCAGTCCACCCAGTGATGAGCAGTCCGATGGGCAGCAGAATTGTCCCTGGAATCATCGAGGCTGGATGTATGCTCGTCTTAGCGCAAAGTCAGAGCAGATGCAAGGCAGACGGATACGCACGCAATCGGTACTCGGGCTTGCCACCACTACCGTTCTTCTTCGTGTAGTACACGTATATCCTGTCCATCAACCGCGCGTTGATCTGTGACGCCCCTGAGAGCCCAATACCGAGCGCGAGGTAGTGCAGGCCGGCGATACCGACGGGTTGGTGGTAAATACCCTCGAAGATAGAGTCTATCGTAGTGAGGAACACTAGGGACGTTCGTCAGACACCGAGGCTGTATTATGAACGTGGTACCGGATGACTCACAGTAGAGCGTTCCATAGATGAAAGCCATGTAAATTCCGAGAAGCTGAACGATGGGCTCGCGAGCGAAAAGCGCGAAAGGGCGCACGAGCGCCTTCGCCACGATTTTCTTCCAATGGCGGTCTGTGTTATCGAAGACGGTGCGAACCTCTCGCACATTGGCCTTCTCGGGGTCCATGCTCTTCCTAATTTTGTTTGCTTTGCGCTCAAGAAGGACGGGTGCGAAAGCTACAAAAGATGAACAAGATTAGCTTATGATGATGATGGCGCAAGGTTAGATTTACTCACTTTCTTGGAGGAAGAAGAGGCCGAGCACCTGGATGAACGCGTCCACGATGGTGGTGGACCAGAAGACCCATCGCCATGTCGATCTCTGCGCGATCCAGGCACCGCATGTGGGGCCAATGACTGGGCCGAGTAGGGGCGCCAGCGAGTAGACGGCAATGGCTTGTCCTCTTTCTTCGGCTTTCCACACGTCGCCTATCAGACCTCCACCGATCTAATTATACGCACCGCCAGTCAGTGCGTCACTCCCTACACACCTCGCTGGTCACGAGTCCAGCGACCGGAAACAAAAACTCACAGACAGTGGCGCACTCCCGCCGAGGCCAGCGAGGAACCGGAAGGCAATAAGCTGCCCTGTGTTCTGGGCGAACGCGCAACCTAAATTCCACGCTGGGCACATGCATGCGTTGAGTCAAAGAGAGAGTAGCATACTACTCAAAGACACGCACCCAAATACCAGAGATTGGCTAATTGAAGGACTCGGGAACGACCATACAACTCGCTCATCGGTCCCAGAAAGAGTGGACCAAAGGCTTGTGACGACAGACCCATCTCAGAAACTTAGAAAAACAAATATGTACGCATGTGCTCACCATATGCAGCCACGAAGATAGACGTGAGCAGGGCTATTACCGCCGAGTTCGTGATCCCGAACTGTTGAGCGATCTGGTCGCTTGCGGGGGCCATCATGGAGGAGGAAACGGGGCTGATGAACGTGAAAGCGGAGACGATGGTAGTCGCTGCCCATTTTCGCCCAAAACTCCAGCTGCTCGTACGAGGGAAAGGTCAGGCCTGACACACAAGCATAGAAGAGAGTTCACGTACTTCTTCGGGTTTTCAGGATCATCCGGACCCTCCCAGTTGACGATCAAGACGTCGTCTTCTGAAGCGTCCTCGCTTGGGGGTGCCACTTTCGTCTTCTCGTTCTGTGGCTTGTCAGCCACATTCGCGTCGGTGTCTTCGATGTCGACCGGGCTAGTAACTCCGGGCTCTTCGTGAATCGTGGGAGACGCGGACGTCGAAGGGGTAGCGAGCCTGTGCTGGTCGGTCATGGTCGTAGTCGTGAGATGGTCGTGAAGTCGATGCTCCTGAGGTCAGCTATCGAAGACGGGACTGACGGAGAGGCCGGGCGGGTATATGAAGTGGGAATGGAACCGACGCGAACGGCATCATGGGTCAGCTGGGAGACGGCGTGCAGAGATAATTTGGGCCGGGCTCGGATGGTGTTCAGCACCATCCCCCAAGCCGAAAAGCCGATCCTCCACTCTCCCCTAAATGGAAGGCCACTTGCCTCTTCCGGCGAGCCATCAGTACTCCGAAGGGCTTCGGACTGCAGGCCGATGGGCGTCTGGCTGGGTGCCACACCACAGCAGCGACGATGGCCCACCGCCAGATCTCGGCAGCTCGGTTGTCCCATACGTACATACACTTACAGTACCCACTGAACCACCGAGACCGAGCGCATCATTGATCCCCCAGGCCCTCCTCGTCTACCGAAGGCCCGCCTACTAATGGATAGGCCTTGCTGCGTGCTCGGCCCGAGGGAGATGGTATCTTACGTTCAGACGTTGACGAGAACATAAGATGCGCGTGGGTTACTCCGAGTAATTCAGTATGGAAGCGTGTCCGAGCTTCGAAACCTCCACGCATTGAGGAGCCTACACGAGTTGGTGACACTCTTCTCTCTGTGTGTGGCGCACCCCATTAGAACCCTGCAACGTGAGCTGACAGGACTATCTTCCAGTTTGCGACAAAGGCTACGCAATTTCTCGCTGCGAGTCGAACACATCTCTGCAGATAACGATTGCACTCACACGGTTACCCGATCCAACACTTCCACTATTGATCTGCATGAGCGTACACAGCCTCGCGCTCGTCATATCTTCACCGATCTCCCATGTCAGCAACGGCTTTATCGGACCAAAGTCTGCCGCCCTACGACCGCGGATTCTGAAGTTGTGGCGGCACTCGGCGCCGCGAGTGGCCCCACAGTTGGTTCCCTGTAAGTAAGACATACGCAGCCAGAGAGGCCTGACGAACTCGGCAGTCGTCCAAAGGCCCGGTCGTTTTCCAATGAAAGGCCACGAGTTTGATAACTCACCGATCTGCAGTGAGGTAACCAGGGGTCAATGTAGCGGCTGGCAAAGCTCTCCATTCTCCTGCGCTTCGTTGGACAACGTTCACATGCAATTACTACACACAAACCAGCGCTCGGACCAGGTGCGTATACGCATCGATGCGAACGGGTTTCACGGCTAACGTTCTCCTGCAACTCAATCCAGTGACTCCTTACATGTGAAGGACTGAATGTATGCCCAGGAGGACAAGGCGTATTTCGAGCTCTCCACGCCTCCCCCCGAGTGCTTGAACGTATGGCATCGTCAGCACCGGACACAGTCCCCGGATCACTTAGTGGCGGATGAATCATGAACGTTACCTTTGTACCCGTTATGAGCTACATACAGGCAGAGATCAAGTCAGTGCTGATCCACAGGCGAAAGGCGTTCACTTACATGGTCGCCGTCGATAACGCCCCATTCGTTGATCCAAACTGCATACAGGATTTTAGCGAACGAATGATGGCAGCTCAGCTTGAGCGCAGCATACCCATGCCGTAGAACAGCCTGTCCGCGATGCTCCGAAGGCGTTTCATGTCGGATCCCCAGAGCGTCGCGCTGAATCCATACTCGTCGCTATCTGCACCAAAAATCGCCGGCCCCACGGCGCCCAGGTCAGTATGCCACGAGCGAGGACCCCAGGTCAAGCCTTACTTGCGCGCGCCACCACTTCTCCGTCATCTCGCCACTTCAAGAGCGGAATGATCGGGCCGAATTCTGGCATGCACCCGAAAAGTTAGAAAGAAGCGCAGGCTCGGAAGGCTCTACCGCACTCACGCTCTTCGCGGACGACCCGAGAGTCTTCCGGGGGGTTGTCTAGGATCGTGACCGGTATGAAGTATCCCTTGGACTTCTCCCCGTGAGCGGGAGCCTCGCACTCGAAGGCGATCTTGTAGCCTTTGTCCTTCGAGTCGGCCATGAGACCTCTGTCGAACAGATTGTGAGTAATGCGAGGCTGCATTCGGTGACGGCAAGGTCCGGACACACTTCAGCTTGTCGTACTGTCTCTGATTCTGCACAGGGCCGATAGTTGTCTCCGGGTCGAATGGGTCGCCAACTACCGCGGCCCGGGCAAGCGCCACGATCTCATCTCGGAAGGCGTCGTAGACGTCTTCGTGGATATAAAGCCGCTTGGTGTTGAAGCATATCTGCCCGGCGTTGCTCGTGGCCGCCAGGAAGAGGTGTCTACGTGATCTCGTAAGCACGTGAGCATTATATGAGATCGAATAGCCTACTTACTGCGCCACCTTCTTGACGTCGACGTCGGGGAGCACAATCGCAGGATCGTTACCTCCTAGTTCCAGAGTGATGTTCTTGACATGTGGGGCGGCTGAGCTTAGGATAGCGCGCCCAGCCGCCGTGGAGCCCGTGAAGGAGATGCGCCAGATTCGCGGGTGCTCTACGATCCACTGGCCTCTGCGAAGTATTCCAGTTAGGCTTTGTCCGTGACCTGGATGGGCTGGACATACAAATCACTACCACCGTAGAGTGCGGAGAGCACTCCCGGAGGGACAATAGATTGAGCGAGCTCGACGAACTTGAGGGCGACGCACGGCGAGGTTGGCGGAACCTTAATGATGAGACAATTTCCAACGAGGAGGGAGTGGCCCAACTTGAGGACGCACAGAACCAGCGGGAAGCTGGGTTATAATTATGACAAGTTGTAGATTTCAGCATGCTTCGCGTTACATCTATGTCAGGAAGACACCTACTTGAATGCAATGATCGCGCCACACTGGTGTCAGACTTCAGCATGCGGTATAGTTAGCCGACAGAAGTAGTAACGACGCCTACCACTCCGTACGGCCGGTAGCGGACTTGTGACACCCTCCCTGTCGCCCCTGTCGAGACCTCGTCCTGCAGGGTGTGCGATGCATATGCACGTAGCCATGAAGATGCACTCATAACCTCATATGCCCTATGACAAAAGTCCCATCAGCAACTCGTCCGCCCGTTACAACAAGCCAAGAAGAGGTCGCTTACGCGCTGGCGCGGTCCTTGCCAACTTCTCGCATGATCATCGTATTAAACCGCTCCGCATGCCGCTCGATGAGTGCAGCAAGGGCCCTCAAGATGTCTGCTCGCTCGCCCCATGCCTTCGCACTCCAGGTAGGGAAGGCGCGCTCGGCGGCGGCGATAGTCTCCTCCAGCTGTTCTCGAGTCGCGACGGGAACGTGGGCGAAGACTTCCCCGGTGGAGGGATTGATGGCCTCGGCATTGGTAGGGGAGTCAGCAAGTTTCCCATCAATGACATGTTTGCTGAAGTATAGAGCCGGTCAGCGAGATCTGTGGACCGGAAAGCCGTGCCCTGGCTGACTTACAAACTGTCTGTGGAGAGTGCGGTTTTCTCGAAAGCATCCATGGAGTAGAAGCGGCTGAAGCGTGGATTATGGAGGCTACCGTGTGGGCTTCGACCCTTATATACCTCGAGTCCGACGCGAAGGACAAGTGGGTTTCCGAGTCCTGTGACTACATCATGGTAGCCGAAGGACTCCGCAACTCTGCTGTAGAATCATCGGACAGCGTCAGTAGCCACCGAGCCTATTGAAGGACAAGACGTCCTTGGGACCGATTTCGTCATCTGCTGCATTACGTCGGCGTCGACGAGTTCAGCCTATGAGCAGGGGCGAAGCTATCGACCTCCCACGATGGCGTAGTAAGACACACGCACACGTAACTCACCTACGTCCTAGGGGAGCACCATTGGTTTCGTGCATTGCAGTCAACGTTCTATTCGCTTCACGTGGTACTGCCTTGCTGGGGATCCGAAGATGTCAGGGAAAAGAAGGGCGATTAATATGTTGAAGGGAGGATTCTAAGCAGCGGTTACCCACCGTCACCAGGGCGTGTGTCCACCCAGCATGTTTCTGTGCTTTCCGAGGTAAATGGGGGGGGTGATTGATGCGACTTGGAACACCAAATCAAGAGACTGGCCAGAACTACGCTTACCGAGTCGTCTGCCTACTTGTCTCAGCTGACTCGCTCCCACGTCCCAAGGAACGGGGGGGCAACGCCAGCGGCGAATCGCTGCAAGATACTATCGGTCAAAATAAACGACAGCGCCACACCTATATACCGCAACGCCAGCACAAGTCATGCTAGACTCAACTAGATCTGGAGGTATATGTCTTCAGTACATCTCCTGAGCGAGGTGACTACTGTAGACTACCTCTTGATGCATGAAGTCATAGTTGATAATGCATATCGCCGCAGAGGCCCCGGACTTGTACCAAGCCGGCGCTTCACATTCGATAGGCCGTCCAATAATGCATACGGAATTAGGGGTACCGACCCTATGCATTATTATATAGTCTGCTGTATATTGTTTCGCGGAAAGTGGTAATTGGGCCAAAGACAGCCACAGCGGCATATCACGCGGGCGCCGGTCGTGCTAGTGGCGTGCTGGCAGCAGACGTTGACAGGTACCCCGTGATTCTGACAAGTCAGTGAAGTATTTCAACTTCCCTCCAAACCCACATTGAGCGGGGCAGCTCGCTAAGTATATGTTGACCAAAGTTGATGCTCGAATCAACTCCAACCCGGACAGTCTCGTCGGCGTCTGTCATAGCTTCTTCAGCAGCCGAGTTTGAACCTGGGACGGCAACGAAAACTCGGCGCAATACCTGAGCTCCCTGCGCTTGATAGGGTACTTGTTCGCTTGCGCACTGTATCCTACCCGAAGCTTCGTCATCGATATCCAGAGCCCCACACTCAGTCCGTACTTTTTTGGGACCCACAGCGCATAAGGTGAGAAAGTTTGGTGGCAATAATCTGATAGCCATGTGAACATAAAAAAGGCAGGTATACAAAGCCCTACGACCTTATTACCAACCTCCCGAGTCAGGCAGCGGCGTACGCACGACTAAGCTGCTGCCGCACGTACCCGCTTTATAAGGATGTCGTGTTGCCCCCGTTAGGATCGTGCAGTCCCAGGAACCCATAGGACCAGAGTTGTATTGCATCGGACTCCGTCCCGGATGGCGATAGGCTTGCGAGGTCGGCTACGCTGAACGTATTGGTGGTGTTGTCGAACGCGTACGACCAAACCTCCGCGTAGATCTCTGTTGGGTGTTCAGCAGGATTCTAGATAGTTTAAGTAACAGGGAGGCACACCATCCTTGGCGCCTTGAATGGAGGTCCAGAGACGCGCCTGTGCGTCACGTAGTGTACGCACGAACTGAGCGTCCGAGCACCATTCAGGGATCGGAGAAGGCACGGGATTCGTGTCAACACTTGTCGTGTTATCCAGAGAGCAGAAGCCGAGTTGCCGGGCGAGGCCACTAGCCATGAGGCCTTGCTGGAACGACCTGTGAACAAGACGATGAGAGCGTGATGAGTGGAACCGTTATAGATGTTAGTATTACTCACCACACGACAGTCCCGTGGTATGCGGCGCGGTTTAGGACATCAATCATGGTCTTATTAGAGTCGTAAGCCGGATTGGCCACGACCATGCCGACATCCGTCAATAGTCCTACGAAGCTAATCAACGGCGCTGCCACGCACGCGGCGGACGATGTCCTAGGACTAACTCACCTCGAGGATATGGTTGTAGTGCATCAGCAACATGCCGCAAGAAATCCCGCGACACGTTCTCGCCATATACCAAGTTGAACCCCGTGTCTGAGTTCAAGACTTCCACAGGGGTCCCGTCCTCCTTCAGCGAGAGCGCGTAGAACGAGAGCTTGCTTGTTGGCTGGCGCGCAGTGGAGTCCAGAAGGGTAATGCTCAAGTTGGCAGCCTCAACGAAGCTCTCCAGCCGCGCCTCTGCCTCCTTGCCGTTCACGGTGACGTCGAACAGCGCTGGCGCGTGCGCCTCCCAAACGCTCGCGACATTCGCGACGTGGCTTGCATTCAAGGCGGCGAAGTCCAGAATACCCCCCTCAATGAGTTTTTGCGTCGCGCGCAAGGATGCCGGGACGAGTGCCGTGTTCACGTCGAACGGATAGAAGCCGTAACCGAGGCCTTCATTGCTATCGCGCCAATTCCCGACAGGCTGACCTGGGCGGAGACCGATGAGGTTGGAGACGTTGGGAGATTGCGAGAACGGCGTTGCACGTTGGAGGTTGTAATGGATGGTTCTGTTAAGAATATCTGCGTACGTGCCGGTTTGCAGCGACGCATTCTTGCTGAAGAACTGGGCCGCCCTGCGCTGGCCTGCGGGAAGTTCTAGGAAGTAGTGGCTGATAGCAGGGAGGAGCAAGAGGTCTGCAATCACCGTTATGCTCAGAAACGTGAGATAAGGCCGCAGGGATACCCACCTGTGTCAACCATCTGGAAAAAGGTTGGATGCTGGACGTCTATGTAAAGTCAGGTGGGAGGCGCACCTTGTAGTCGTAGAACGGCTGGTTGCCCACTTCCGGGTGACCATTCCCTATGTTTACCTGCAGCGTGAATTGTCAGCATACCCGACAGAACCGATAGTTAGTTGCTTGGCTCACGAAGGAAGCATAGTCACCTGAACTTCACCTTTAGCCGAGACAACAAACGAACTTGGAATGAAACTCACCGATCGTCTCCTCGTGACATAGCGCACCTGTACTATTCGCTCGCTCGATAACAGCACCGAGAGCAGACTCAATAGCTTCGGAGGTGAGCGTGGGCATGAGTAGTCGGAGTGCGATCATCGAGTCGCGCCCGAAGTACTGTCCTCAAAGCGATCAGCAGGCGTGCCTAGAGCTTGACGCAGACAAACCACTCACTGTGAGGAAGCGCCATCCTCCGGCAGTGAACTTGTCGGCGTACGTCAGGAAGGAGACTTGCTGAGCCGCCGCATTCGTTCCATCTGCCAGCCCCTGCAGAGCCGTCTCCAACGCTTGCGTCGCGTTCGTCCCGTTCTGAGGTAAGAAAAACGCCTGGACATCGAGCCCTGTCAGGCTCGTCTCGTTCGTTACCATGGTCACCCGCAGAATGCTCGTCGTGTTCTGCCCCTCACTCGTAGACGGGACGATGATATTCACAGTGGGTGGTGTCCACGTGTTGCCAGGAGTTACCGACAACTGAGCCGAGCTCCCCGCCGGAGCAGTCAGGTACAGATCCGCGCTTTTGTAGTCCGAGGACGTGGGCGAGGTCGTGTTGATCCATTGGCGGTGGAGACGAACGGAAGTGTCGTTGTACTCCGCGAGGGTGTAGTTGAATATCTCGTGCATGACACCACCACCCTCCACGTAGTCTGTACAACCACAGTGGTGGTTAATGCTGGATAACAACAGACTGGGAAGATGGACACGAACCTCGCATGGCGCGGACAGCGCCAATGATCGTAACACCAAGCGTAGCGTTGGCATCGAATGCGAGGTCAGCCCGGACCCCGACATTGGAGTAGTCGGTGGTCGCACTCTTGAAGGAACCATCCACCAGGCTGACGCCAAGCGCAGCGGTCGAGTTTTTGCCAGTAGTCTCAGCATCGGAAGGCGAGAAGTACACCAAAGCCCCGGAGTTGCCCGCCGGTAATGCCACAACAAGCCTCCTCTCTGCACTTGTGCTGTTCTCGCTAGTCAAGAGCAGCTGTGCACTCGTCACGTTGTCCCTGAGGAAGTAGTTATCGTTGCCGCCGGATGCGACCTTGAATGTCAAGCTAGGGTTGCTAGTATTCGCGGCCGTTTGCCCGGCAATGGCATGACAGGCCTGCAAGAGTGCGAGAACTTTGGTCGATCGAGCCACGCGCATGTCGTTTCGAGCCAATACCAGCACGGCAGAGAAGACGGGGTGTAGGTCGACCCTCCGCGAATCCTGACCTTGATGTAGTTCTGGGGTGCTGTCGCTTGCGTCATCGGTCAAGGTCAGGTGAGACGGTAGCCGGTGTCCGCAGGTGGGTCGTCCATCGACGCCTGAACTTTTTACGCTGCCACTTGACGTGAAGCCAAAAGCCGAAGCCTAATGAACATGCTGCGTGGCACACTCATTGATCTCAAGAACATTGCGAAAGCTTCGTGCCATCCGTCCATTGCAACTTTAACGTACGTTACACCCATAGAAAGAACAACCACGACACCTGACAGGCCACACATCAAGCACTCGCGACACCAACGGCTGTGGCGGCAGCCGCGACGATGGAAGCAGTCGACTCGAGCACATTCTCCGATGCTGAGGCTGCCATCTCCATGACCTTCTCCGTAGCAGCGGCGACCGTCGAAGGGCCAACCTCTGCCGGGGGGCTGGGATTCGTCTTCGCTTTCTTCTTTTTCTTGAGCATCGCTATTCAGACAAAGTAAGCGTTGCGGCTCATGCTTGTCCTGCTTGCATAGACAGGCTTACCTACTGAAACGGCACTCTTAACGTTATCCACAATCTCCCTGCTCTGCTCGATATACTCGGTGTCCTCCAAGCGGTGCTTCTTTCCCACTATGGGATCGGAGGATGAGCCATCGGCTGAGATACCGAGCTTCCTCTCGAGCGCCTCAAGCTTGGCTCTCTGCGCCTCCTGCTGTGCCTTCTTGCGAAGAGGCTCGCTCTCGATGTACTCGGCCAATCTAAAGTAGCTGTGAGTCGAAAGCGTCGACCGAGCAGAGCATACCGGACGTACTTCTTCGCCTCCTTGATCGTGCTCAACCTCCTACCACTCAAATCACGGCAAGAATCGTTATTGCTGGTCTTCTGGCTGCTCATACGACCACCGGCCGCACGCAGCTGGGAACCGAAACCACCCTTGCCACCACGAAGTCGTGGCACTAGACGCAAGCTGAGAAGGGTGTTCCCCGGTTCATCATCGCCGTTCAGGAGCGTAAACAGCGGAGCATGTGCTTCTGGAATGGGACCCGAGGTGGGAGTGAGGACAAGGTCCGCAGCATCGGAGTGAAGCGGGAGCGAGGGGTAGCGCTCCGCCAAAAGCTCGTAGAGGCCGGCAAATGAAGTCCCAGAAGGCACAGACAGAGCAAGGGTAGGGAAAGGAGAGAAAGTCGAAATGAGGACAGAGGTTGACATGGTGTGCGGGAGTCGGTGGACGAGATGATGGACGCTGTGGAGGACGATGAGCTTCGTCTCTGGGGCAGTTCTGGAAGACGCCACGGAAGGCAAATAGTACATAATAGAGCGACAGTGCCACGTGATGTGGGGTAAGGCGCGCTCATCGTCGCTTACGACGTCAACGCTTGTCTGCCCAGCGCCGACGTCACCCCTCTCAACCACCACTTGCTCCTCAGCAGAGAAGACATCTTCCGCAGCTCACGAGCTGAAGGATAAATACACCCGAGGCCCCCCCCATCACTGGGTACATCGCCCTCTTCCTTCCACACCCACCGAGTTGACCAAGAGTTCGACGTCCAACGTCCAACTTCCGCTAGGCCATGGCAATAGTACCCAGCACGCTCAGCACATTCTACAAGGGTGTCCCACCCTCGTTCCAATGGCCTGTCAAATTCTGCATCTATAACACAGTGGTCGCCTTCGTCCTTGGTGCTGCTACAGGCAATGTTTCCCAGGTCGACAGGGTGTGGACTTTCCTCCCCACCATGTATGCCGCGTACTACGCGTTATTACCCCTCTGGCCGAGCAAATCACCCCTTCCGCTGTACCCCTTTCTTCCAGAGACCGCGCATCCCGACATAGCTCATAACTTCAGTCCCCGTGCCCTTCTCATGTTCGGTCTCATAGTAAGTCGAATGTTTTTGCGGACATCGCGAGTCTGTGTCTAACATGTAGTCTACAGTTTATTTGGATGTGTCGGTATGTCACGAAACTCGTCGCGCAATCTGCATTATACCGACTAGATATTAGCCTCTCGTACAACACTTGGAGGCGTGGTCTGTTCAATCTGTGGGTAGTTCTCGCGTTCATCATTTTTGGAGTTGTTATAAGGGCCCTCGATGTCAAGTCGATAAGCGAAACGTGACTCTTTACTGGATTCACACCTCAGGCTTGGGGACTTGTCTTAGTGAACTCCTGACAGGCTATATCCCCTCACTGTATTCTGTTTTGTTGCACAAGCAACTTCTGACACATTGTGACCTGCAGCAAGGATGAAGATTACCGCTGGGCTATCCTCCGCTCCAAGATGTCCCCCTTGCTCTTCCAGGTCTTCAACCTCGTCTTCATCGCATTCATGCAGAACGTCATCCTCTTCGTCCTCGCCGTTCCCGTCCAAATCGCTGCCATGCAGCAGCCAGCCAAACTTCACGTCTCTGACTATTTCCTCGCGGGACTCGCACTTCTCGACGTTGCCGCAGAGTTCGTAGCGGACAATCAGCAATACTCGTTCCAAACTTTCAAGCACTCTGGCGTCCGCCAACCCAAGACAGCTGATTGGCCTGGCGCCCGCATCGAGTGGACGACAGCCGATGCCAACCGCGGCTTCATCACCCGCGGACTATGGGCTTGGTCGCGCCACCCGAACTTCTTCTGCGAGCAGACGTTCTGGGTAATACCTTCTCTTTGCTGCGGCGTGTCACATTCGGCTGACATATGGATGGCCTACGCAGGTGATCATCAACCTCATCCCTTTGGTCGCACCTGAGTACCCAGGCTACGAGCCTCCCCTCCCTCTCGGGTCCGGGACACCCCTGGAATCTCTTTTCCCCATCATTCCGTCGCTCGTGATCTCCTCGCTCTTCTTCTCTTCGACCATCTTTACCGAGAGCGTCTCTGCCGCGAAATACCCCGAGTACAAGGCCTACCAGCAGCGCGTCTCGATGTTCGTGCCGTTCCTCACTCCAGTGTGGGGCCTTTACCTCAAGCTACTTGGCAAGAAGGAGGAGATTGATAAGTTGGTGTATGGGCAAGATCTGCCGAAGGGGAAGAAGAAAGCTGAGTGAGTTGAGACTGCTCACTTACTGGACAATTTCTTGTTGCGTTCTTGTTCTGATCTCGCTATCGTCGCACCCCTGTAATAATACGGCGTTCTTCGGCTATCACCCTGAATGAACTACTGGCTGGAACGCGTTTCCCGAACATACGCGTAAACGAGCGGCACTGAAATGGGAGGACAAACAACAGTATGTAAGTGAACCAGCGAATCCACAACGCTGCTGTGAATAGCCACTTCTGACTGCGAGAAAACGACCGGCCGGTGCGTCGGCCAATGAGATTATATCTCATCGCGGACCGCGTGTTCGGCGTATGACTGTCGGATGGGATTGTACCCGTGGGCGGTAGGCCTACGACGACTCTCGGCAACTCAACCTAGGGAAGTAGTTCGGGTTCAGTCATCAAAGCATCCCGCTGTGCTATCCTATAGATTCCCACCGTCCCACGGTAGGTAGTCCGTACGACCGGGGAGCTCCGAGAACCGGCAAACCAGCTGCCACTATATGTGGGCGCTAGCTCAATAAGCTTCTAGTTGCTCTCGAGTCTTTACTAGTACTCGTCACGGGGAGGGACAACGCGATTATTTAAAGGCGGGAAGTCATCCAGAGGATAGTCCCTTAGATCTAACTTGTACTACTGGAACGAGTATGGCTCCTGTCACCAACGGACGCGTTCTCTTCAACGAATATCTCCCCACCGGTGAGTTCGTTGCCTGGGACCACATCCTGACGAAAGAGCTTGTTCACGTACCCGTCTGCAGGTTACCCCATACCGGGGAAAACCGTTGTATACGATACCTCCGAGACCATTGATCTCGAGAATGTCGCTCTCAATGGCGGTTTCCTTGTCAAGGTCCTGGTATTGTCTATTGATCCTTACCAGCGTAATCGGTTGAAAGCCCCGAGTGACCAGAGAAGCTACGTAAGGCGTATTCATCTCCATGTTGTTTCGGACAGTGATCGATCATATCATCCACAGGGCTCCTTTGAACTTGGCAAGCCGTAAGTCCTTCCGGGTTCGACGAAAGCGGCCCACTCAGCCACTTGCGGTAGAATACAGAACTTCGGCGTCGGGGTTGTGCTTCGTTCCGAGAACTCGGCCGTCAAAGCGGGCGATCATGTCTACGGACAGTACGGTGCGTCTCATATAGGCTTCGCCCTCGAAGCTTCTGCTAATGTCCACCAGATTTCCAGCAGTACGTCATCGTGCCTGAGCTCCCCAGCCGTATCTGGCGGGTACTCGAGAACAAGGAGCAGATCCCGTGGTCGGCGTATGTCGGCGTAGCTGGCATGCCTGGTACGTAGACGTGAGCTGAAGAGGATACATTTACCTCAGCCGTCGCACAGGTCAAACCGCCTACTACGGCTGGAAGGAGTATGCTTCGCCTCAGAAGGGCGAAGTGGCATTCGTTACAACCGGCGCCGGTATGGATGATCATGTCATCACGAATTCTCCCACCTGACTAATCTCTCCCATGCGTACCAGGGCCTGTCGGAGCGTGGGTCTTCCGCCCAAATTCAAATCGCTCGATGCAACTGTCATTCAATTAGCGAAGGCCGACGGTCTGAAAGTCATCGCGTCGGCTGGCTCGGATGACAAAGTCGAGTACATGAAGTCTATTGGAGCCGATGTCGCCTTCAACTACAAGACGACAAAAACCAGCGACGTGCTTGCGAAGGAGGGCCCGATTCACGTGTGCGCACGACCTCGTGTCACGTCATTTCGTTTCCACTGACTGAACGGCATCAGATTCTGGGACAACGTTGGCGGCGAGTCCTTCGAAGCGGCTAACGAGCATGCTGCCACTGGCGCACGCCTCCTTGTGAGTAGACTGGACCACGGTGCTGAAGATCATGCTGACAGGTTTCATATTTCAGGAATGTGGCATGATCACAGTGTACAACACAAACGAGACTTACACCGTCAAGAATCTCTTCCAGATCATTGGGAAGGAACTGCACGTCCATGGGGTCATGGTCGCGGGACCTCTGCACGAGAAGTATGTAGACGAGTTTTATGAGACGATCCCGGAAAAAATAGCTCGGGGAGAGCTGAAGTACAAAGAGCATGTGCTGCACGGGTTGGACAAAGCAGGTCAAGGGCTTCTCGATGTTCAAACTGGGAAAAACTTTGGCAAATGCGTCATCGTTGTCGCAGAGGAATAATGGCGAGAACGAATGTAGAACGATAGGGAGGTCTTCCGTAGTAAAGCTGGCGGCCATATAGGTTTACGGCGCCTCAATTACCGGCCCAGGGGGCTGTGTACCATGTTCGGTAAGCGCTCGTATTCGTACCAGACATATCTTCGGGTTCGTTCGATTGCACAAGTGCGTCGTGGCATTCTACGTAGTCGTAGATTTGCGTCTCGCTTCTCCCTCGCTCAAAGTGCTTCCGTAGGGCATAATCATTGCATGCTCTGTGGTAGCGCTTTTCTGCTGCCCGCCTGAACTCAAAGGCTAGACCGAGGGCACACCAAAGATGGAGAAACATACATGATTCTACTGAGGCCTCGGGAATTGAATCATGTAGACTCTCGACTTCAGCGTTTATTCGCACATAGACCATACCACATCATGGTCATAGAGGTCAGATTCCGGTCAAAGGCGACTTACGACCCATGACGTAGTGATCATTGCTAGCTGCATCAAGACTCGTCAGCCTCAGTCTGCATGCCAATCGTCAGCCGCCGCGCCCAGTCATATGCGCCCGACCAAGTCGTCAGTAACTCTTTACCTACTTCCCCCACACCACCCCCACACCACTGACCACATTAGCTCCCAGCTCCGCCATGTCGTCGACCCCAGCTTGCACCATCGTCCTCCACGTCGCTGGCGACTCGGACGACGAATACCCCCAATCCCCGACGCTGGCGTTCGGCGGCTTCTCGACCTCTAGCGCTTCGTCCTCGACCAGCACCCTCTGCGACCTCGACCCCGAAGACCTCCTCACCGTGCCCGGCGCGGCGCACAAAGAACGCTTCCGCAAAGCCAATCTCACCATCGAGCGCCATCGCGTTCTAGTCAACCCGCGTTTGGCCCGACTCCGGCCAGCATGGACGACGGCAGAAGATCCTGACGACGATCGCATCATTCTCGTCCCAAACGAGTCCCTCGAACCAGCCAACAAGCCTGCCCTGGAAGTGGACGCCAAACCCGTGGACAACAAACCCGCCCTCGAAGTGGACAACAAGCTCGACGACGACGATCGACGGAACCGTTTCCACCGCCCTGGCCAGTCCGAGACGCCCACACCGAGGAGGAAGTCCAAGTCAAACTCCAAGGACAGGAAGAAGAGCTGGGAGCTCCGAAAGCATGTTTCTTTCTTCGGCGCGATTGTGACGATCGTCGTGCTCGATGCGCTCATTTTTCTCCTCAGACTCGTTCATTAGCAGTTTAGATGGGCGGGGACGACGATGCGCGCGCAGAAAAGAAAACTCAAGACTCCGGGCTTGTCGTGTGGTAAGGTCGAGCAGCCGGTGCTGGACGCCGGCTGAGAGAAGTCATGAACCTTGGTGACGCCGGTTGTTCGGTATCGGTTCTCGGCCGTGTTTCTCTGGACATTGGACATTTCGTTTCGGACGTTGCTGCTATCCTTGTTTCTACAGGTTCGACAGGCCACGGTGTCTCGGTGTTTGCTTTACAGGTTTTTGTGGGGTACGAGGGGTCGGCTCTCTCGTGCTCATAGTGTGAAGGGGGAGTGGATGGCAGGTGTGAGGAGGGGGGTGCGGCGTGGTATCTGGGCGGGATGCCTCGTCGCACCATTATTTTTACAGATAAGTCGCACTCTCGTCATGATATTTGGTAGAGACTTACGATATAACTTGCAAGCGGTCGAAAGCTCTAGGGGGGCGGCAATCAGCAACGCCGCCCTCCTCTTGCTGGGATGGACCAAGCTACTAAGAGCACATGGACCGTACGTCTGCGTCGGCGATAATGCAGCGGCATCGAGGAATAGGGCTACGAGCATCTCGTCACCGCAACCTGACTTGCGCTTCTAATGCCCTCCTGATGTACGGGAGGCCTGTTCAGTGGGAATGGCCAAGACGACCTTGTACGTATTATACAGTGGCAGTCGCCGCGTTCTTGAATGTGAATGCTTCACGTCAACAGGTCTACGTACCGGACAAATCTTCTCCTCATCGCGGACTCCATCAAGCCCTCTGCCAAGTACGCTTCACGCAAGTTCCTCGGCCTCCTTCCTCCTGGCCGACAGACGAGCTTCAGCCTGGGAGACGTCCACGCAATCAGTCGGTGGGCACCGGTAAATCTGTCAGGCTGTACGAGAGCATCTAGGTACTCACCTTGAAGTCCCGTCTGCGCGCGCCCCCGCAAGCCAATGGCCTGTCGTCCGCGGGTCAGGCTCTAAGTAGGGTGCGAGACCTGTCAGGGCCGACAGTCCGCTACAGGTCTTTCATACTGCGAGAAGGGGCCCCGGCACCTTATGTGGCACGGCTCGAACGTTCCGCGTACAGGGCTAGGATGTTCCAGCTTCGCGCTCGGCAACGTTGTCTGACAACGTGCTTCGTGAGCGGGAATGCAACCTGTGAAAGAATTGGTAGCCGGTCTAAGAGCGGAAGGCGAATCCGTGCTGAGGCCTAAGACAATTGCAAAGCGGCCGAAGTCGGACTTACCTGGCTGCAAGACGCCTACTGGCACAGCTGTGGCCGCAGGCCTTCTGATCTAGACGTGGCCAGTGAATGAGCTGTGTGTACCGCGTCTGATATACGTAAGCAGCTGTGTGACGAAGCGTGGAGATTGTACTTAGCGGTCACGACAAGACAGCGTAGGCGATATTCGGGGCTAAGTACGCCACGCGGACTAGGACCAAGACGTCCGTCATGCCGAGCATTGATGGCGAACGATTATACTCGGTCACAGCCAACGGCTTGGCTCAATCGAGCTTATATATGTCAACGCCACAGGGCAGCACACCCACGCTGCGTACTATATAAATGGCCGAGAGGAAGACCTGGCATGTTGTCACTTGCGATCGCAAGCACAGCTGAGATTTCGAGGAAGATCTATGGAGGTGGAGAGCACTAAGTGGCAGGTGCCCAAGAGTGGGGGGCAACTATCGACCACGCACAATATAGCGAACGGCAGGTAGCGTCGAGACCTAAACAAGTGCAGAGAACAGAGATAGCGAAACAAATTAGAGTAAGGACAGGAACGGCCCGACATGTGGCGCCCAATATTTATAGGCGCTCACCGACGACGTCTAATGATGGAAATGATATTGGCGATGTTGACGGCGACGGCGACGTTCAGAAGAGATACGGCGGGAAGAAAACGGTGATAGAGGCCGAGACACTACATAAAACAAAAAGCAGGACGAGACGACAATCCGGGGTAATAAGGCCAGGAGCGAGACAGCAGCAGCAACGACGCGGGAAGGTTGGTGAGGTAACGCGGCGAAAACTCATACCGGGAGCAGGAGTGTGGGGGACGAGACGAGGATGGAGAATCACACGATGACACATCCGCCACAGCATCCACCAGCACCATCATCCTGGTGCTGGTTCCCTGCCCCGTATACGCCGGGGGCGCTAGGTGCACCTGGCTGCACACCAGGACGACCGGTTTGTTGTTCCTGCGGAGAAATTAGAGAGTCGCTATGAAATCACCGCGGATAGTATGGCGAACCTTGTTGTACTTCCGAATCTCGCGTACGAGTTGGTGGAATGCCTCGTCCACGTTGATTCTCTGCTTCGCTGAAGTCTCGATGAACTTGCAGCCGAAGTGCTTCGCAAGATCACGACCCTCTAAGACGATGGTACAAGCGCCAATATGAGCGAAAGATATCAAGCAACAAAATGGTCTCAGGTACGAACCATTCATTCCCACCTGGCGCTCGTATTCCAGATCGCTCTTGTTAGCAACGACGATGACTGGGAACGAGTCCTGATCCTTCACACGCAGAATTTGTTGGTGGAAGGTGCTGATTTCCTCGAACGAATTGCGGGAAGTAATGGAGTAGACCAGGAGGAACCCCTCGCCCGTGCGCATGTACTGTTCGCGCATAGCACTATTCGGCCGACGTGAGCTCACATACACCAAGCGCCAGTGGTAAGGCTCACCCATATTCTTCTTGGCCAGCGGTATCCAAGACGTCGAGAAGAGCGACCTCGTCATCGATCACGCACTGCTTCCTGTACGAATCTACAGGCCAGAGTAGCGGAATGAGCGTATGGCCAGCAGGGCGATCGGCGCATGAAGCATGAGCCGCGCTTCAACCGTTCAGCCGGAGACGAGCGGAGAAGCGCGACATGATATGAGGTGGACGGCGGACAGCAGACTACATACCCTCGATAGTGGGATCGTACTCGTCGACGAAGTCGCTTTGAATGAACTGAATAGTAAGCGCGGACTTGCCGACACCTAGGAGCCTATGTCAAGACAGAAGTGCGCGAAAGTGAGGGATGGGAGACGCACCACCACCGCCGACAACGACAAGCTTGTACTCGCGGAGGAACTGCGACTATGTGGGCGTCAGCATGTTGGTGGGCGCAGCGAGCGTTGGGCGTACCCTAGACATGGCTGAACAAGTAAGAATATGGGCTGAAGGGGTATTGGGAGCGGGAATATAAGGGTGAGGAGGTGATCCGTCGAAGGAGGACGAGGGAACAGAGCCGTGGAAGCGCCCTCTCTGGGAATATACCGGATCACAAATAAGCACAAACATGCCCCCTGATTGCGTCTCCAGCGTCTGTCCAATGGCCGTGCACATCGCCCGCCCTGATCCCAGACTCAACGTCCACGACGACCGCCACCGCGACATTGCACCGCCGGCACGTCTTACTCAAGTTCTTCGTGCGCCATTGACTGACGGCATTGCCATGTGGAGCGCGTTCTGTCCTCTTGACCACATTCAAGTGTGATCGTCCCGCCTAAGCCACTTTAGTCTCCGCTGCATTGAAATGTTCATGATGCCAACTTTGTGGCATTCTGATCCCTCAGGTGCGCGTCTGCGTCCTATCGACTGTGGTCCTTATCTCTTTGACATTATCGCAAACATTCTACAGGACAGATATGGGAAAATGTCCAATTTCTGAGCTGCTTGTACCGGGCAACCTAGGAGCTTCTGTCATTGAAGTGCAACGATAGGGCACATTCGAAAGATGAAGACAGCAGGAATGAGGCTGTACAACATCCATCATCTGTATCGCGCACTGCCTTGGCGGCCGCCCCTCTCACATGTTGGTCCTTGGGGTCCGTTTCAAGAGATCAGCGTAATCCCCTTTTGTTTCCTCTACCCTCGTGTCATCCCCGATCGCTTCGTCTGGGCTCCTGGGACATGATGCGTCTCGTGCCTAAGTAAGGTTCTACTCGCTCTTGACTCGAATCACGTTGATTCTCAGTCTATATGCTTTGGCAGTGGACTGCATCGGCGCAAGTATAGCTCGAGAAGATGTGCGGAGGAATAGCAAATGGATGTTCTTCCACCGTGCTAAGTTCGAACGTTTTCAGTCCGACGCCGAGTGAGACCATTCCCGCACATGCATAGGATTGAACTACAGTGAAGCCATGTCTGAAATATGGACTGACAAGATTCTACCCTGCCAGGACCAGTGGCAGGGACTGCCTGTACTGCAGAGCTTTACGGATAGTAGTACACAAGCGCTACGGTGCTTGGCCACAGGGTAGTCATGCTACCACCAGAATATTCAGAAGCTTGTCCCGAGCCGACATCTCGATGTTCTCAGAGATGCTGGGGTACTGTATGACAGCCCTGGGTAGGGTAGAAGCCCGCCCTACGTTTACTACCATCGCCTTCTTGACATACAGTGCCATCAGTCTCCCAGGATCATAACTGCAATGCCTCTTTGGGCTTTGGGTATACACGCTACTCTCGCAGGACTACGAGCGACCGTTCCCGAAACTTCTCACGTTTTCGGGGTGCCGTTATCTTGAGTGCAGTGAGTATTGCTTGCTCTCGGGCTGCAGTATGCACCGCAAAGACAACCTGATCTCCCCACACTCGACATCCCAGCAGAGACCTCTATCCCCGCCTCCTTTTCCTACAAAATGCACCTCAACCTCTTGCCTGGCTCTTTGCGTTCGTAGCTTGCGTAGAAGAGCAGTGTCAAGTAGGGCCCGGAATCGCCCGTCATCAAAGCGCAGGCTCATATGCAGTGTAGTTTCCTCTTTATGAGATGGATTCCATCGACCACAGCTCCAACTTCTAGTACTTACGGGTACACGTTGGTGACCTCAGCGCGATCTTGTGTAGGGGGGGGGGCGCAGGATGAACACCGCCCGACTGTGAGATGTGGGACTGGACGGGCATTGCGGAGCAATTGGGTAGATGCCAGAATGTGACTCGAAGCTCGATGATCATTGTGATCTTCGTCCGAGGATAAATTATAGAGGTTTGACTCAACCCGCACACGATGTCCCCCTGTGCTCGGGAGCCCGCTGTCATCGTGAGTCGACGCTGTTATGTACCTTCGATACTGAGATGCAGCATGATGAGACCTCAGCCTATCCGCCGCCATACCACCGCATCGATCTGACGTCTCCTCGCCGTCTTCAACCATGTGACATAAGTGAGCTCTAGACATATATCCCACACGACACTTACCTAACACAGGCGCGACGGACGGGATTTTTGCACGGTAGAGGTAATACATAAGATTAAATAGAAACGAGCGTGCAGCAGCGGGTGTGGGTGTCGACTACAGGTCGGATGTAGCACAATGTTTGCGGCGCAGTCCTCCACGTCCGTAACGCACAGTCCAGCTATCACATTACAGATCGAAAAAGGTTCGTAGGGAGGTGTCGGCACACGCCAGGTCACCACGGCTGGCCACGCCGCGGGTACCAAGTGCCCCGACTCAAGGGGAAGAAGAAAGAGTCCGTGGAAGATGCTCGCAAAGAGACAAGGGGATCGTGTCCAAGGGGGCCTGCGAACGTACAGTACTAGTGTCTCTGGGCTGATGCATAGGCGTACAGACCCGTCCCCAGAATCCATTTACAGGATTCCAGGAACGAGTGTCCAATCGAGACTGGCGGGTTATACCCGCAGTCTGCGCAGGGAGTAGACGGGCAGGGGGCTATCTGCAGGTGTGCTATTTTGCGGACGGGAGGACGGCGGGCGCGGATCATGACTGCTGCTGCACGGATCGAGTCTATTCATGGGTCGTCAGGGAGGTTCGTCAAAGCACTCGTAGCTCAACACTCAAGGCGGAAGCAGAGCGGGGCTGAAGCGACGCTGTTCAGAGGTAACCTGCACGGCTTGCCGGGGTCATCGGAGCCATTCCCATACGGCGTGCAGACGTCGGCGTGCGCGCGTTCGTGTTTCCAGTACGGTTCTGGCTCGGGGTCTGAACGTCGAGCGTATTCCCGTACATGGGCGTGCGCGTGGTGCCAGGCACGGGGGTGCGCGCCGAGTACGCAGGGATCGTCAGATCCAGTGAACGGGAGCGACGGCGCTCGGCCTTGGTTGTCGCAGTAGTCGGCAGGGAAGCATCACCGCGGACGCGGTCAGGCCACTCGTTGCTCGTGAAGGCCTCCCTCGTCCTGGGGGTCATCCCATAGTTGACGGGGGCACGGGCTGAACGAAGCGTCGAGAGCGGGGAGGTGGCGAAAGTGGTCTGGGTCGCCTGCGGGCGTGCGGAGAACGGCGTGGGCTGGGGACGAGGCTTGGCGGACATCGGCTTGGGAGGCGGGGCAGGCTTCTCCATTTCTGGCTGCTCGGGGGTACGGGACATGTACATCGAGAGGAGAGACTCATTCGCGGAAGTGTGGCGAGAGGCTTTATCCGGGCTCGACTTGGTCGACTCACTCCTCTTCGGAGGCTCTGGTGTCTTCAACGTGATCGTGGTGAGAGGAGGCTCGGGAGAACCCTCAGTGAACGTGGGCTGTCTGATGAGGGGTGAACGCGTGGTACGGCGAGGTACAGGGAGGCTGGGAGATGCGCCGGGAAGACGAGGACTGGCCGGCAGGGCGGTCTTCCTAGCGGCAGGCGGGGGAACAGTGATCATCGCGTTCAGCTCAGCCACGGGGGTGATGGGGTGCGCCACCTCAACCATTGGGTTTATCTGAGCCTGTTTACGCTTCAAAGAGACGCTTCGCCTAACACGGCTGAGGCTGCGAGCAACAGATGCGCCGATTTGAGCTGCAGGCTTGGAGATGGTGCGCACTGGCGGCGTCCACTCGCGCTTGTTATCACGCTCAGCGAGGAATGCCTTCTCCGGGTTCCTGGGGGTCTTCGGGGAGGGGGTGAAGGCCATCGGAGACTTGGAACCGGCGAAGAAGCTCTCCATGTCGTCGTCCTTGCGCATCTTCTCGGTGCTGACAGGCCCAGCTGGAAGATTGCTCTGGATGAAAGGACGTAGAATGCGCAGGGTGTTAACGAGAATGAGAGCATTAGCAGTGCCTGGAACCACTACGGCTTAGAAAGACAACAGGATGGGAGGGACATGCCGCGCACCGAGCAATGCAGCGCTAGTCATGGCAAACACGGACGCCGGGAATGGCACTGTGATACCTGACGACCGAGTAAGACTGACAATGATCTCCGGAAGGAGGAGGATGTTGTAAGCAAGTGGATACCTATCCAGGGCCATTAGCGACTACTATTTACGTGCTGTCATCTTGATGAACTCACCACAGCATGCTCCTCGCGATAGCAGAGATGAATCGTTGATATTCTACCGTAGCAGCACTGGACGTACTCCACCGATGGGATCGATTCAGGTTCAACTTGATGCCGTTCTTGATCGTCAGAGTGCCGCGGAGGATCAGGAATACAAGCGTATAGAAGACAACAGAAACGATAGCACCGAGCAGCAGCTGGCAAATTGCGACATCGAAAGAACCTCAGCCAAAGGAATGTCACGCATCAAAGAAACGTACCGGAAGTATGTGTAAGACAACGGCCAAGCTAGGGTGGCCAATTGAGAGCCCACAAGAGAGGTCATTGAAGCCGTACACAGGGCCAAAGCGAGAGGGGCGGATCCAGGATGGGGTGGCGGCTACAGTGGACGGCTATTCAACTGACATTCAGTACTGGCCATAAGTGCGACGGCTTACCCAAAAGCACCGCAACCAACCAGCCAAAGACAGTCGTTGCCAGGCACATCCAGACCGGCACCTTGTTCCGGAGAACAAGCGTGTTGAAGGTGTGGATCGCAATGGTGCCGGTGAAGTACGCTCCTCCCGTATCCCCAATCTGAGAAAGAATCCCTAAAGCACTCACGTAAGCTTCCTCTAACCCTCTCAAGCCTTCTCCCTACCTTGTGCAGTGCATAGAGTCCCTTGTAACGTGGACCGCGTCTCAGTCTCCAAGAATTCCCGCGTGCATCTGTCCCGTAGACGTACCTTCGGTCACAACCTTGGCAGAGGCCCACTCAGCATTTATTACCATCCCAACGCTGCCCAAGGCATTGCTGAGCATCAGCGACGCGATATATGCTCCAAGTTGTGTGTGGAAGAACGCCTTGGAGTGGTGCTGGTTCTCGAGCCGCCGGCGCTTGACGAAGTTGACGAGCGGCTCCCAGGAGTAACGGACGACCACAGCGAAGATAGCAAGCAGGGAAATGATAGCAAACAGGACGATGGCCTACAGAAGGCCCGTTCAGCTTCACGTTCATCGAGATATGGGGGAAGGGGAGATTGCGCGGGCGACTCACGATGAGGGTCTCAGCCTGGCCGTTGCCGTAGACCAGAGTAGTCGGGATTCGGACAGCAGACATGATGTTCGTCAGGGTCTTGGACGTTCACAAAAAAGCTAGAGAGGATGTACAAGACAGAACGAAAACGAAAGACACGAAAGGGGCTCAGAGCAGCGAACTGTCCCGGACAGACTGGCCAAAATTGCTGAGAACCGCAAAGAAGGTCGTCCTGCGCCTGTGGTCGAAACTATTTGTCTGACCTGGGCAGACGGGGAACCGGTCCACAAAAGAACGAAGGGAAAGAACGAAAAAGAAAGGGGAGAACGGAGAGAAAGCGAACACGGCCGCGCGCGACAACGATGCAGACGGGCTTGTCTTCAATCCCGCCCCAGCATTTGTGGCGGTGCTAGCATCATGATTGTTGATGGACGTCTGCCCGTTGCTGCCGCTTGGCGCCTCATCATCCATTTTCATCATCCCCGAGAAACACGCCCACACCTGCGAGACACCGCGCGCTGCCCTCGTCGCTCCGTGCCACATCGTGGACTGCTTATAAGAACTACATCAAGCCATAACCACATATCCGTTTCCAGCTCACACGTACAGGGCACCCGGAGTATCACCTCTTGCTAAAGAACTTCGCAATCCCCTGCTCCGCCACCTTCTTCTGTCGCTTTTTAGCAGTTGACGTCGGCCTGTCTGCTGGCCGGATGACGCGCTTAGGCAACTCGACATCTCCTGCAGCCGCCAGCTCCTCGGCGTAATGAAAATCAGCGTGCTCGAGGCGCAGGGCCGACAGGGCATCTTCCCTGATCGCGTCGTCAAGCGTCCCGATCCCTGCGGGCCCCTCCGCACCACCAGCATGAGTCGTCCCATCCGCATCATCCGCCGCGCCTGATCTTGCTGGCGCGTTCGATAGCCAAATTCGCTGCCGGCACTTGTCGCACAAAAAGGAGTACCGCTCGTCTCGCGTGTGCTCTGCTAACTTCGGGTTTGATACAGGAGTGTGACGATCCTTGGTCTTGCGTGGGCTATTATCCACCTCCTCGAAGCCATCTATGCTCGAGTCGGACCGCTGGCGCTTCGAGGGTGATATGCTGTCGTCACTGATCGCACGCTTAGAAGACGGTTTGCTAAAATCACCGATTGCAGCGCCGGAAGGAATCTGTTCATCGCACGCTGTGCGTGCTGAGAGGAAGCCTTCGATAGTGCGTTGCCCGGCTTCCATGGTCCCGATCCCGGAGAACGACAGCTGGACGTTGGTGATCTTGAACGGGGTCGACCCAGCAGTCCCCACGAGTTCCTTCCATAATTTATCTCCGAAGGAGGCGATCACGTCAACCGTCACGCTCCTCGTGAACGGGAAAGGGGTTTGCTTTGAGCGCATGGTCTCATAGCCTGCATGAGGGAGTTAGCGCTTGAAAGGATACAGGTATGGTAGGCTCCCAGGTTGCGCGCGTACTTTGCACGGCAGAGCCATACTACAACGCCTCACCTCGACGGATATGTAGGACGATAGTCTTCGGCCACAGTGCAGGATTGCTATCTCGTGCTTCATTGAGACGCAGCGCTAGCTCTGCTGCGAGGACACGGATCCAATGGTACCCTTCAGCGGCTTTCGTGATGGGCTGCGGGAGGTTCTTGGATGCTAACATGCTCTTGTTGACCGCAGACTTCTCCTTAACTACCCCGGATGGATCGCACACGGCAAGCATCCAGGGATGTCATATGTCAGCTCGTCGAGATGAAGGGGACAATAATGAGCTGACATACCTTCAGTTCGGTCGATCCCACTTCGACAGAGTGATAAGTAACAAGCAACGAGTCGCGGTGCCAATCGCCATAAGAACTCACCGCAGGATCTCGTAGACCCAGATCGAATTCTCTCCGAATTTCCGTTGCATTTCCTCTAGGACCGGAGTCCAGGTTCACTCAGCAGTCGTGAGATGGAGATTGTCGTCTTGTCGACTTACCGAGACTAATCGTCCTGGGATCCCGTTTCCGTGTTAGTTGCGCTTCACATTACGCCCGGGCCGAGGTATGGGAAGAATGCGCACAGCAGGTCGCTCACGGTGGAGACGTCGTACTCTTCTGCAAGAGCCTTGCCAAGTTTACCGCCCAAGAACCTAATCTGCGTGACAACATGAGCCATGAGCGTAGCGACGAGACCGCTCGCGTATTCGAGAGAAACTGCGCACCTTCTGGAACGGCATAGGTCTGAGGTAATTGGGGATGGCGGCGTTGCGTAGGATGGTCTGTCGTCGGATAAGTGTGAGATTGAGCGCGGTACTCAACATTCCCAACCTGGTTCATCGGTTTCTTGTAAGACGCTGTGAGCTTGGTTGCCAGGAGGTCAGCGTACACATCACGCCATAAGCGTTCTCGAGCGGAAGTTACCTTGGCAAGGAATTTATTCCTAGCAAGGCCGGCGGAAGTGGTATATCCCAGCTTCGTTCGAATATCTTCTCGTATACGCATCATAAGCTCGGCAGCAATCGACAATGCGACATCGTGCCAGGTCGTGTTTTCATCGTCTTCTTCTACGGCGTCATCTTCGCCTTCCAGCTCTGGAGTCTTCGAGCCACCTTCGACATTGGGTTCGCCTTCAATAGCATCACCACTTGGCGAGCTGTCTGTCTTCTCTTCCGGTCTCTCTTTCCGAGGAAACACCGGGACGACTGTACCCTTGTTCTCCCAGGATACCGGTGGCGGCGGAGGCAAAGGGGTATCCATGCCATTCGGCGCGTCTGCTGGTACACTGGCGAGATGTGGATATCTTCTCAGGAGCTCTTCCCGGACCGGTCGAGTGAAGTCAATGAACGCCTCATCTATGGACGCCTTCTCTAGCTCAAGCAACACCTGTGGTCAGACCCAAGCTGTTCTTCCGACCACACTAAATCGCTCGAGCGACACCGCGCCTCCACGTAAGACTGATGTTGTAGACAGACACTCACCAACCTCCCCGTTCGGCAGCCCCTCCTTGAACAGCTCAATGATCTTCATGCTCTCCCTCCGATAATGATCCAGCGACACCTTGTGCGTCCGCGTATCCGGGTTCTCCCAGTACCCCGGCTCCGCCTCGCCCTCCTTGTACGTCGCTACGTGCACGACCACAAGATTGGGGCACCTCTTCTTCGCGTCCTTGATCTTGTCCATGCGCGAGATCCCATACTTGCGCGCGGGGTAGTTCACGGCGATGAGCGAGTCCCACTGCTGCACGACCAGGGGCAGCGTCGGGTCGACGCCAAGCCGAACCTGCTCGCAGGCGGCATAGAACGCGTCGCTGTCACAAAGCGCGACGACACGGAGCGGGTCGCGCACACCAAGGTTCGAGGACAGGAGGTGCCGGTAGGTAATCGTCGGGTTCAGGTCGTCGAAGTCGTTCTCAATAGCTCGCGCCTTCCCCTTCCAGTACGAGGTAGATGGTGGCTTTGCAGGAAGCCCTCCAGACGAGGAAGACGCCATTGCTCAGCTTGTCGACAGAGTAGCTGCGAGGCGGCGAGTGTGGTGTCGATGGTAAGCAAAGGACTCACACACGCGCCTGCACCGAGTCGGGTCCGCGTTCTCGGTCACGGGGTTCGCGTGTCTGACGGTGCTATTAGAGACAAAGCGCGATGGGCGAGATGGGGAAGTTGTCGCAAAATGAGCCGCCAAACGTATCAGTAACGACTACCGCTTTACAAAGGGATACAAAGGTCAGTTCAAAACGGCAGCGGCGGTTTGCCTGCGAGTTGCATCAGCGGTCGGACCGTGCCGGCGGCGTCCCTACTGAATGTAGTATAATTTGAACTCGTACGAATACAGCACGTAGCATAGCTTGATGCCAACCACATCCGCTGTCGTACATCCTCCTTCTATCTAACGCCTAACATACGCAAGACATGCCCCGACGAAAGAAGTCCCACTTGGCGGCGGCTGCCCGTGCCCGTGCAGGCCGCGTGAGAGCCCGTCTTGCAGCTCGAATCGAGTCGGAAGCTCCAGAGACCAGCTCGGAGCCGCTAGACCAAGTGGCAACGCCATCCGAGTCCCTTTATGGCCTCGTCATGGTCGATCCTCCAGTGATGGGCGGGTGCGCCGAAGATGCTAGAATTGAAGAGCGCGAGGAGAGTTCTGTTCAAGAGCTGGAGGGTGACGTTCCCCTCAAGAGCGCGAAGGCGGCAGCGAAGTCAGCGTACACCGAACTCATGACGCCCAAAAGCAAGCAGCAGTGGGCAGAGGGAGGACAGATGCTCGGAGGGGTCCACACCGGCGGAGCCGTGCGGACCCTCCATGACCACCGTCTCAAGGCGCATACGAAGGCTATCGCGGATGCTGTGGTTCGAGAATCGTGAGTACATCGCTTATCACTGCACTGTAAGAACAATCCAAGAGACGATGAGCAGGGAGGAAGCGAAACACTTTCGTGCTTTCTTCAAGCGAGACCAGCCCTGCGCCGCCCCGGCGGAAGTGCCACTCACAGCTAGCCCCGATGAACGAGCCCGCCTCGCCGCCGCTGCGACTCGTCAAGCCAGCGACGCTGACTTCGCACGGTCGCAACTTCCGCAGACCATAGCGGACGCGGCACGCAAAGCTTGGACATTCAATCCACATGGAGCCAGCACAGCGAGTCCGCCAGAGCGGGAGAACTTGCCGGCGGAAGCAAGAGAGGCTGTCGCGCGGGCGATTGCAGCCGCGCGACATGAATCTGACGATGCATTCCTCCGTCGCGCGTCCGGACGGCAAGTTGGCGATGAGCTCGTGCGAGCTCCCGACCCCCGACTTGTGTTCCAAGAAGACGAGAAACAGGCTATTTACGATGTCTGACACGCACGCCGTGCCATCGCTTCGCGTCGAACCTGATGACATCCGATGGCCGCAGCGCCGTCGCGCACGATGGAGAAGACCATGGCAGTTTATCGGCGCTTGACAGCTTCATCTGCCTCGTTCGTGTTCACGGTGGGTCCACTCGTGATTCTGCGGGGCAGGCAGCATGACGCATGTCATGAAACGTGTTGCACATCGGGGAAGGACCATGCTTTGCTATAATACAAAATTCTTGCCGACTTCTCATATTTGATTCCACGAACTTGAACAACTCATGCAACCTTCGGCTTCGCCTTGACAGACGAGATATCGATGGAGAGCAAGTCCTATCATAGTAGCTATGAGTATATAGTCTAGCTACAGTGATAGTCACCCTTACCTTGCCAGACTTGATCTCGGACTTGGAGGGCATGAGCCCCAGCCTGATGAGCTCGGACGCCTTCGAAACGACGGGGTCCTTCTGCATGCTATTCGTGATCTGTGAGTGACCAGAAGAGAGGACACATTGTTGAGAAGCGTACCTGGCGACGGCAATGACAGTCTCTCCTTTCGTGTAGTAGGCGACAAACTGGACGAACGCGTGTGAATTGCCACACAGAGTAACTGAACATGAACGGAAACATACATACCTTCAATTCATCCGGGTTACCGTCGATAACAACATCGTCGAAGCCGGCGCCGACACCGCAGTAACGCAATTGCTGGCCCTCTACGTCTACGCTCAGCGAGGTTGCTGACTCCACCACACTGGCTTGCACTTACGAGCACTCCAGAAGACCGGGACCTTCACGAAAGGTTGACCCTTGCCCTCAGCGATGGTCTTTCCTGCAGCGCGGCCATGGTTTCCAGCAACCTGCAGAAGTAATCAGATCAACGACACCATGCCCGGCTTGAGTGCACTCACATTCCAGTGCTCAATTCTCCTCGTCTCACCAGTGCCATGTTGCGGGTACAACGCGATGTCGCCTATAAACATCAATAGTACCAACAAGTCTCCCGATCAAAGAAGTAGGACAAGCATACCAATGGCGTACACGTCCGGAACACCCTTGACCTGCAAGAATTCGTCGACGAACACGCCTCCGCCGCGCTCGAGGACTTGCTCGAAGCCCTTGCTGTTCTTGAGGTACTCGGTCGCGGGGGCGACACCAACACCCATGATTACGACATCGGCTTGGAGCGTGGTGCTCTTGCCGTCGCTGCCCTGCACGACGATAGCCCCAGCGCGGGACGAGTCCGAGTCCGAAGGGATGATCTTCTCAACCTTCGACTGCATGTGGAACTTGACGCCCTTCGACTCATGGAACTGTCACACAAGAGAATCAGCCATGTGCCCACAGGCATCGGATGCAAAGAAGCGACAAAAACCAAACCTTCTTCAGGCCGGCGCCGACCTGCTTTCCCAGCACGGCCTCGAAAGGGAACTCCTCCTGACCGATGACGTCGATGGACACAAGCTTGCGACTCGACACTGCAACGACGACCTCCATACTGATGAAGGACGAGCCAATGACTACCAGACGCTTCCCCTCCTGAGCCGCTGTAGGTCATGCGAATGAGCATCTGTGGATCCCCCAAACGACATCGACGGACCTGCGTCGATCTTCTGCGCATCTTCAACGCCGCGCAGAGTATACACATTCGACAAGTCCTTGCCAGGAATCGGGAGGCGGCGAGGAATACCCCCAGTAGCAAGCACGAGGGTATCGTAGGGCACCTTTTCCTGCGTGGCTCCAATCACGACCTCCTTATTACCCAGCTCGACGCCCGTCACTTCCACGCCCTGGCGCAGGTTCACACCGTACTTCGCACGCAGCTCTGCAGTTGATCGCAGCTCGAGTTTCGACGCGTCGGAGATGAGGGCCTTGCTCAGCTTCGTTCTACGCGAACATAGCACCTTCAGGTGAATGTTTTGGTTCGTCTATGAAAACCAAATGAACTGACCTGTCGATCGGACTGTGGTGTTCCTTAGACAAAACAGTGATGGGACCCTTGTATCCATGCTGAAACAATGACAAAATGCTGTCAGCTCCCATCCCGGGCAGTGCCTAGGGCTCTCACCTCTCTCAAACTCTCGATGGCCATGAATGCACCGCTGCCACCGCCGACGATCACGACACCCTTGGTCTGGCCGACCGGGACGTCAGACCCAGTCGCAAGCAACTTTGGTGGGCGAGACTTGTTGGCACTGGTGGTCAAGCTGGGATCGGCGGTGACGTGGATCTTCCCGTCCTTAACCTCCGCTTTGAAGCTGTGGAGCGCGGAGGGCGCGGGAGCATCCTCTAGAGGGAGCTTCAGAAAATGGTATTCAATGCGGCGACTTTCAAGGGACCTACCGATGTCACCAGTGCATACGTTGAAGCAGGCTGCGAGGGATGAAGTCAGCAATCACTCCACCGCGCGCTCGCGAGACACGCTGGGAATCTCGAGCACACGCATATAGCGCGCTCAAAACGCGCGCGAAACATTCACTCGCCTCCGTGCCACGGGCTGCGTTTCACAAACTAGTCAGCATGACGACAGCACAAAAGAAGAGCACTCCGTACCAGACTACACGGCCGTCCGCAGTCAAGACGCCCTTGGCGAGAGGCGCGCCGTAGTGCGTGCAGAACGCGCTGGTCGCGTGGATCTTGTCGCCGAGACGAGAGAGGAGGACCTTGCCATCGCCCTCGAAACCGACTTGCTTCCTGTGTTGAAAGTGTCAGAAACGAACGTCGTCGGCCGTGGCGACTGAACTCCAGGATGCAAGTCCGCCGCTCATAAGTCCGCGCTATCTTGACGCCTCTGATCCTACGTCGCACAACCCATGCGCCTGTGACAGCGTCCCTGTCGAGGAATGCAGAAGCATCGCACTGCAAGGGAATGGACGGAAACAACAACACTTACATCTCCCCATCCTTCAACTCGGACGCATCAAGCACGGCGATCGTCTTGTGGGACATACTGCGGCGTTGGAACTGGGTGCTCAGAGGGTGCAACGATGGCGGTCGATGAACAAGAACGCGTGGGCGTAGGCTGATAAATCTAAATGGCCAGTAGACGGTTCTGTGAGAGAGCAGACCAGGCATGGGTTTGCCGGCCGCAGCCTGGCTGCACCTGAATTTCAAGCATCATGAACACCGCGCGACCGTGCTGGGAATGACGTCGATGCCCCGCAATCCTCAATCCCAACCAATCAGATTGCTACGATTACTTGAGGACAGCACCCGCCGCTGTCTAACAACCTCCGCAGGCTGGACGGTTGCAGGATCAACTTCTTCATTTGAATTGCTGCTTTGTACTGAATGACACTGCAAGCCTTGCTTATGATATGCAGGCGACTAGATATCAGTGTCCCTTCAAGGGATGACATCAATTTCCCATTGCAGGAACGGTCGATATGTCTGTCGGCGAGCAACAACTTATCAACGTCACGGTAAAGCTCACAGTGGAGTACCTACACCTATACCGCTGTCGTCAGCATTCACAACCATTGCCTAGAGAGGTCTTAAATGATATAGTTACACGTACGCCGAACGGCTGCGCGCAGTAACAAGAATTCGCGGACTACCAGTCAAAGACTAGCAAACACAGCTGTTGAGTCAGCGACATGCATCGTGACTTGTGCTGGTAACAAGAATGTGGATGACGGTAAGGCAAAGAGAAGGAAAATCACGACACCTGTCCTTGACAAAGCGAGAACATATTTTGTTATCAGTCGCCAGAGTCAACAGTCGAGGGCCTACTCCGTAGTGAACATACAAAAGGATACAGTATACTAGGGCATCAGACAATAAGGAGAGGATGTACCATAGAACCACAATCACGAACCCCTTGGGCGGCTCCATGGTAGATCCTCCACACTCCACAGACCTGAAACGACCTTGAACAGCGCGTCGCCGACCCAGCCTTCCTGGTCGCGGAGAGCATCCGCCCGCCGCCACTGTTCGACAAGGCACATGGCGTCCTCCACTCGTCGATCAACTTCGAGCTCCTCGCAGAGCTCGTCGTCGTCGATGTCCACATAACCGCAGTCGAGCCCGTACAGATCGTAGTCAATGAGTTGTGACAGATCCGATTGGAGGGTTATTCGCACTGGGTCGAACCGAGGGTAAAGTTTCATCGTCCGCAGAATGGACGCATATACTGCAGGGCGCGATGGGACGAGTACCGTGTGGCAGAGTGGTTCGGTGAGCGATGTCATCCGTGGTGCCGGCGAGAGATCCGAATGAGCATATGATGCGAAGGAAGCAGGGTAGAGAATGAGGTGCTGCGCGAGAGCAAGAGAGGTATACCGGGTAACGCGGTACATGCGCGCCTTCTTGTAGAAGTCCCCCCCGGTCCGTATGAGGAGGGGCGGCGGCTGGGAACGAGGCAGCCCCTCGCCGTCAGCAAGTAGCTTCGACGCAGCGTCCAGTTTGTCGTCAGGAACCAGGTAGGAGAAGTTCTAAATGCACAAATGCACGAAGGTGATTTACAGTCGGCTCAGTGTGAAGACGGTTTTGCTAACCTTGATGATAACCGGAACGTTCATTCGTCTGTGCAAGAGCGATGACCATTCGATAAGCTCGATGCCCGCATTCTGGAGCGTTTTGAGGGCTTTATCGACGAGCTCCTCCGGTGAAAATTCGTAGATGTTCGACGTATCATCCTTGGGCGGATACATGGGCATGAAGTGATCCAGGGGCTTCTTCGGTGGCGTTCGCTGCGACATAGGTGCAAAGATAGGAAGTGCCATAGGCTCCTCTTCCAAGAAAGTAGTTGTCGTCAGAGGTCGCATATTAGCAGCTGCAGCTTGGAGAAGACAAGAGGCTCAACGAGGGGTCAATAAGAACATTCCGGAGGCAGTGGTGGTGGGAGCCGCTGTGGCAACCTGTGGCGACTCAGTTTGGTGTTCCGTAGCCAATCGGATCATACCGGCGCATGCCGCTGTCATCGATGAGGTGCCAAATTTGGGCAGAGTGTCAAAAATGGAGACCAGACTCTGACTCACTTGCTCTAGACGCTAGCCGGGTCCGGGTCGGAGCTCTTTCGGAACATGAATCTGAACCCGGCGGCTCATCGACCCAGTCACCCCACCTTGGCACCGCTGCTCCCCTCCCCGCACTAGACTCGATCATCGGTTACCTTATATCCGACATCCACACAATTCCCATCCATTTACGCGGATGCTCACGTTCTCAGTGAGTGGTAGTCTGGGGTCCGGACCCCCGTCGCATGTTCCGCTTATGTCTCGCCCTACAATCTCTATCTCTACAAATCAAAAGGATCATCTGGCTGCCGCTAAGGCTCTGACAAGCCATCTCAGCGAGTGGGGTATCACTTATGGCTTTATCGGCGGCTTCGCATGGTCCCTGCTCGGAAGCTCTCGTCCCACCGATATAAGTCACTTCTCCAATGCACCCTAAAGAGATGACTTTGACTAGGTATCCGTATATACGATATAGATATTCTCATCGACGGCAACGACATGCTCACTCTACGGGAGAAGCTGATGGAGGTAGATGGAAGGTTTGCGGACCTCGGCTTTCGATTCTACTTTGTCACTCAGGTGGGTCAATAGCATGGCATGTGTGCCTTGGGCTGCCACCGTCTGAGCCTCGCTGGCGGGTCAGCGTCCCGACGGACAACTGGTCCGAGAGGAGCTCGTACGCGGCAGCAAGAACAATGTGCTCGTCGAGACCCTTCGTACAGGTACCCTCGGTCTGCCGACCTCCATCGTTTCGACCTATGAGGTTGGCGAGTTCGGTGAGTGACCACTTCTCCACATATATATCATCATCGTACAGACTATACTTGGTCGCTCAGGCATTCTCATCCTGCACCCTTCCATCCTCATCATGACCAAGTTCAAACGCTGGTCCATGAGCTATACCTCTACTCGCCCGCAGACCATGAAGAAGGTTGCTTCGGACCTCAACGACATCCGATTCATGATCGACTGGTTGGCAGAGCACGGAGAGCAAATTCGGTTTGTGGACTACTCGGGCAAGACAAAGCTGGAATTGCTCGTCATGCTCCGTCGATACCACGACAAGTATGCGGATGACGAAGAACACATCGCGGTGCTGTGCAGCATTATGTCTGACGACTGGGACACCATGCTTGCGCTGCCTGCACCGGAGCTTGAAGAGTCTATGGCTCCCCCGTAGTCCGTCGGACGCCTGAGTACGCTGGTAGTCTTCAACCGTCACAGGCAGGTATGTCATTTTGTCTTAGGCTCCCCTCAGTAGACGGGTACTCATCGACTTCAACATAGCGTCGCCTCGGCCTTCATCCAGCAGGTTTGCCTGCCTCTGCCCTCCATATAGGGGTCACCCATGAGGAGGATTCGGCGAACGAGAGGGCAGGGCATCTCATGCCTGCCGTCACATTGTTAACACAATGCGGCGCTTTCTCATCCGCCCCCCATCGACTATACGAACGCTATGTTGTCGGTGGTGGATGGATGATAGAACAGCACGGGCATACGCGCCCACACAACACGAGGTTCTTCTCCGAGGGGACTCGGATTTCGTGGATCCATCTCTGATGTTTTTATGTTTTGCTTTTATCGCTGTCTTGTTAGGAATCGTACCTCGGAAATGACGCTGTATGTGATTCATGGAATGTAGGATGTGGTTGACAGTACTTTGCATTGTGCGTATGCTTTACCGCGTGTAAGTGTTACACGGTCTGTCCACATGCTCCCGCTCAACTGGGGCAAGATCGATAGTGCCAATTGGGCGGAGATCGGCCGGGGCGGACAGACTCCTGGCCTGTCTTGCCTTGGGGGTTGTGTAACAGGCGTGACGAGAGAGTATTTCGAGTAGAAAATGGGAGAGCCTGTGCCCTCCGAGATCACTACATCGAGCATTACGATCCAAGCTTGTGGCGTGGACAATATGAACCTCAAGTGTTAGAGTACCCGCAAGGAACCTTCAATATGCTACAGCTAATAGTCTTGGGGCTACAATCAGCGGCTGCGATCCCAAATGTGTCCTGCCTACTCGGACACCTGAACTACCGCTCTAGGAACTATGGACGGCGACGCAAGGCAGGCTAGTTTGGAGCCTGGGCCGCGGAGAGCATACCGAATCTGAGTACTGTCCAGTAGATTGTTGCTTGCGCAACGGACTTGCCGTTTCTCCATCATAGTCCCTGACTTGACCCCTTGAATTAAATGATCCAGTCCGTTGACGGTTGTCCAAGCATGTGACTACCACATAAGTGTGAACTCTTTGGCCAGTGCTCAGGGCGTTTTCTCTCCGCCTACACCGCCTTCGAGATCCTAGACACTGAGCTGATCCCTTCCAACGATCATTGTCCGGACAGATGCGATGGCCAGGGGGAAGCCACTATCAATGTTCACTGTTATCGGGTTGCTGGCGAGCGTAACTCGTAACCTTTACAGCTCCACATCTTAGTCTCCCAAGGTATGCATATACAATCAATCCCATGCGACATTGAAGGTCATGTGCTGGAGTCCAGTAGTATCCGAGGCTGAACATTTGTGCGGGTGAGTCGCTCGTCTGAGGCATGGCGCCGTGGGGTTGACAGTACTTGGTTTATCTAAACACTCCGGGCAAAGGCGTGAAGTCGGATATAGTCGTGTATTCGTCTGATGTATGGCGTCGCCAGCTCCGGACGCCCAACTGGTGGTGACATCACCATGTGGACGAGTCTTTCTTCCGTATTGAGCCGAGGAGCCCCATCTACCTTCCTACACTCGACATATTTGTGCCCATAACACTCGATGGACGCGCTTTCTCTTGAAACAACGCAGTTGCTCGTGAGCGTTATGCAGGCCGTGGTGCGCAGCTGTAAGTATATATGTCCAGGCCCACATTCCAACAGGCGCCGGTTCAACTGCTAACGCCATCACAAGTAGGACAGCGTTGTTGATGGATGCGCATGGCGACGTTCCATTCGACCTGGATGCACTCTTTCCGTTTCCCGCTGCGACGCTGGACTCACCAGAGAGTACGATAACGGTGCCTGTATCTCTGATGCGCCGCAAGAGCATATAACACGACCGACGAGCGGGCCAGGGAACCAACAACGTATTGCGACCAGGCCCTCTCTCCTCCTCCCCTCTCCCTCCGCGGTTCACGGTCCCCCGGTCTCCCCAGCATGCTGCTCACGTCGCGCCTGCTTGTGGCCATCACGTTTGCGCTCGCGGCCGCTGCAGCCGGTCCCCAGCTCTCGCCCCGCGTCCTCCATGAGTCTCGCAGCTTCGTCCCCAACGGCTGGACGCCCGTTCGTCGCGCGGGAGGTCACCAGCGCATCCCCCTCAAGATCGGCCTGGTCCAGCCCAACCTCGCGTCTATCGAGGAGTACCTAATGGATGTCTCTCACCCGGATTCGCCCAACTACGGCAACCACTGGACCCCTGCGAAAGTCGCGGAGACCTTCCGCCCGACCCCGGAGTCTGTTGACACCGTCCGCGCATGGCTCCATAAGAGCGGCATCGAGCCCCATCGCGTCAAGCTCACAGGCGGTTGGCTCACGGCAAACGTGACGATCGCTGAGGCGGAGGAACTGCTCGGTACGGAGTACTACGTGTACGAGCACGAGACCGGCGTGTCGCACATCGGCTGCGACAAAAAGTACCACCTGCCTGAGCATGTCTCGAAGCACGTCGACCTCATCACGCCCACGATCCACTTCGATGCGAAGATCAAACGCGAGGCACCCGGCACGCTAGAGAAGCGCAAGGTGCATAACATTGGCGCGCCCGGCTTTGGTCCCGTAAACCCCAAGACCACCGGTACGATCAAGGTGCGTCTGTTCAAGCTATGATAAGCGGTTCGGCGTGGATCTTGACCGAGGTGATACAGAGTTTGGAGGACGAGCTTGAGAATTGCGACACGCACATCACGCCCAACTGCCTTCGCGCGCTTTACGACTTCGTTCATGTTCCTCTTGCCACCAATAAGAATTCTATCGGAATCGGTGAGTGCTCATTGGCAGGTGTCCTCGCCGCTGAAGGCTAATACCCATATCCACAGTGGAGTACACGCCCCAGGCTTACGTTCCGTCTGACCTGGACTTGTTCTTCAAGAACTTCTCGTCTTCGCAAATTGGCCAGCGTCCTGTTCTGAACAGCATTGATGGTGGTACCATCGATGTTGATGGCTCCGGTTTCGACTACAACGGCGAGTCTAACCTCGACCTTCAGTATGCCATGGCCCTCGTCGGCAAGCAGCAAAAAGTCAGTCTCTACCAGGTCGGCGACACTGTCGAAGGTGCCTCTTTCAACAATCTCCTCAATGCTCTCGACGGCTCCTACTGCACCTTCGAGGGTGGCGACGACCCTTCTCAGGACGGCATCTATCCCGACCCTGAGGGTGGTTACCAGGGCAAGGAAGCCTGCGGCACTGTTACCCCGGCTAAGGTCATCTCGACGTCCTACTCGTACGACGAATACGAACTCACCCCTGCGTACATGGAGCGTCAGTGCGCCGAGTACGCCAAGCTAGGTCTCTTGGGCACCACCGTTCTCTACTCGTCTGGCGACTATGGTGTCGCTGGATATAACAACACCTGTCTACTTCCCGATGGCACCGTGTCCCATGAGGGGAAAACCTTCACTCCATCATTCCCCGGCACCTGCCCGTATGTCACCAGCGTCGGCGCGACGCAGGTCAACCCCGGCGCCAGGGTAACTGACCCCGAGAGCGCGTGCGCGCAGGTCATCTACTCGGGCGGTGGCTTCTCGAACGTCTTCCCCAGACCTGCCTACCAGAAGGCCGCAGTGAAGAACTTCCTGACCAAGTACCCGCCCCCATACTCGTCCGACATCTACAACACCACCGGCTCGCGCGCATACCCCGACCTCTCCGCCAACGGCGCCAACTACGTCGTTGCCGTCCAGGGCGACTTCTACCTCGTCTACGGCACGTCCGCCTCGTCGCCCGTCATGGCCGCGATCCTCTCCGCCATCAACGATGCCCGTCTGGCGGTCGGCAAGAAGTCGATCGGGTTCATCAACCCCACGATCTACTCGCCGACCTTCCAGCACGCGTTCAACGACATCACGGACGGAACGAACCCCGGCTGCGGCACCGTCGGCTTCTCCGCACAGCCCGGCTGGGACCCCGTCACCGGCGTTGGCACGCCCAACTTCCCCAAGTTGCTCGCTCTCTGGCTCCTCCTCCCTTGAGAGACCGCCCTCAATCCGTAACACACTGCTACCGCGGAGAGACTCTAGCCGGAAGCTGACGACCCCTGCCCTACTTGCCGCTCTTTACCACGTACAATGGGTCGAGACTTGTTGTGCTGACATTGCACTGTATACCTGCACTTAGTTACGTGTGCATATGATCCCTCGTTGACTTTGTCGTTCGTTCCTACGGTCATTTGCAGAAAATACACCTCGTCACTTCAATCTTGCATACTGTGCATGCGCTGACGCCGTAGTGCAGGGACCTGGAAAGCCGCTTATGGGGCCGACAGTAAGCACAACGGTGGCTAACGTCGCCCGATGCGTCGACGTATTGCCCACCGACATGTCCAGGCCTGGAGGCAGATTTAATCCCTCGTACGGAGCGCCGCAGCTACGAACGATCCACGCCTCAGCAACAGAACCGAGCCACGGATCAAGGACCAAATAACAGCTAGGAAAATAGCATCCTCAAGCTGACGAAACGAAGTCTGCAGACTGTGCTGTCAAAACCCGGAGGGAAAGGAGCCGGAACCCGCAAACGAAGCTGAAGTCAGGAGGAACGAAACCAGAATCAATGAAACGCAATGGGGAGTCACAGTCCATGAGCTCAACGCCCGAGGTCTAAGTCCGATAGGGCCGGAAAGTTTTGCTGCCTGCTTGTAGTGAGTTTCTTGAGAACGTGGACGGGTGGTATACCTGACGGAGTGAAACGGAAGGATAACTCTGCGGACTCAGAATCGGGAGCCACCCGATTGAATCATCCTCGTCCGCATCGCCTGAGTTATCCAACCCGTCCACGTCGTCGTTTTCCAAGTCTTGTGCCTTGCTTAAGTCCTTCTCATGACCTTACCCCAGATGGCGGTCAGCCGCTTCACAAAAGCTCCGCCAAAACTCTTGGAGGCGACCTGGCCATGATCAGAGCGGGGCCCGTCGTCGGGCCCCGTCTTGTACAAGCCTTTACGAGATACGAGCTTGAGGTCGAATGCGCTTTGAAGACGATCGGAGCCTTCGGGAATCCAGTCACCGAACTGAAATCCTAGACCCACGATCGCAGGCTCGACAGTCCTAGGACGAGAGCAGACCTCATCATAGCGGCCAGCCGCCTCCGGGGGAGAGAGGAGCTCCGGCGGACCGAAGGCAGCGTCGGAGAGGAGAGGAGGTCGCCTGACTAGAGGGACAGAGGGGCGAGCAGAGGGTGAGTAGGACGAGACCAGCGCCCAGCGCCGGGTGTTGTATGAGAGCATAGAGGGAGTCGACATGGCGAGGATAGATGGGGGGTCACTGCACAGCAGTGGGGGGAGGCAAGGTAGGTGAGGTAGGCAGGAAGACTCTGATCGGGCTAGATAAAAGGGTTCGAGGTGTCATTGAGAAGAGGACTGAGTACTGAGTGTTCACCCGTGGATTTCCGAGGACGAACGAGCTCTGCAGCTACGGTCAGCCCAGCGGTGCGGGGATAAATCGCGAGATCGCATGAACCGTAGCCTTGTTCTGAATAGTCCTCAAATCCCGACGGCCGTAGAACCTCATCGCGGCGTGGTATGAGCTTCGGCGTCGTGAGGTCCTTGTGCTTAGTACGCTGAAAGCATGAAAGCATGCCAGTACTGCCATATCTGAACTCAAATAAACCTTTCGATAATAATGGTGGGTGACATACGGCAGTTCAAGTTTCCGATCTCCTGCGGACGCTGAAGGTCTCCTCGAAATTTTTGTTCTGCCCTGCTTATATTGAAAGGCTGCTCTTTGAGGACTCACTGACAGTGGACGCTATGTGGGGAAGTGTAACAGAATGCAACAGCACGACGCAAACTAACGCTACCGGTACAATGTATACAATTAGCAGACCTCTTTCGAGTTCATTTTACCACTGGCTGTGGCTCGACTGGGACTCCGCGAAACGCTCCCAGAATGTCTTGAAATCCAGGTATCTGTCCTCATCCACTTCGTACTCCTCTGTATCCTTGCCATTAAATTCGCGATACCGCACCTTGCACTTCTTCCTGTGGCCGACCTTCGGATCGCCGCCGAGGTTGTCGTTGTTGATCCGCACCCCGCCGCGTTCCACCAACGCGCGGTAGAAGCGGTAGTACACTCCCTGATTCTTCACGTCCGACCCGCCATACTCGATCGACTTGATGTCCTGCTCGAGGTGCAGCGAGCTGTGCTCCTTTGCGTAGCGACCCTTCGCCCAGCCGTCCTGCCAGTAGAAGATGGCGCACGACTTCTTGAGGCCGAGCCACGGGTCGCTGCCGAGATTCTCATTTGAGATGGGGAACCCGCGCGGAGCGTCAATACACTCCTGGAGCCTCTGGTGTGCCCCGGGGTCGACGATGAGCCGCGCGCCGTACACGATGACCTTGTTCCGCAGTCCGTGCGCGATGTTGTAGCGTTGGAAGCTGATCGCGAGGCTCAGCGTGAGTAGGTCGTCGTCCAGGACGTTGTCAATCGTCAACACGGACGGGTACGCGCTGCCCGCGACGTTCTGCAGTGCGAGAGGGAACTCCGCGCGCTGGTGCGACTCGGTGAGCTTGAGCACGCTATAGTTGTTCGCGCCCGGGCCGAAGACTTGGAATGGGTTCAGCGTCGAGAGCACAGCAGCCATGTCGTCCTGCGCGAGTGTGATGTAGTGGTTGTATACGGAGTAGCGGCTGGAGTGGTAGAACCCGCGGCGGTGGAGTTCGCCGCGATCAAAGCCGTCATCAAACAAGAGGACCACGGCCGCTTCTCCATGCCCGATGAAGTCGGTGAGAGGAAGATCGTGAAGCACAACGTGCTCAGGGTCTGCAGTCGTGCTGAAGACATGCTTGATCGCCGTGAATTTGTCGAGCAGATCGCGACGATGGTCGACAGTGAGGTCGAGCCCTTTACCCTTCGTCTCTAAGAGGAGATGGGTGACGTGGCTGACATCGAGGATGATCAACTCGGAGTGGTCCTTGGTGAAGTTGTTGATATCGTTGATAACCTCGTCGATAGAGGCACCGCAACCACCCTGCCAGTCAAGGACACCTCCGAGCGGACTGAAGTGACCTGTCCGCCAGGTGCCTGAAAAGTAAAGCCAGTCAGCACACAAGGTATTCGCGTCAGACGGAAGGCAGGCCAACCAACCTGCATCGCCTGGGCTATCCTTTATGAGGAACGGTCGAATGTCAAACCAGCGCACGCCATGCTCGAGTTGCTGGTAGATGGACAACGTTTGCGTGATCACATTGCTGCGCGTGCCCCCCGGAGCGGTCGATCGCTCGAGCTTGTAAGTGCCGGCGTCATGGGAGCCAGGCAGGCAGATTTGGCCTACAGGGTACGCGCCGAAGGTGGAGAGGTGCTCAGACATCCATCGGCGCACGTGGTCGGGAGCCCTGTACAAGTAAAGTGAGCGGAGTGAGAGAAAGATTCTGCACAGCGAGCGTACATTTCGAGTTATGTTGGAAGCTTGGATTTTGAAGTGGTGCAGGAGTAGTGGTACAGAACGCTGCCGTTGTCTGCGCCCCCTTTATACCGGCCTGGTCTATGCTAGAATTCATCGGCAAGCGGTATGCTAGAGTCGCTCAGTACGAAGGGACTGATTAAGGGGTGGAAAGTCAAGAGACTCGGAGGGGGAACATGCCGGTGACACAGGTACGCCGTCTGACTTCATTTCGAATGCCCAATTCATCACAAAGGCCGCCAACACGGTGCCTTGTAGGTACAGTGTCAGAAATGAGTCTCATGAAGTTTCACGAGTCGGGTGAGTGGGAGCCGGAAAGCACATAGCACAACTTTGTATGAACGGTTGTCAGGCGCGAAGTTTGGCAATTGCGTGGGATTGCAATAGGCACTGCCTCTAGGCGCTCCAAGACTTGCCCACTCCCGGCGGGACTAGTGCGACCATCCGACCAGCGTATGCCAGTAAACGAAATAAAGATGGACGTTCCTTTGTGGACATGAAGACGCGGGGCACGCCACAGGTACTGCACTCGGTGAGTAGTTGCCCCGGTTGACGGCGATTCGAAGAGGCCAGGCACGCAAGCCCGGTGAGTAGGGACTTGCAGTGATGCTGTAGCCTACCCACTGGTTCCTGTCGCCAGTACCGAGTAGTCTGTGGCTGACCATGGGGAGTATAAGCTTCACTGATCCCCTACGAGACAGAGTGCTAGACATAACTTTGCCATTGTTAGACGGGGCCGCATACGCATCCATGATGGAATGCATTCAAGTTGCACGAGGCTGGGGGTCCTCCCAGTGAACCTGAGAGGTATGTGCAGCGTTGCTATTTCAGCGTTCCTTTCCTCTGCGAGCTCCTTCCTCATGTTAACCTCCGTCCGGAGGGTGAGCCAGACAGAGTGGTCACAAGAATGGGCCGCGCCTATAACTTCCGCGGCTAGAAACCGGGCCTTCTGTATATCGAGCACCATCCCCCGATCAGAATACGTATCCTCCCATTGGTTCGCTACTTGCCTTACGAGTTCCTCTGTCCCATAGTCTCCAATTCCTACCATAGCACATGTTTGCCGTACCAGCGAGTCTTCCGGAGCCCGAGATAGGCTCTCGGTTCTCAAGTGTACGTAGCACCGATCATCGAAACGGGCCTCAAAGAGAAGCGCTAGCATACAGTGGAGAGACATGGCCGTACTGAACGCCTGAAGCTAAGTGAAGGGTGTGGGGAAATTGAACTATATCAACCGGCGGCAACTACGGGTAAGTCTGAACGCCGCGCTCGCCAATGCTCCGCAGCTTGTGAACGCGGGTCATGCATCGTGCATCATAGCTAGGCCACCTGCATCTCACAGTTTCTTGTCTTCTTTCGTCTGCGTGTCGGACATGCCATCTACACCCTCCCTACATACTGTGCTCCTCTCATCACTTGTCTTCCTGGCAGCACAACCTATCATGGCACAACAGACTAATGCCGCACGCGTCCTCATCTATTCGGCGACGGCGGACTTCCGGCACGATTCGATTCCCACCGCCGTGGACGCACTTGTACAGCATGGACCGGGCACTAATATCTCATTCGACCACACAGAAGATAAGACGTGGTTCACAGACGATACCCTGGCACAGTATGACGCTGTCCTATTCTTGATGAACACCGGTGAAGGTGAGTATCGAGCCTTGCCACGAACAAGTTGTGAAGTGGCTGACGTTCAGCTCGGACAGTATTGGACGACTCTGGAAAGACTGCACTGCGCAAATACCTGGACTTCGGCGGCAACTTCGTTGCTATACATGCGGCATCGGATGCACTGCGGAATACCACATGGTACCAAAATGAAGTCGGTGCGTACCACATAGCTATCTTCCGGCATCACATGCAACAAGAATCGAGACCTCGTACTTGAATCCTTCGGGACCTCACCAGGTGCTGCGTTCGACTATCATCCCGCTTTGACCAATGCCGTGAGTGCAACAAGCTAACTGTCACTTGGTTTGAAGCATCGTTGAAGCGTATTATAGACAGTCGATGTCATTGGCCCCCCTCATCCTAGTACCGCAGGTCTCCCACAGGAATGGTCTGTGCAAGACGAAATGTAAGAGCTCCTATCCCATGTTAACCAACCCGTTCGCTGCTTTCGCGTGATACAGGGGAGACACCAAACGGCTGACTTCTTCTCGATTATGCAGGTACAATTTCAAGTCAGATCCTCGAGCCATCGGAGCTGTAGTTATCCTATCTACGAACGAATCCAGTTACACAGGTCAATTCGATGGCAGATCATTTACATTGACCTTGACGGCTAAATCACAATGCTAGACCCCGGACCGCGCAAATTCGACCAAGGCACCCCTCATCCTACCGGTAAGTGTAATAGGGGATCGCGTGCATACATAGTAGCAAACCGAGCATCGCAGCTTGGTTCCAAGAACACGGCGCAGGTATCGATGCAAACGGTACCGCTGGTCGTAGCTTTTACACAAGCCTTGGGCACATGAACGAGACATGGCAGGCTCGTCATCGATTTTAGCTTCTGCACCCGCTGAACCCCTGACAGGCTCCTTCGATTAGGACTCGTTGTTCATGGGACATGTTATGGGTGGTATCACTTGGACGCTGCAATCCAACACTACTCGTGCGTTCAACGCGACCGCGAAAGTCGGAAATGGGCCTTCAGGCTCCAACAGTACTTCCACTGCGTCTGGCTCGACCACTGGGACGTCCTCTCATACCAGGTATGTTATTGCGAGAAAACCTGTCTATATACCGCCCACCGCTTACCGCTCGATGAGCGATAGTCCTAGTTCGACGGATGCAAGCCCGAATTCGGGTGCCTCACTTGCAACACCAGCCGGGATCTCTCTCCTGGGTTTGGGAATCTTCGTCTCGTATCTTTGGACGATGTTGATTTAGCCCGAGTATTGCATGTAATGCACGTCACGCAACTTGGAAGCCGTGGACGTGGCATTGGACATTTGAATTGTGGATGCACCCCGAGAAGCCCTGCCGACTTGCTGCAGGAAATGTTTAAATGGAGACATTGACCAAAAGTGCAACGCAATACCATACGTTATCCAGCCATCCTCACTATGCATCAACTACGTGTGCTCAGGCGAATAGTGGTAATAAGCAAAGGGTATATATATTATGGGCGCTCTGGATACCCGAGTCAAGAATGGCGTGAGCGCTAAATTTTCAGACCTATAAGCACCGAGTCACTCTCGCGTACTGTTTCCCCTACCACCATGTCCTCCTTTGCCCTCCGTGCTGCTGCTCGTGCCGCTTCCCGTCGTGCGCCCCGCGCCGCGCTTCAGGCGACCAAGGCGTCGTACTCTGTCCTCTCCCGTAATGCCGCCGCACGTTCTGCGGCGCCCTGTCCTGCTGTCATGGTACGTACGTTTTACCCTGTTCATTTTCGCCCATCCAATACCCTATCCCGCACTAGGCAACGCGCGGCGTGAAGACTCTCAATTTTGCTGGCACGGATGAGGTCGTCTACGAGCGCAGCGACTGGCCCCTCGCGAAGCTCCAGGACTACTTCAAGAACGACACCCTCGCGCTCATTGGCTACGGCTCACAAGGCCACGGCCAGGGCCTCAACGCTCGCGACAACGGCCTGAACGTCATTGTCGGTGTTCGTGAGAATGGCGAGTCGTGGAAGCAGGCGATCGAGGACGGCTGGGTGCCGGGCAAGACGCTCTTCCCCATTGAGGAGGCGATCAACCGCGGGACGATCATCATGAACCTCCTTTCGGACGCCGCTCAGTCCCAGACGTGGCCCAAGATTGCACCCCTCATCACTAAGGGCAAGACCCTCTACTTCTCACACGGTTTCTCGGTCGTGTACAAGGACGACACCAAAGTCGTGCCTCCCCCCGACGTCGATGTCATCCTCGTCGCGCCCAAGGGCTCTGGCCGCACCGTCCGCACTCTTTTCAAGGAGGGTCGTGGTATCAACTCCTCTGTTGCTGTCTGGCAGGATGTGACTGGCAAGGCCAAGGAGAAGGCTGTTGCTCTTGGTGTTGGTATCGGCTCCGGCTACCTCTACGATACGACGTTTGAGAAGGAGGTGTACTCCGACCTCTACGGCGAGCGTGGTGTTGTACGTGGCATATTTCTATCCTTGATCCGGTGCCCAATTGACGTCTCTCTGCAGTTGATGGGTGCTATCCAGGGTCTTTTCTTGGCTCAGTACAAGGTTCTCCGCCAGAACGGTCACAGCCCGTCGGAAGCGTTCAACGAGACTGTCGAGGAGGCTACCCAGTCCCTCTACCCCCTCATCGGCCAGTACGGGTGAGTACCTCAACAGTCCTTAAGAGCATAATGAACCCATTATCTCGGATACTGATCGCCATATGTAGTATGGACTACATGTACAACGCGTGCTCCACGACTGCGCGCCGTGGTGCGCTGGACTGGGCGAAGGAGTTCGAGAAGGTCAATCTGCCTGTCTTCGAGCGTCTCTACGAGAGCGTGAAGAACGGTACGGAGACCCGTCGCAGCTTGGAGTTCAATGGCCGCTCGACCTACCGCGAGGACCTGGCTAAGGAGCTCAAGGAGATCGACGAACAGGAGATCTGGCGGGCTGGTGCGTCCTTTCCTTTGGTCTACTTACGCGAGTATGTGCTGATCGTCTGCAGGCAAGGTCGTCCGCTCACTCCGCCCGGACAGGCAATCATAGAAGTTTGGCTGGTTCTTTGCCGTGCCGAGCATACTTCATACCTAAAAGCACTCCTGGGGTGCACCGTTGGTTTAGTGCTGTTTTACGAGTACCTGACAATTGACGCCATGCGGACCGACCATTCCGTTCTGAGTGCGAGCAAGAAGCGCGTAGTCTGCGATCGAACGCTTGAAGGTTTACTAGTTTTCATGTTACGTCGATTCTAGGTCCTCTCGGCAGAAGGACACTGATTGTGTATACGCTCACTCTGGCTTATGTTAGCGTGATACCGCGTCGAAATTTGCATCTCAACTCGGCGGAAAATGGGTAGCGTGGGGATGGGGGCACCGTGATGCGTACGATTGCACGAAAAGTGAGTCATGCGATGCACTCCAGCACGAATCATTTGCCAATTGCGACTCTATACAGATCTTCGCATCCGGATGCGAGGCGGAGAGCGTGTGGTATTTGGGTTCTCGAAGATCGTTGAGGGACACTTGTTATATACGGGAGTGTCGCGTTGCATTTGACTTGGTCTCAGCCTTCAGACATGTGTACGAACCCGGACACGCCAGCGGATCCTTCGGCCCTTGCCATTGATGATGAGGGCGTGCACCAGCACGCGAGTCGGTCACCAGCTTCATCAGTGCAGAGACACCAAGAGGTCAAAGAGACACCGCTTCCGAAACTCCAGCTTTTTCTTCTGTTGTACCTTCAACTTGCAGAACCGATCACTTCCACCGTCATATACCCCTTCGTCAACCAGCTCGTGAGGGAGACGGGCATCACGGGCGGTGACGAGCGGAAGACAGGTTACTTCGCGGGTCTCATCGTACGTTTTTTCTCAAGACCATTTTCTCTGACCGTGCGGCGGTGTTTACGAATGGTCTCGCAGGAGTCGTCGTTCTACGCCGTCGAGGCGATCTGCGTTCTCCAATGGGGGCGCGCGTCGGATCGCATGGGGCGCAAGCCCATCCTGTTAGGCGGCCTCCCTGGATTGACGCTGTCGATGATAGGCTTCGGGCTGTCGACAAAGTACTGGGCTCTCATCCTAAGTCGTTGTGCTGAGGGCGCCCTGAATGGGAACATTGGTGTAACAAAAAGCATGATGGCGGAGATCACGGACTCAACAAATCGCGCTAGGGGTTTTGCCTATATGCCTATGATATGGGCGTTAGGTAGCACGGTTGGGTATGTTGCATCTATACTGTAGTCGGCGATTGTCGAGGCTGATGAATGTCGCAGCCCGATCATCGGCGGCGTGTTCTCAAGGCCAGCAGATGGCTGGCCACCATTCCGGCACGGCGCTTTTTGGAGAACGTACCCATACTTCCTACCGTGCATAGTCACGGCATGCATTTCGATCAGCGCATTTATGCTTGCCCTGTTCGGGCTGAAGGAGGTCGGTATCTGATTGAATCTCATTTTGTGGTCGTTGGCTCAGCTCTTGCAGACGCTCCCTCGCACCTTCCGCAACACAGGATCCGATACCGAACGAACCGCGACACTGTATCGAGATGCTCAGAGCCAACAAAGTGTCAGCGCTGCTGTCGTTTCCGAAGGGGACAACGTCATCGAAGTAGTAAGAGTCGAGCCGCTGCCCAATCTGGAGAAGAACGATCTCCCCGATACCGGGGTACTCGTCGACAAAGTTGACTCCGAAACGCCAGTCACCATACGCACCATACTCGTACCGCGTGTGCTTTGGCCGATCATCAACTATGGCTTCCTCGCTCTTACCGACCAATGCGTTGTCGTGCTCGTTCCCCTCATGTACTCAACCAGTATTCCCCTTGGCGGCCTGGGATTCACTACCTTCACTATCGGGCTCATTCAGGGTGTTGCGGGCTTCGTGGGAGGCATCGTGCAGGTCTTCAGCTTTCCTTGGATGCAAAGGAAGCTCGGCTCAAAGTGGCTGTATACCCTGTCGTATTCCATGTTTGTAGTGGTGTTCGCGCTCTTCCCACTCATCAGCTTCCTGACGAAGCGAGAGGGGAAAGTCCGTAGTACGACGTGGGTGTTGGTGGTCCTGCAATTTGTTGCATACGTGAACACGTACATGACCTGGGGTAGGTCCACTTGAGCTACGAATGTGCACGCGATGTTGACTTCACATGCCTCATAGGATGCATATTCATGTATATAAGCGATGGAGCGCCCAACCAGAGGGCACTCGGGTTGACCAATGGATTCGCTCAGACGACGGCTTCGACAGTTCGGGCTATCGCGCCCGCAGCGTCATCCTCCCTGTTTTCAGTCTCCCTGGAGCAGCATCTGCTGGAGGCTGGCTCGTCTATTGTGTATTGTGCGTAATCACAATGGCTGGAATTGTTGCCACTGGTCGCCTTCCCAAACATCAGGCCAGACAAAGTGCGTCATTCTATTGCAGATACCTCAGTCGCTAACGAATGCTGATGTAGAGGCACACTAGGAAAATGGCGCCGTTGGTACAACTCCGAGGTGTCCCTTGTTAATCGATGCTGCAGGCGACGACGCATATGTTTATGGAGAGCTGTAAATAATCACGGCAGACATTCTAAGTGCTTGTCGTTGTCCTACATCGAAGGCGTAGAAGTCGCTCTATTATGTACAATGACAGCTGACGTATGCGTACGCGATGGTGTTATCAAATTTTCGCCTCGGTCAACCTTTGTGTGGCTTCATTGCTTAGAGCTTGGACTTGACGCTCTTGGCATGCTCTAATGAGTAGCTGTGAGTGACTTCGGAGTCTGATGTAATATATGTGGTCCCGGTAGAGCCCAGCACCATGCGGGAGTTGGGCTACCGGCACAAATGTCGGAGCCGGCGCCCAGGTACTGGCGCTAATGAACAGTGATCGTCTCCTTCGCCCATGGTCACTACTACCGTATGGCTCTCATGTGCCATTTCAAGCGTACCTTGCTCGGTCGGTAGTTCAGTTGGTTGGCTATGCGCGCGTGTATCACGCTAACAGCTCAGTACGCACATCCTCGGGTTTCGCGTACTGCCCGTGAGCCGATGATCCCATCCGGACTTGAATCTAACGCGCAGCTATATCTCCTCAGGCACATCTTGCAGAGAAGTCTCTCAGTGTTTATCGAAACCATACCGTCTGAGTAGCCTCATAAAAGTATGTACATTCTTTTTGTGTTGACATGCCCACGCCAATCGACCCTGGCTGTTCTCGCTTTGCGCCGCTCGAAGGTCGGATGGAACAACTGCATTGTTGGCCCGGGGAGAGCTTTCTGTTGGAGTGTCAGAAGGGAGGGCGCGATGCGTGTACCTGTCTCTTTTCGCACAGACGGACCAAAGGGTATTCATCGGTGCCTGCTACATGGCTATGTTCGACAGGTCACAGACTTCGCTCGGCCATGTGGCTGAGAACATGTGTTTGACACAGCGCATCGGATCTATGGCGTCCGTACTGAGGTCACAGACAATCTGCTGGGTACGTCAATCCTACACGAAGTACTTTATTGATGCCCCTCTGATGGCCTATGTTCATATTTAGCCCCCCGTGTACATTGGTTACGAACGACGGCTGTGCTTGAATTGAGCGTCTCGATTCACCAGACGATCCACGAATGGCAGTGTACTTGTGATTCGGGGGACGAGCGGACGTCAGTTAAACGATTCTCACCGAAGATCGAGAATAGCTTTGTCCGACTCCGGTCTGAGTCGGCGGGCTCATTAGGGTCTCGAACTTCTCGTTAGATTCGGCTGCTGTATGTCTTCTCGCCGGGTGTATAAGGAGTGTGCTTGAACCAGTGCAACTCATCTGGCCACGCCTGCAACCTTGACAGGTAGTCCGTGCTATGGCAGACATACTTGCTGGATTGCTCTCACAGTTCTGGGAGTTGCGTGTCTCGGTATATGCCAATGGTGCGTGCGCTTCACGTCTACTCGTCGACGTTATCTGAATGATACTTATGCATGTAGTCGCTTCTCTCGCCTTGCTCGTGTATGTTGAAGCCATGAACTTCAATGCTATAAGTTGCCCACTTACACTCCTCAGATATGACTGGCAGCTGACGTTTGGAGACGAGGTGCGACTTTGCTACGAGGACCGTCAATCACGACTGAGCTCTGGACTAGGTCGATATCATGTGGATGTCTAAGGCGAAGTTCAGCAAACTACTATTCGTAAGTCAATGATTGCATGCACTCTATTCTCTTGAGTTAACATTATGGATAGCTATGGGTATGATTGTAAAACAGAGGTGTATATGCTAATCCTCTGATCGCTTCTGTTACTGTAATCAGATCCGTTACTTCGGCATAGGCACCCACACGTTCATCGTCGGTGCGATGTACTTGCTACCTGATCCTTCACCTGCGGTGAGTTTTCCCAGCTCACCCCGAGGCCCTCCGATCCCTTACAGTGTACAGTTGTGAGTTCCCTTCACACCTAATGCAGCTAGACATGGTTTGAGCTTCTTCATGATCCCAGCTGTCGTGTTGCAACAACGTTCCAGACCGCAGGGCCGAACATCATGTGGTGGTCAGTTGAGTTCGTCTTCGCGCTGCGGTACGTGTAGTCGTGCGCCCTCACGTCATCACACCCTCCTCATATCCTTAGCTGCTTAGCGTATGGATCCTCTACGAGAGGTCGCGGAAGCTGCTCTTGTTCCTTGCTATGATGTATACAGGTTTGTTCATCCGTCGGCGCATTTTATGAATGCTGATGATCCTACCTGTAAGCATCCATTGGTGCCAGGTGTGTACAGGACATCATTGAGAGCGGTCTGATCTATATACCTGCTTCAGTGCTGTCCTGTTGGTCAAAGCGTTGCTTCATGTCGATTGTGAGTTTCTTCCGGCACCGAAGTAATCCACGTGTGTCGAACTCAGTTCAAAACCCAGTGATCACGGTGCCGGGGTCAGCTCGACCATCTCGCATTTAGGTGTGAATTTGTGCTCAAAGACTGTCCACAGCGGGGTCATCTCAGGCTGCTTATCAAGTGGTTTGTGCTTGCATATGAGACAGTTCAGACTAGCCCAATGTATGCTAACAATCACCTATCCATCTCAGTCCCCATCTACATTTACAGCGCATTCGTCATTGGCATTATTACAGTACGTGTAGTATTATCTCATCCCATTGTTGCCGCTGGGTGTATTCACGAGCTACACTGTCGGCAGACATCGATGCTCTGCGTCTTGACATTGTACCAAACTATCCGATTTAGAGACGGGTTGACCAGGTCCCCGCTGATCACGTTGTTCCGTAAGTCGATTTCCACAACGTCTCTGACGTCCCAGCAGCCTAAAACCTCGGAACGTCAGTGAGGGACGGACTTGTCTACTACTTCGTGTACGAGCGGTGAATATGATGCTCTAGAGGCTTCTGTAAAGCTGACCCACCGCGCCTTCGTTCGCAGTGTGTCAGGTGAGTAGAAGCATCTTGACATGGAAACTTAGAGATCGATTCATGATTTTACATAACAGTGGTCTTCTTGCTGAACCTGTTCATGTTTCGCTTTGGTGCCGCGACATTCAAGAGCCTCTTCAGCGGCTTCCTCGAGGCGTACGTCATTCCCCCTCCTGCGCGGTGGTCTTAAGACTGACGCCGAGCACAAGCATCCCTTGTATGTTCGGCGCGCGGGTTCTCATCAACATTCTGTCCCTCGTCCAAAAACAATCCGGGGTCAGCGACACTGCTCCGCCATACTCTGAGCCGAAGTTCCGGCACACATCCACAGCAGGGTTTGATAGCGGGGCCAGTGTAACGTCTTCGGGTACGGACGCTGGCACCTCCACGAGCGGGACTGTCACGGTGGATAGCGGTCGGGAGGCAGGGACGCACCCCAGTGCGAGGAGCAGCTCGAGCGGTATGACGCTGTCTCGGGGTGCACTGTCTGCGTGTGCAATGGGAATCGAAGAGGTCCTGCGCACGTACAGCGATGATATCGAGAAGGGGTATGACTCATGATGAGATACGCTCTCTGTAACGAGTTGATGACAGATGTATGAGTGGATGACTTTCCATAAGCTATCTACGGCTCTACGGACGTCCGTAAATCTCTAAACAGACCGATTTGGGCAAGGGGCAGTGTTGCCGACACCAGATCTGAACTCCGCTGATGAAATTTAGGATACGGACGTCAAAATCTAGGAGGGGGGTCCGACCCCCCTTTCTAAATCTCTAACAGGCCGTAGACAGTCCGTAGACCTCGGCATACGGTGCCGTGACCACGAGAAAGGAAGGAGCCATCATGACAAAGCGAACTGCGTGCCAAATACAGACATGACATAAGCCACTCCAGTCACGTGCTGATGATGAGCAGAACATGCCGCTTGTTTAGCGCCCAAGATCCACAGACTGTTTCAAACCCCGCCTAGAAATCTACGGACGTCCGTAGAGCCGTAGATCCTTATGGAAAGTCGTCCAGTATGATCACAAAAGAGTGTCGTGGATGAGCTTCCGTTCTTCGTAGAGACTACAACGGCGGTTCTAACCTGAGGGGCAATCTGGCCTTGACGGTTTCAAACCTATACCTACCGCATGCAGAAAGAGAGCAGCCGAGCAGCGCGCGCAGCCACCGCTGTCACGCGCTCATCAAAATGTGATACGGGGGCGAGCGGCGAGGTCGAGGGCCCTGCCCATGACGACCGGAAGAGGGAAAAAGCAAAGCGACAACTATGTAGTATGCAAGCACATAGCATGCCTTAAGGCGAGCAGGTCTATGGCGGGAGGTAGGGAGGCGGGAGCGGGAGGCAGCAGTCATGACGGACAGGACGCGTCGTTTCACAACCTGTACGTGACTTAGCTATCTTGCGATAGGATCTGACGATCAGCAACAATGTACTGAAAGGCAGTGCGTGGCCAGGGACTATAACCTGCAGACAAGCACAAGTCACACATCGCTCGCATCCCGACAATTCCAGAAAAGTGTTCTCGTGCGTGTTCGTGTACAACAGTGCGAAGACGTTTTCAATGTTTATGGACAACTCGTTCTGCGTATCTCCCCTGTCCTGAGTCTCCATCAAGAATCTTGGCGTAGTAATCGCAGGATTGCGGAGGGTCGCCTGATACAGCCCACGAAGGATGGAATCGAGGAGCGTCCGCGACTATCGGCACGACCGTATTGCCCACCCAGCGGAGGGGGACTAGCCATGGCTTGCCCAGGGAAACTGTACCACAGACTTTCAGATACTCAATGTACTGCTCACGGGTATACGGATCGTAGGCTTACCGAGTGTTCCAAGGGAGACAAGAGGAAGAAGCAGTCGCCATCGTCTCCGTAGGCCGAAGGGGCTGACCTGACAAGGGGGAGCCACCGCCAAAGTCTGTCAGCCCCACCTGACATACAACCCCAACACTCCGTGGCCCAGAAGTGCTAGAGAAGATACGTCAGGGACCATGGAGGACGATTTTGTCGGCGACTGCGTTATTTGCCGCGAGTGGTGGGCGACTGGAAGAACTGCCTTTGAATCGTCAAGGGGGTTAGGACGAAGAACGACGAGGCGAAGGACCGATGCTTACTGAGTCGACAGCCTCAACCATCACTTATGAGATCCTCGGCACATGGACTGCCCGAAAGCGGCGATGTTCTCCACTCGGGTGCGGGGCAGGAGCAACATGCTGTCGTGGTGGACAGCGCTCCTTGCCTATAGACGGACGAGTAGTAGGCGAGGACGAGACCCAGAGAGTGCGTGGATGATGATCAAGGGACGACATCGCTGCCCGCATATGAAGTCAGGATGAGGATGATAGTTCACTGAGACGCGGAGAAGATGGTGGTTGGGGGGTGAGGAAGGGTAGCGGCGCTGTGCGGGTTCTTAAACCACTGGCAGGGCTGGCAGACCAGATGTGATGCCGGACTGACCTTCACAGAGGTTGGGTTGTCAGCCGTGTGAAGATGGTTCTAGGAGACGTCTGTTAGCGCGTGCATGGCAAGTTAAGTGGTGGTTCGAACATTACGATCTATTCCCTGGATCGCATACTCGCGATCCATGTGATCTCTCGCCACTGGCATGCAGACAGCCAATCGAATCGCTTGAACGCGCAGCCGGCTTTCCATAACACAGCGATGGCCAAGGTTACGATCTTCGGAACGAGCACAGGGACTCCGAAGCCTACTAGAGGTCAGTTCACGCATGTTGGCTGAGTTGAACGTAGTCGCATAGTCGCTGCTGCTGCTTATGGAGATTTATAAATGCACTTTGGTGAGATATATGCTTTCAAAAAAATGTACTGAGGGCCGAAGCGATATGGGGTTGCCATGTCTGCGCTGGCGAGCGGATACAAAACCTGTAGGGCCGTAACGGGGCGCTTCAGTTACCTAACTCGTCATCAATCTCTTCCAGAAATGTGGGCCAGAGCGATTTTGCGTGCATGTTTGTACGTGGATTGCTCGCCGACGCAGAAGCAGAGAGTCTGGAGCCAGAAGCTAATCCAGAGTCGCTTTTGCGAAAGCAACGCTCTGAGCGCCCGCTTCCCAAACAAATCCGAAAGTGATTCTGGAGTTGAAACGAAATTATAGTCGCTGTCAGGCTCGGCCAGAATCTCCCACTCTGACCTCCCCTAATGGATGCATCTGCATCGGGTCTCCAGATCTGAGGTGTACCACGACCTCTCTCGTTCGGGTTGATGAGACGTTGTAGCATATCGAGAGCGCCTTGAATGGCCTCCGCTTCTACTAGTATCGCCAACGTCAAGTCGGACTGGAGCAAGGCCAGTTCGATGAAGGAGGGATAAGAAGCGCCCATTCCCGCCTCGGATAGAAGTAGTTCGGCGTTTCCTCATGTGAGTGGGTCCAGCATGAGCCAATCTGTAAAGGAGGGATGTGCATCACTTTGACAACATCGCGGATGGAGGCGCAAAGAAATGCTCACAGTCAGCGTCCTCAGCTGTCGCGGTCTTCGGATCGCAGCCGAGTCAGGTTAGGAGCTTCACGGAGGCGATACTGACGCTTCGAATGTTGCTCCCGAGCTGCTGGCGGCATACGAGAGTCGATGTGTGAAATGTGACATTGGATGAGCCTTGACATCCTCTGAAACCGGTGAACACGATCCGAAAAGGTTGGGTAGTATTGAAGGGCGAAACGCCTTGACTCCGATGGCGACAGGCGAGACGAGGGGCCGGAGACGGGCTTGGCTTGGAGGACATCGCAGAAAGTACAGAGCCTGCGTCTGCTTCTGAGTTCGACTTGGGTGAAGAGAACAAGCATGCTGCAAGCGTAGAGTTGACGACAGGTGCGGGCGAAGTTGCAAATCGTGGCAGGGGCGCTGACCGATGATTGCTTCAACCACTTCCCAAGGAGGCGCGAGGGATACGGCGGAGCTGAGAGCGGCGTGTCCGCTGTGAGAGATTTCGAGACATCTTCTCTGAAACAGAGAGCAGAGGGATCACCATGTATAAAGAGAGAGCGAGAGACAGGTGGGGGAACGCATGTATTGGGTTGAGGGTAAGGTGACGATCCGTAAACATACCAATAGTTGCACATTTGCATTGACACCTAAATATATATGATGGAGCCCCCATTAGTCGAGGCCGGAGACCGGAGAATTCGTCGGGATTGCGCTGGCATCGCTGCGGCTGCAGTGGGAGTAGTAGACCAATGTCGTCGCCTCTCCCAGAGCGGCATTAATTGTGCCAGTCTGGCGCCGGCGTGTGCGGAGTTGGACGGTTGTGCGTGGAGTGATCTAATACTTACCTTGTTTGAAGTTATCTCTGGCCCCGATGATTGGCCGCCACAACGCCGGGGCCTGCAGTGCTGCGTCGGACCGGATTGGGCAGCGGGGTTCTGTGAAAGATGTCGTCACTGCCGAATAAAGTCGAAGTGGATCGCAGGTGTCTTCATGCGATGGAACTCGCACGTCTCCAGCGATTCCTCGGTGCTGCACCTTTCCACATCTGCTCGACCCTCTCCACCACTATATGACACCGACAAGAACCACCCACTTCCGGTTTCTCGACCAACTTTCCCCTCCCTGACTGCTCGACTGTTTACCTCTAGATCCCAATCTCGTGCACACTCATCTAGGCCGCGTCGCCCGACATGCAACGGTATGGCCAAGGGCGGACACGACCGTCGGCGGCGAGCTCCCTCGTCGTCTCCGTCTTCGTAGTCGCCGTCCTGCTGCTTGCGTACCTCAACGAACCGCTACTGGTATCGAGAGCGCAATCATACTCCTTCGGCTCACTCGCGGCCCAGAAGAAGAAAAAGGACAAGTTCCGTGAGTGACTTGCCTTCTCTTCCCGACGCGCGTAGGCTGGACACCCCACCCGCCAGCCTTCCCCGACTTCAACAAGTACATCCACGAGAAGACCATCCCTCCCGAGTCCCTTGGGTTAGGTACGTGGCCTTGCGGCGTTACTGCGGCTCTAACGATGGGCATCGGTCGCCCTGAAGGCTTACTCGGTCGTCCTTGCGTTGCAGGAGCACACGATGAACGTGTGATCATCATCGGCGACACACATGGGATGAACCGTTCACTACAGTGAGTATGCACGTTTGTCGGAGGCATGCAGGCGCTCCGCGAGTTTGAGTTCGCGAAGCGGATTAGCTTGCTTGTTTGGGGGCGGACGCGGAGGGCACCGGGTACCTCCGCAGTCATAACCTTCCCAGCCAAGTGTACTCCGTGAGGTACTGCATGGGGTCCAAGGGCATAGCGTACACTCATCTCCAACGATGTGACAATGCTGACTCAATGACTCTCGCAGCAACCTGCTCGCGGCGGTGGAGTACAAGCCGCACCAAGACACCGTGTTCCTAGTCGGGGACATCCTCGCCAAATCCACAGAAGCCGGCTCCCTCGCGATCCTCGACTTCCTCGTGCGACAGAACTGCTGTGCGAAGGGCGTCGGAGACGCGCCTCGGCCCTCGGGATCCCCTGCGCGTGATTCGCACGCGAAGCCGGCCCCGTGCAAGCCCGTCTACGCCGTACGGGGAAACCACGACCAGATGATCGTCCAGTGGCGTGCGTGGCGCGATTGGTTCGAGGGCCTCCAGCTCAGCTTCCCCTCCGCGCACCTCTACCCGCCCCGGCGCCGCTCAGGCTCCTTGTCCGCGCTCGCCGCGTCCCTCGCGTCTGCCACGACGACGACCGCGTCGTACGACGCCGGGCCGCCCGTGGGCACGGGGGAGCAGTTCCTCGCCCTCATCGAGGCGGAGTGGCTGCGCGACCGGGCGGACGACCCGAGCGGCGCCGGCTCGGACGCCGAGGAGTGGGTCGACGTCGCGCGGAAACGGGCCCGGGGGACGTGGCGCGCGGAGTGGTGGAGGCGCATCCCGCAGCCGGGCAAGGGCCGGACGAGCAAGGACTGGATCATGTTTGGGGACCACTACTACATCGCGAGGTACGTGGGCGCGCGCTGTCCGCGATCTACGGCGCCGGAATCGGCTTGTGTTCTGCTTCGAGGGATTTACGCTGACTTGCTCGTTGGTTGAATGGGCGTGGTAGGGATATGAAGCCGGAGCACGCGGAGCTCCTGTACTCGCTGCCGCTGGTGATCCACGTCCCTTCCGAGCACTTCTTCCTCGTACACGGCGGCCTCTTGCCCCTCGATCCGCGCAAGCCGTCCGACGATAAGCACCAGCCGCTTGCACATCCACCTTCACCGGACGATGAAGAAGAAGTTGAGGACGAAGACGATTACGATTACGAGTATCCCACGATAGACTCCGGATCGTCGCAGCACGTCTTCCCCCGCGCGGAGCCGCACGGCGAAGGCCACGACAACGGCGACGAGGTGGAGGAGCTCCGCGTCCTCCAGGAACGCTCCCTCCTCGAGGACATCCCGCACAACCGCGACCCGTGGGTGGTCCTCAATATGCGCGGCGTCAGGAAGAAGGGCAAGGTCACGCGGCGGGGCGACAAGGGCACCCCGTGGGCGAAGATCTGGAATGGCGAGATGAAGCGCTGCACCGGGTTCACCGGCTCTGCACGGGACGTCCCAGCCGCTGAGCACTCTCCCGGCGAGGACGAGGACACGGAGGGGGATGGGGGTGTGGACGGGCACGCGCTCCCGTGCTACCCCTCGACCGTCGTGTACGGTCACGCCGCCTCGCGGGACCTCGACGTCCGGCGCTGGACCGTCGGGCTGGACACTGGGTGCCTGTACGGGCGGCGCTTGACGGGGCTCGTCCTCACCCGCCCGCGCACGGACGCGGGGGGCCCGACGCGGACGTCGCCTCTCTACGTCGACGCCGATGACGACGCCGACGAGGAGGACGATGACGAAGAGGAGTCGAGCGACGAGGAGGAGGACGAGCTGGACGAGACGGCGCCGGAGGGCCACCTGCGGGACATGAACTCGCGGTTCGCGCGCGTCGCGGGCGGGTCGGCGATCGCGCGCGCGAGGCCGAGGGCCAGGCGGGCGAAGACGTGGACGCGGACAATCCGGTTCGGGGACAGGGACTCGGGGGTGGAGGCGAGGCTCGTGAGCGTCAAGTGTCCCAAGGTCGGGGACTCGAGCTGAGCGTGCGCTGGCGCGCACGCGTCTCGTGCACGTGGTGTTGTGCTGTTCGTCGTGTCGTTCTGACGCTGCATTCGGCTTGTGCTAGACGCATATAGGCGTGCTAGAGCTAGAGCTGATGGTTTAGGATACTTACTGATAATTCGCTTGGGCTTGAGGTGGTTTCCCTTGTCTGCATAGTACTGTATTTCTAGTGTCTCCTGGTCGGTGTTTTCGGTTTGCATAGTCTCTTTTTCTTCGCATTTATGAACGAGTAGGGTAGAGCTCTCTCTAATATATCGCGCCTTGCATTCTGTACCAGTACCATCTTACATACGCGGTCGTATCTACATTCAAACATTTTCCAAAGTTTTTCCTTTGATGGACTCTCGACGGGAACTGCTCGGATTTCTCGAGTGCGCTAATCATCACCCTGGAAGGCATGCACAGCTAGCAGCCTGACCTGGAAAATCGTATCTGCGTGCCTGCACATGTGCCTCGCGAATTTCGGTGGAGCAGGACTGTCGAAATCATGACATACGGTTGGTTGGCATGCTCATCCACATCTCGTCACGATAATCATCCGCGCAATGGCACTGTCTTGGGTCGCCGGCTACAGGACATTATTCCGGACGAATTCAAGACTTAAATGGACTTGTACAGTAGCCGCATACATCAGAGCGTATGTACGTCAGTACGGCCTCTCGCTTACGGTACTCTGTATGTCGGGTCTGGTGATAGTAGGTAACGACGTCACATGGTCACTGCACAGACTCGGGTCATCAATGCATCAAGGACTACCGCATGTGTGAAGACATCTATAGCGCGAATATGTTACAATAGATATATGTGCACGAACAGGCAGCGGAGTTAAATACTAGCGATACATACATACGAGATACACGATCGAAGACGAACGAGCGACGATAGCAAGGAGCGACAACAATGCGAAAACGATGGACGGGCGAGAAAAGACAGGGCGGAGACGAGCAAGCGATAGCAAATATGTACATAAATTACATCCATTCCGTCCCAGATACGACGACCAGCGGTGCCTACTGATGAGACACAAGATTCTCAACGTTCCGTCGACAGAACACATCCAGCCCACGCTAATCCTTCTTGACGAACGTCAGCATCTTCTCGAGCCCCTTCGCCGCAAACGCGGCTACGACCGCGCTCTCCATCTCCGCAAAGTCGAAGCTCGGCAGCCCGCGATACGGGAAGCTCGCCCCGCTCGCGACGCCGTCCTCGCTCTTCTCCTTCGCGCACACCACTACGCGCTCCAGGGGGGTCGCGCGCGCCACGCTCGCCGTTGTGGCCGCCATGCGCGGCCAGAGCTCGCCCAGCGCGCTGTCGTACTCCCCGCACTTGACAGCGAACGTGAGCGTGCGCAGCGCGGGCACAGGCAGGTGCACGAGCAGCAGCAGCGTGAAGGGCACGACCGCGATCCGGCCCGTCTGGATCTCGAGCGTGACGGTCGTTAGCGCGGCGAGCGGGCTGAACGCGTTCTGCGCCCAGCTGGAGCTCGCGCTTGGGAAGTCGTCTGACATGGCCCCGTTGTCCCCAAAGCCGACCTTGAGGGTACGGAGCGTCGGGGCGAGCGCTCCAAGGACGTTGCGGAGTACGCAGATGCTCGACCATGGTACCCGCGAGCAAGAGAAGGTGTGGATCGCAGTGTGTAGGTTCTGCGCGACGAGCCACTGGAGTACTTTGAAGTTATCGCAACAACTCGTCATGTCGACAACCTCAATGCGCGGGAGGATCACGCCCTCGGGGAAAGCGGCGATCGGGCGCGGGCCGGTCTCCCACTCTTGTGTGAACGCGATGCTGAGGCGCTTGAGGTCGGGGAAGGAGGCAAAGAGCTCTACGAAGACGTCGAAAGACGTGAGCGCGCAGGCCCAGAGGGTGAGGTGGGAGATGCCGGAGAGACGGCCGAAGAAGCGGCGGACAAGCTCGGCGTCGATGGTGATGAGGGCGAGCTCGAGCTTGGTGAGGTTGCTGAGCTGGGGAGGGAAGGACGGGGGGATAGAACGGAGCCAGGCGTCGAGGGTCGCACCATGTAGACGGTCCATGGAAAAGATGCCAAACGCGCCTTCGATTTCCAACGTTGCGACGTGCAATCCGAGGGCCGGATTAGACTGGAGGAGACGGGTGAAGGCGTAGCAATTGGACCAGTCGATATAGATGGAACGGAAGAGGTGATGCTGGACGCGAGGCAGCCATTGGCGCGATGCGAGGGCACACCTTCGCAGGGTGGGTTTGTCGTCAGAAAGGCAGTCAAGGACGCAGTCGTACAGCTCCGGGGGCAGGTCTGGTAGTGATGTCATGCTGACGGGACCTGCAAGGATTCACGGTGAGCCGGCAGAGCACGGAGACGGCGGGTGAACTAGCGAACAGCTGTGCGACAGAGAGAGCAGAGCTGAGCATTGGGATATCTTTATAGCGACTAGCCCGACTGCCAGCTCAGGCGGACGCCAGACTCCTTCGCGACGTTACGCTGTCGCCTTTGCCGTCACAAGACCTTCGAGACGCCAGACCGAGCTTGCTCACCTTAGCGCGGAGTGTGTGATGTGCCCTCGACACCAGAGGTCTGCGAGGAGCGGCCAGCAAGCAAACAAGGATCGTCGTGGGAGGTGGTAGAAGAGAAAGATGAGGAAGCGATGAGAGACGAGGCATGCATATAAGTTCTCGGCACACAGCCTGCTCAGCCAACGGCTTCTCCGATGTCTGGCTGAGCGCTAGGACTCCGGCGGATACCGCATCTCGTCACGCCCTCTCCGTGACGTCACACTCTCTTTGATGGCCCGGATGGCGGCCGCCTGCATTCGGCCAGTACATATTAGTACTCGCTCTCTTTTGTCGACACAACCAGCCTGAGCTCTGTGCCTGCCTGCACAAGCACTATTGTCTGGCAGTACTTTTCCGTTGCCATGGTCAACGCAACGAGTCGCACACCGCCGCGCTGAGGATCTCCTCATGGCGAGCTACTCTGGCATGCTCCCCACAATCGAACCTGAACATGTGTCCGGCATCGATGCCAGAACTGTCTTTGCATTGTGTCCATTCTCAGCAACTGCTGCCCCATTTGCAGACCGAACACTGGCGATCTCCGTCGCTGCAAAGTATAAGGCCGTCTCTGCTGCGAAAGGCCTGCTTCGTTTAGTTGCTCCCCGTCTTGCCCGCATCCAGCATGTCTTGCAGTCTTTGTCGTTTGCCATTCACTCCGAGCGCACGCTCGGTGCGTCCGCGATGGCCTCCAGAAGGCATGCTCTCCGAAAAGCAACTGCAATACATGAAACATGCCGTCGGCATGGGCCAGTACCTCGTCGGCCTGGTCGTCAATCTCGTACATCTCGGTACGTTCAGATCGTCACATCATGGCCGCTAAGGCCGCCCGCTGACGTTAACCACCAACGTGTGTATCTGGCAGATGACAACATGTTCACGATCAATAACAGCCCTGTCCTTGTCACGATCATCTGGGAGACGGGAGGCAAGACGGTCCGTCTCATCGCCTAGTATCCAAGCACCCGTTGAAGCGTAGCTGATTCGGACATCTTGCCTCAGTTTGTCGCGCTACACACGCACTGCGCCATGTTCCTTCGGCACAATCTGGGGCTTACATCCAATACCCAAGAAGCACTGATCGAATGTTCCCTGCTAGACATCATAGTCGGGCCGACCCAGAGCGGCGCACACGCAGGCAGACTCAACAACGTCGATTACGAAGGCGTCCTTGGTCAAGGCTCCCAGCGCGTCGACATCGAGTCCCTCTGGTCCATCGGGCCCACCGCAGGCAATCAAGACTTTGCATGGCACGAGTGGAAGCGACGGGGCCTCGAATGGACAGCTGTCCGTCCCGACGTGTATGTATCAAACCCCGCAGGCTTATGAGGGAGATTCGCGCATATATTGACCCAAAGCGATCCACACATGACAGCTTCCCGCGGTTCAGCCCGACAGTCCTCCCCGCCCGTCTCTCTAACCTCGGCGAACGGCCCGCCACGACCGCCGACAGGATCACGACGCTCCCGCTCGACGTCCTGCACATCCTCCTGCCATACCTCTCCGATGAGGCCTACGTAAAACTCATGGCGACGTGCCGCACGCTGCGCTACCACGCGCTCACGACCTTCCAGCCCCTCGCCCGGGCGCGCGTGCTCAGGCTGCGCTGGGCGGTCCCGCTCGAGAGCGAGTACGCGAGCTACGTCCGCACCAAGCACCCCGCGCTCGCCGACCTGTACCGGCAGCTCACATCCGCGCCGGAGACCGCAACGCACCCCCCGAGCCGCTCTGCGCCCTCTTCTCCGACCGACTCGGACGGCGCCGGCCTCGACGCCAGATTCAACTCACTGTCGCTGCGCGCGGCCGCAGCCGCGCAATCGCACGGGAACGGGAACGGAAACACAGACACGAGACACAGGGACCCGCTCGCGCATCTCGAGATGGCGCACGCGGCGCACTCGCCCGTCGACGCCGACTGGCTGCACTACCTGAGCCAGGTGCACCGGACGTCGTCGATGCGCGCACGGCGCTGGGTGTGGGCGCTTGCGGGGGAGGTCGCGCGTGTATATTGGAAGAAGAAGTCCGAGGGGCCGTACGCCGACCCTGAGCAAACACCTGACTCCGACGGTGTAAAGGGGAGGGGTGGGGACGAGAAGGATGAAAAGGAGGGGACAGGTGGGGGTAAGGGGAAGTGGCCGGGGAAGAGTGAGGCATGGAGGGTGTATGCGCAGAGCGTGGAGCAGCAGTACGAGATGCGGCGGGTCGTGCAGGGGGGGAATATGGGGAACGCCAGTCAGACGAGATTCACGTGGTGAGGGTGGACGGTGGGCGATGAGAGTAGGTGGTAGTGATACAGCCCTATGTATACTAGTCTCACCCTTGAATTTTTAGAGTATCCGTCTCGCTATAATCGAACGTTCTGCATGAACACACACCGGATGCGTGGGTTTAGATATATCATGGCTTGTGATACATCTTGGTCGATGTCATGGTCGGGCACGACAGGGTGGGACCAAGCATAAAGTGACGGCGATTCTATGAGCACCTTGAAGCCGCAACGAAGACCTCGAGTCCTAGCAGGGAGTTTGTTCTGCCCATAGTCACATCAGGGACCATCACAAGAGCGTATGCATACCCGCCGGTTATGTATGCGCTCTCCAGAGACGGACGCCCCATTCCGCTGATCCTCGGGACCAGAGTGGAATGGATTACGGAAGTAGGAGCGGCCTTTCATGTGCCTAGGGACGTGTCGCGCACGTAGAGCGGCCTGACCACTTTTTGTCGATGATCGAACACATACTCGTTCTCACATATGTATTGAGACGCACCGAGAGTTCAATACTGTCGCCGTGGCATATCACAAGGAATCCCCGGTTGTGTCCAGACGAGGACGGTTGTCCGTGCCAGAATGAAGTGGGCTCCTCGGACTCCGTAAGACGTAGCGGTGTCCGTCCAGGGGTACAAGGCAGTACAGTGCTGTTTTCTGGGTGCTCTCGGATGTCGTCGCTGATCAGTGGTCGCCGATAGTTCTCCTGGGATCCAGTGTCCTGCCTGGAGGGCGTCCCGCATGGCGTTATGGCATTTAGAGTTCGCCGGGCGGCCGGACCGCTAGGGACTTGTGAGCACATACTGCGGCTATGAGCACACGACAATACTCTTACCTGACTTTTCGCGGAAGCAAATTCCTGTGCCAGAGAGATTGTCACGATGTCTGAGATATCGGCAGCGAACGAATAACAGATGCGGCAGAGAGCTACTCTGAATGCTCGTGAGACGACCGACCTGGCATGTCCGCACAATGTACGGCGTACGCCCTTCTAGGCCTTGTTCTCCGTGATCTCGCCTGATCTATATGTTCTTTAGGAAAGCGAGTTCACCGTAGAGGCCGTCCGACCTCTCACCGCTGAATCTTCCGTCTTGTAGCATTTATCCCGGGCCTTCCCAGAAGCGAGTGGACGCACGAGGTTATATCTAAAATTGCTTTCGCGCGAGTTATCGGCGCTCTGACTTTCGCAGAATGTGTAAACAGCTTTCCACGGCCCGACAGAACCAGCACAAACATACTTGCCTGCTATACCCGGAACTGGTACTCCTCAGCCTTGCTCGAGCGGCGCTTCCTTCTCTGAGTCTTGAATGGCAGACACCCGCCATAGCTCGAAGGCAGCGAAAACCAATCGCCTACGGCATTGTCTCGTAAGGACCGACCGATCGACGTCGGTACGGATGTGCGGGTACCTGCCACAACCGCCGCGGACCTGGTTGGCCCGTCCATCAACACTTCTGCAAGCCACGCATCGAACCTCGTGGAGTGACATCGAGGACGGTGTCCCGAACCTGCCAGTTTGCCGACGGCGCGGACACAAGCCCGTGAATCGGCTCAGGGAGCGCTCTCACAAGAGGCCTGCGTCCAGTGACTGAATGTGCGCAGTCGATGCCGGACATCAATCAAAGCTGTGTGGTCAAAAGTTTATAGAAGTGACAAGGACCTCCTGACGAACGTCTGCTCGGGACGTCAACGCGACTGTGCCGCTCGGACGTGCCGTGTGCGTCACCAATATAATTGTCACGTTTTGTGACGAAATTTCACCGTCCGAAGGTGCTGCGGCCGAGTAGGAAACCTTGCGTGGCGGAAATGGTGAGGGGGAAGAAGAGGGCTGAAGGGCAAGGGCGAGTGAAAGATCCATGTCGGAAGATGTGTCATTGGTCGGCGCCCCGTTGGTCTCACATGGTCGTGGTTCGTCCGTCCCGTACAGCGTATGCCAGGTAGAGGATGCTGTGAATGCCGGAGGTACTGACATGCTGTCCCGGCGGAAAATGACCATTGAGCCTCGACTATGGATATGGGCATATGCCGCGGCTGTTGTTGTACGATTTAGATGATGAGTACTTGGCTAGAGAAGAGGAGAGGGACGATTTTGGTATCTTCGCATCGAGGAACGCCTCTTCATGGTATCAGGGCATCTGGAAGGGGCACCCCGTGGACGGTTTGCCTGGACCGAATGGACGATGAAACATCACTTCTATTGTGATAATGTGAATTTCCCTCTGAGAATTGCTAGGGAGCCAAAATTCCGCTTTCAACCCGTCTGGATCGTACAGGCCCACGTTTGTCGCCGTTGGCGCGCTTCATGAGATCACAAGTGTATGGGTCCGACAGTTTGCTTCCGCGGGAGAATTGGAATTAGTATCGAGACATATGATTGAAATCAGAAGGACGCAACATCAGGCACCGGCCATCCTTGTGGTGGACGCGGTCATGTTTGAGTTCTTTGAATGATGTGGGAATGAAGACGGAGCATTGGTATCGAATCAGCGTGATGTACCTCGCTCATTGGACGGATCGTACTCACGAAAAACATAGAGAATCGAGGGTCGCCGTTAGCCCTATGTTTCGAACGATCGATGAGGGTTTGATAGGGAGAGACGTTTCACACAGCTTCGGAAAGCAAGTCTTCTCTGTCTAGCGCTGTAGGAATACAATCAATCAATGAGCCTGTACTAGAAGGGGGATTTCGACCTATGGTGGATATTGTGAGCTCGGTGATACAAACCAGATTCGACCGCTTGGTGCTCAGAGACAACTAAGCGAACGGAGCACATTGTGATACTGCTTCAAGGTTACCCTGTCCGTATAGAGGGACTGAGTCGTAAGTAGGCTATACGACAGCGGGTCCTCGCAAGAGGTTGAAACAAAGTTCTGCCGATTGAACTCACCGGCACAACATTCACTTGGTGTACTGCAAGGCATCCGAGGCGTGAACAGACCGGCATGCACAAACAACGACATACACGCACCTCAGACCGGCAGAAACCATTCTCATAGCCTTCCTAGAACATATAAAAGCCAGCTGAGACGGCGAGGTCCAACAGCAGCAGCCCAATCGCTCAGCTCTCAGTTCTCAGCACTCTCAATCTCAAGCAACAGTGAGCTTCAATACGTTCGACTCGATGATCACGCCTACTCACTTCGCTACGACAGCATTCACCATGCAGTTCACCGCCCTCGCTAGCATCGTCCTCGCCGCTGCCCAGGTTAGCCTGGTCAGCGCTGCAACCCTGGAGCAGCGCCAGATCCTTGGCTCGTGCAGCAGCACGACGCTCCCTCTCCCCCTCTGCGGGAGCATCTTCGGAGCTTGCAGCGGCAGTGGGTGCGCTTGCACCAACGTGCTTGAAAGTATCCCCATCGTCGGCGGGACTCTCGGCTCGATTCTCGGTGGCCTCGGCGGAGGTCTTCTGAGCGGCTTGTTGCCTGGGGTGAGTACTGGTAGGGTACCGCAGGAGCTTACCCGAGTCGGACTGACCTACATATATCCTACTAGCTCTGCACCACCGGTGGTAGCTTGCCGCTGGGCTTGACTCAGTGCCTCGAATTGGGCTGCGAAACCGACGCTGACTGTACCTGCGCTGGTGCGACGTGCACTCCCGTCCAAGATGCCCAGAACAGTACTGCCATCTCGGTAAGTGAAATGCGATCTATTGCTGCTCACTGGGCCTACCTTATGATGTGACTGGGCTTCAGTTCTGCATCCCGGCCGATTTCAACAACATGGCCCTCTGAAGGGGGTTCGTGAGAATAGGCGAAGAGAATAACAAGGTCACAGTTGGGTTTCTTTGGTCGTTTGTTGGCGTGGTCTATTTTCAGAGATCGTAAGACTTAGGTTGATTCAGATTGTATAACTGGTTGATATGAAAGAATCGCTCACCCAATGATTCGTGTGAAGCTCATCGGAAGTTCTCGACATCTAGAAGCAAGGTTCAGTTGACTTGTTGTGAAGGTTCGACCCATTGCACGGTCTATGACGTGTCGGAGAATTTCGGACAGCTCAGTCCCGGATTATGTATCGTTGATAAGTAGCTGATTTGCGTCCCAATGCTACGAACAGTGACAACTTCGCGTGCCACGCAAACATCTGCAACGCGGAGGGGGCCGAGTACTGGAAGCGCTCGTGTCGACGCTCCGGTCTGATTCGGTCTTCCGACGCCCGCGTAACCGCCACGTCGCCATCGATGTTATCATCGATGCGGCGTTACTTGTAGTCTTGCCCTTGTCTTTGATACAATTCGTTCCATGCTTCAAGGTGCAGTATAGTACGCGACAGCTCCTCCATCAGGTTTGCTAATGAGAGCCTGAGGTAGATGTGGCTGCTACATACGACGACACTCGAGCTGCGTGAGTTCTCTGATCCGACACAGGTTCATTATGCGATTCTCTCGCATGTATGGAACACACAGGGACCTGAAGCCACATATCAGGTGAGAGTTCCAATTCACTCTTGCTTCACGAGATCAGATTCTGAGAGAACCCCAAGGATGTCAAGCAGATTCACTCCGCTGTCATCCGCGATCTCGGAGATGACCCGTCGCACGACCACGTCCAAGAATACCTCTCGAGTCGCTCAACCCTACCAAGCAAGATTCGGGACTTTGTTGCGGTCGCGCGCTCCAAAGGCTACGAGTACGTCTGGTTAGACACGTGCTGCATCGACAAAACTAGTAGCGCGGAGCTTTCAGAGGCCATTAACTCAATGTTCCAGTGGTATGCCCAAGCCTCCGTGTGTTACGTATTCCTGCACGATGTCGATGGCTCCGAGCATCCTGCCGCTCCGAATAGTGCCTTTCGAGCCAGCCGCTGGTTCACCCGTGGCTGGACCCTGCAAGAGCTCGTGGCTCCCCGATATGTCGCTTTCTTTTCGAGAGACTGGACGCTCCTGGGAACGAAGGACAGCTTAGCCAACGTCATCGAGGCAGTGACACATATCAGCACCACGGTTCTTACCCACGGGGTGGCGTTGAACTCCGTCAGCATTGCCGAACGCATGTCCTGGGCTGCCGAGCGCACAACTACTAGGATTGAGGATAGGGCGTACTCCCTTCTAGGTATCTTTGGCATCCACCTACCTACCATCTATGGCGAAGGACATCAGTCTTTCATTAGGTTACAGGAGGAGATCCTTCGGCGAATCCCCGATCAGACACTCTTTGCATGGGGACGCGTCTTGCGATGCCCAACAGACGAGTTGCATCGCCTCGCTACAGTCCAATTCGAGTCACGTCAAGACAACCCACTCCAGTTGGACGATAGCTGTCTACTAGCCCCTTCGCCGACATACTTCCGCGACTCCGCTCAGTACTCGCCGCTACCCCTCCGGTCCTTGTCACAGAAGATTGGTTCTCCTCTGGAGATACCTCAGTATACGACGACGAGTTACGGTATCCGCACCACGCTACCGATTTGTTTTGTGTCGCTCGGGAATTACGGAGATGGGAGCATGGGCGACGTGCTCATTCTGGCTATACTAGCGTGCTGCAGCTCTGAAGGGGCTCTGCTGTCGATCATCCTATCTCCCGCAGGCGAACCTGATCAGTACTTCGCTGGCACGGGGGTCCACCAAATCACTTTTGATTCCGCCTTCACCATTCCGCTCGAAGCCTCTATTCATGACCGCGCTTTCCATCCCCGCATGGTGCTCCTGGATGATCCTTCCTCCTGCGACGCTTCATCGCCAGTCCGATAGAAGTCAGGACTATATTCATTCTTCATAGCCATATGACTATGCTGCGAGTGCATGAAAAGAAGCGGAGAACTGACGGCTTCCGTTCCGCGGACCGTTGCGAGATCATCTTACCTCCATGGACGCGTTCGCACCTTCAAGGACTGGGGTTCGAATGCAGCTTCAACGACGACGTCCACCAAGAGCCAGCCTGGGACAGAAGCATCACTTTCTCGCCGACGAAGGGTTACCATCTCACTTTACTCTGTCCCAAGGTGATACTCCACATCCGCGTGTATCTCTGTCCCCTCATCGATCCGGAGAGTTACGCGAACCCTTGGGCGCTGCATGTTGTGGTCACTTTGACTACTGCCAGTAGGACGCAAATGGAGCGCTCGGGCATGTCGTCCCGCATTGACATCAGCGATGGCAGGATTGGAGCTGAAGGATGCGGGCGTCCGGAATGCCACGTCCATCAGTGGGAAGCGGGATCTAAGCTGTTCTACGACATGGTCCGGCTGACGTTCGCTAACTGGAGGTCAGTGAGGGGAGGGGCGCGCATGCTCAACACAGGCTCGTCATTTGCCCTTGACATTGAGATCAAAAAAGAAGCAGCCGCCATCCGTGACCCCTCATCTCCTTCTCCCCATGTGAACATCCCTGCTGCCTCTTCGCCGGCGGGTAACTCAAATGCGGACGCTCTTCGACGCCGCAAGGCGCGTCAAGTCCGCTTCCTCGAAAGCGTGCGCGTCGAGCTCTATGAACGAGGCTCCGACAAGAAGCCTTCTGCGCCACCTCAATGATCCCAGAGTGAGGTACGTTGCCAAATCATCAGGAGTGTATATCATAAGCCAACCATTACTGGAGACGGCCGGAAATGTCAACTAGGAGGTGTAGTCGAGTATAGGCCTGCTTGCAGGACGGAGTGGGTTCTTGACTAGACATCATGAGATAGTTTGTGGGACAAGTGCAGACTAACACAATGTGGCATCTGTCATCATGCGGACGTGCTCGATAGACGAGTGGGCGATGATAGACAAGAATGTTGTATCAAAACGGGAAGAGGTCCTATATGCTGTGGACGAAGTCATATCGCTTGTGACTAAAGGCACGCTGTCATCAGACGAAAGTGAAACAATGCGTGGATCTGCGCCGTCTACACATTTAACCTACAGTTACACGAGGTCACTATCAGCCGACTCTCTACCTGTACGGCGACGCACTATCCCGTCACCCGCATCTCATACACGAGCTGGCGTCCCGAGAGGGGGAAGACCGGCAGCCTTGAGGTCGGCGTTGATCTGCTCGATGTGGTTGACGAATTGACCCTTCAAGTCGTCCCACATCTTCGGTTCGTGCTCTTCACATTCACCGGACGTTGTCAGAATCATGATTGCCCTAAAGATGAGCGAAGAGAATTCTCACCGTGAAGCTTACCCGTCCGCTTCATGGCGTAGCCGGTGAGGGTGACTTGCATGCTGGTCTCAAACATGAACGCTGCCAGACGTTGAGCTCGAAGCGCAAACTGCGATGCGTGGTGATCAAACCCACCCAAAGTGCCTTCATGGATTCTCACGGGCTGAAGATCCACCTCTGTTGCCTTCTTGAACTCGTCATAGGAAACTAAGGCGGCGTCAGTGGTCAACCGAGCGCTCAAGGTGCTATAATTCACCTCCATGCGGGCAGAAGCTGTTCTCGAAACTGAGACCACCAGGGGCAAATTCGTCGCTACGTCCTCCATAATCACCATAGATGAGACCCATGATCTCACTGGCACAGTTCCTGTGGTAGTACTGTGCAATGGTACATCAGCTCCCCTTTTGTAGAGGAAATTTGTGTCTCCAAGCGTGCAGGAACGTACAGGAGGACGGAACGTGCCCGTCGCGACATCCCACCTCCCGCTGAAGATGAGGAAGTCCGCAAGGGGTGCACCGGGCGTCTTTGACTTCGCCGTCAGCACGCAGAAGATCGAGGGGTCGATATGGTCTTTCTGTATGCTGCCAACGTGCACAAACTTCTCCATGGCGTACTTGTAAGGAACGTAACTGGATTAGGTCAGACACTGCGAGTAGTGACGTCAGGAAGGCAGCACACTCACTTCCCATGCCATGCTACCACGTCGAATGGGGTGTGCTCCTGTTTGCACGCGTAGAGCTTGCCTCCGACCCTAAGTCGTATTAGCATGGGTCAGGATGCGTGTATCCTGTTACTTACTTGTAGACAACTGCGACATGCGACCGGAAATCAGAGCGTGCGAACGGGAGTAGTTCATGGTCAACGCACCTTCCCAAGGGGATTGGTCGATGTCGAAGCTCGCGACTGGGCTCTCGAAGTCTCTGGTGTTCGCGAGGCCGTGCGTGCCAAGGGGTCCCAAATCCGGAAGTTCGAAATGCGATCCAAAGATCTCGAGAATATCTGGACGTCGGTTTGAGTCTCTCGTGGACAAGAGGCGGAGCGGATACACTTACATCCACGTGAAGGGCCGTCCGGGAAGCCGACCTACAACGAAAGCTCAATTAAGAATTCTTCTACTAATCCGGTAGTTCAAGGTACCTTGAACTTCATACCCCGCTGGATGACGACGAGCTCTCCGGGCCTGACCATGAGCCTGCAGCACGCGTAATCATCCAGGAAGATGCCGGAGATCCGGCGAGCGTACGCACTTTCCGTGCTCCGTCTGAATGTCAAGCCGTCCCTGCTGCGGAAGAACGAGGAAGTCGCCATCACTGTTGCAAAACGCCCGCTTTCCCATAGATTCGGTTCCTGCAAAGATATGCACCGCGAGACCTTCGCGCAAGGTTGGGTCACCATTACCGGCGACGGTCTTCAGGCCCTCGACGAAGTCGACTTTGCTCTCGTTAGAGGGAATGTCGAATGGGTACCAAGCAAGCTGCGTAGGGCTGAAGTGAACATTGGGGTTGAGCGGCAAGAAGCACGATTCGAGCTATCCACACGGGTAAGCGCAAGGATTGTCTGACCGTCCCACGAACGTACGTCTGGGTTGCTAGGAAGTGCAGTGAAACCCTTGTGTGCGACGGAGGGGCGAATACGATAGAAAAAACTACAACAAATATCAGCAGATAGTCGACGTCATCTTAGCAGCGAACCCTACACAGATTGGTTCTCACGCCGTGGAGTTACAAACGGAGTTCCGTTCAGCTATATACTTGTTCAGATCATAGCAAGAAACCGGTTCGGTGAACCAGTGTCACTCACAGATTCAGTGTATAGGTCGTACTTCGCTTTTTGAGGCATGTTCTGCGCATAAGGAAGGGTGCCCGGTCTGAGAGCATGTCGTCAATTGGTGCGTTCCGCTATACATCATAGTAAAACGCACATAGCTTCGGAGGCAAAGCGATTACCGAAACCAACTTGGTACTGATAAGGATCTCGCTCGGTTGGGGGAACAGAGAATGCGCTTTGGGCACTTGCGCCGAAGGTGGACTGCGCGGTACGAAGTCAGGCGATGTTCGTCCGATAGGCATGGGAGACTACCATCTTCGTGGATTAGATGAGGCAAACCGGTCGAAGTCTGGAGGTATGGGTGGATAGCTGAGGAATTCACAACGGGAGACGATACGGCTTATATCACCTCTTGCCCAGTATTGCGTCCGCATGAATATATCATGCAGAACGGAATTCCCAATCGGTCTAGTGAACTCGGAGGTGTGCGTGATACATTCGCTGTCCTGGTCGCGGCGCGCCACTGTCTTTCCAGGATGTATATTCTCATACAGCTCCTCGATCGACCTATTCCAGTAGGAGCATGGCCAGGCCCCTTACCGACGACCGCGCGCGGGGAGGTCGGGTCTGCTAAACAGGTCGTGACTGTACCACCTGGTTCTGGCCGCCGTTGCGCAGACAATGGTTGCTTATCAAGAAGTTTGCACCCATAGCCTCACGGTCTTCCGGGCTGCAAGACGGGAGGCAGTGTCCTAAAGAGGAGAGATGTTCTCAGTATGTATGGTCGCTCCGAAGACGAAGTGGCAGCGAAGCTCTTTACGTGCGACTTCAGCCAACAATCAGCTGAGTGATCCACGGCCCATCGGGGACAGATCTTCTCAGACGTGAGTGTCTTCTGACTCAAGGGGGTATGTTGATCCTCCCGGCCCAGAGGTGGTCTCGCGAATGCTGCGTCGCGGTTGCAGTCATAGACCACCATCACAATTCAGTGATAGGTGGATTTTTGTAAGTAAGCAGTAAGTACGGAGGCCGCAAAGGGTCATCAGCGTCGGGAAGCCAGCTCGGCATCTCCCGGAGTCGCCAGGGACGCACATAGCAACCTCGTCCCGGAACGGTCCGCCGCAACAGATTCGAAACGTTCATTTCCCATACTGTTACGGTACGTCATATTATTGCTCTTGATCCGCGTACGAACCTCTGAGAGGCAGAGTCAGAAGAGAATTGTCAGCTTCACGAGTTTGGCACCGTACACATTCAAGTCCATTGTGCGTAGAAAGGAGAGGCCTAGCACTAGTGGCAGCAGTCTTTTATCTATGGCAGATCGGGAACAATCACAACTCGGAACCGCGCAGAAGCGCGATGTTCATAGGCCTCTTGCGACTTGTCGAGGGGGAACTTGCTAACCATGACCCCAACGTCGTGGTCACGAGCAAACTGGAGCATATCCTCGCTGTCAACCGCGTGACCGCATACCCATCCTCTGATGGACAGCCGCTTTCCGAGCATGGAGACTAGATGGTTGAGAACGTGAGTAGGTTGACTGCGTCATGAGATTCCTGTAACTTACGAGGTGAGATGGTTATAGGGGCGTCCTCCAAAGCGAGGAGCAGCAGCGTGCCATCAACAGCGAGACCGGGGAGGAGCCCTTCGATAACCTTCGCGTTGGGCGCGGTGCACATGATGACTTTCGCGCCTCCAAGCTTTTGCAGCTCCTCTGCCTGGTCGACTTTTGAGCTGTCGATGTACTCGTGTGCGCCGAGCTCGTGCGCGAGCGCCTTCTTCGATCCGCTCGAGGACAGGGCGACTGTACGGAAACCCATCCGGCGGGCAATCTGGAGAGCGATGTGCCCGAGGCCACTGCAAACTGGCGTCAAACTCTTATGTTTTGTATTGGACCGCTTGAGGCTCACCCAATACCCTGCACGGCGACGACCTCAGGGGGTGTAACGTTCATATGGCGGAGGGAGTCTAACGAGGGCGTCGATGTTAGTACACTTCACTGATATCTGACAATCAGGACTTACTGAATACGGTGATACCAGCGCAGAGAAGTGGAGCGGCCTCGTAGGGGTCCATGTCCTTGGGAACGCGCACGGCAGCCTCAGTACGCAAGGTCGCGTACTCAGCGTACCCTCCATCCATCGAAATACCTAGGCGGGCGGCCGATAAGCTCACAACGACCCATCGCCTCGGTTTTCGAATGCTACTTACCGTTGATAGCGGCGTTTTCGCAAGTTATGTAGTCGCCGACGCGGCAGCGCGCGCATTCGTGGCAGTGGCCTCCATGCCAGCCGCCGCCGATGCGGTCGCCAACCTTCCATTTCGTCTCGTTCGGAGGGATCGCGACGACGTCGCCGATGATCTCGTGGCCTGGGATTCTCGGGTACTGGATGGGGTAGATTGCCTTTGGGACCTGCTCATCGCTAATCAATCATCGAACGTTGAGGTGAAATCGGAGCTGTCAGTATATCGTCGTCGGGTCACGCAAGGCAGAGCATCAAACACACCTGCCGCAGACACCGCACGCGATCACTTTGACGACGACTTGGCCGTCCTTGGGATCCTTCCAGGGGACGGTGATTCTGGACAGTTCGCCCCCCTTCTCAGTGAAGGCGTATGCGGTGTAGGATTCGGGGTGGTTGGACGACGTCATGGTTGCTTTGAGTTGAGGAGTATAAGAGTAATACTAGCTGTTGCAGTGAAGAGGACTGGAGCAGATGGTGTAGAAATGAAGTCCACGAGATGCCCGGGCTTATATACCTATGCCCGAGGTATGTCGTAATACCCTAAGGATCTGCCTACTTCCCACCAGGTCGATGGCTGGCGCGGCGGCGTTTGTATGGGCCCGCCGACGCGTGCATTTGTGCGAATCCCCCCACCTGGTGGCGACTAGAAGCGGGCAGGAGTAGTAAGCTTGACGTACTGAGAAACACCACTTGGTCAGCTCCAGGGTACGTACGTTTAGGAGTCACTTCCAATAGTACTCACCTTCAAGGCACATAGAAACATGGTGCCAGTGAGCTTCTCAGACGATTTTGTAGGATTTGCCCTTGCTCACCGTGGCTGACCGCCGCAAGGTCAGCAGGACGAACAAGCATGACACCGTCTTGCTGCGCCCCCGAAGACGCACGCTTCGCTAGAACGAGCAACGCGCCGAACTTGCCAAGGTTGATGGCCACGGCTAGATACGAGAAAACGGAGCGCCTGAAAGAACCAGAGGATGAGCGGTCTTTCCGAGAAGTGTGCACCCGGTAAACGACGGCTTGTGCGTCCACAGCAATTGATCCCGAACGTCCGCCTTGACAGCGATTGCAAATCCGCACCTCAGACGGCCACTGTGGTAAGGAAATCAGACATATGTAGCCTTTAGTCGAGCACTTGACGGGTGCTGCGCGAAATGGTGACCGACCGACAGGTACAGAATCCAGCTCAAGCATGTCCGACATGTTCCTATTTCCGTTGTAATGCCGTTGTGTGAAGGCATTCCGTAACGAATTGTTCAACCGTTTCTTGACTATGTTCGCTTGATGTACACGCGGACCGGATACCAATCAGTAGCTGTTATCGGTCGACGGTGGATCTACGGTCCAGGGGCAGCTTAGCTTTTGACGCCAGACTGGACGCGCAATGGTCAGCAAGGTTTGGGATCCCATTCAACCCCGGCAGACGGCAGTAGCGTTTCAAGTCATAAAAACAATACATCTCACATTTGTCACGTCGTCTATGAAGGTACCCTGCGTGTACAGCTTTCCTATTACTTCTGCCAAAGCGTATCGTACACCTGCACAAGCACTGAACAGGACGTCTGCCCCAACTACTGCGAGAGCTCCCGAATGCGCTTGATGATGGCTATCAGAAAGAAAGATCAGCATCACTCGCTTTGATGCGAAGCAGGAAGCTGGCGTACATTGAGGATCGAGCCCTTGGTGAGGGATTTGCTCCGTGAGCCCACCGCAGCCCTCCTTGTTGCTGCCCATGTAACCGTAGCGAGGGGTAAGGCTACGCTCAAGGAGCCAAGTACCAAACTTGGAACCAAGCTATCATACAAAAACGTGAGCATTGTGTCTGACGGGGGTGGTATGGGAGCAGTGATACTCACGCCGGTCTTCTGGTTCAATGACTCGACGACAAGGACGAAGGGACTTGCGCCAATCTTGCGGATGACCTGCTCGTCGACGAGGTTGAGCGTCGGCTTGTTGATCAGACCGACGTCAAGGCCCTCCTGCCTGCAGCGGAGGACGGCGTCCCACGAGCGGTAGAGCATGTCGCCGTACGAGACGACGTAGCCGGCGGTGCCCTCGGCGATGATCTCATCCTTGCCCGGGACGAACTCGTAGTTCTCGTCGAAGTACTTGGAGCCGTCCTCCTTGAGGATCCATGGCACCTTGGAGCGAGTGGAGAAGACGAAGCGGATGCCCTTGTCGAAGAACACGCGCTTAATGACCGCGACCATTTGGGCGGCATCCGCGGGGAAGTACAACCACGATTGGGTGTCGGCAAGACCGTTGTCGGCGAAGAATGAGTTGATGCCGAAATGGCAAGTGTTGTCGGCCATCTCATCGACTTGAGGCATTTGAGTGAGTTCATGTAGGCATATACACGCCACGCATACGCACCTCCTGAGTGCGAGAAATGGCAGAGTACATTGCAGAAGTTCAGGCGTGCCATCGTAATTTCAGAGACAACCATTTCCAGGAAGGCGGAGAAGGTCGAGAAGACACCATACTTGTCGGCATCGAAACCGAAACCGGCCGCAGCGCTGAAGTTGCCACGCTCCATGATACCGGAGGGAACGAAGACTTCAGGGTGCTTCTGGTGGATGACCTTCAAACCGGTCGAGCCCTCGAGATCACCTGTAGGCAATGAGTGAAGAGTACTAGCATCAGGTAAGTAGGTTGCACGCACTGTCGATGACCAAGACCTTCTTCGCAGCCTCCTCCTTGGACAGCTTGTCAAGGACAAGGTTGACGGCCTCACCAAAGACAACACGGTTAGCACCGAGCTCCTTGGAAGAGCCTATATAGAGGTACGGGAACGCGTAAGGCTTAATGCTATTCAGTATGTCCGCCCCGAAGCCCTCAGGGTAACCGCGTTTCTCGAAGTACTTCAGTGCGCCCTTTACGGGGATGACATCGTGGCCATGAGGGCTACCCTCAATGTCAGGAACGCCAGGAGCCATCTTCCGCTTGGATATGACTGCAAAGATTGTGTGAGCGGAGGCTGTTGTTTGTGGACGAATTCGTGCTTACTAGCAGCAGGACCCTGATGTTGGATAATCTCTACAAGACCAGACCAGAGCTCGTCGACATCCTCTCCGTTGACGGTGATGACCTTGAGGCCATGACCAGCAAGAGTCTTGCCAATATCGTAGCCCTTCAAGTACTCAGACGGGTGGCCAGCGATGGTTACATCGTTGTCGTCAATGAGCAGCTTGACGTTAAGGTTCTGTGCGACGGCCAGACGGGCAGCCTCAGCATCGTTGCCCTCCTGTTCAGTCATCCAAGTGCGTGAGAAGATGCGTGCGAGAAAGGCACAGATCAGTGCGTACTTGCTGGGAACCGTCGGATCCGAGGAGGAACACGGTCTTGTCGCGATTGGCCAGGGCAACGCCATTCACGAACGGCCAGACATGGCCAAGACGGCCGGACGAAAACTTCACACCAGGGGTGAGGCCAAGCTCCGGGTGTCCGGGGAGCTTCGAGTTGGCCTCACGGTAGTGAAGGAGGTGCTCCCAAGGGAGATGGCCCTCGAGCGCGGAAACAAGGTACTGGGTCGCGACACGGTGACCTGCGTGCACAAGAGTGGTACGATGCCGAATCCCAATTGGTCAAAGCGCAGTTTAGGGTTTGCCTGAAAGAAGGACTCACCGGCCTCATCGAAGAGGATAGGGACGTACTTGTCCGAGGTGTTGAACAGAGCAAGAAGCAAGTTCACCTCGGGTACAGTGTCGAAGGCACCACCTGACGAGTGGGATGGTCAAAGACGCGTCTGGGCACTACAAGGATGCTTGCATGCGTACCAGTGTGCCCGCTCACGCCGCGTGCTGCACCAGTCGCGGTGAAGAGCACGATCGCATCGCGCATAAGCTGAATGTTGTGTTTCAATGCAGACTTTTGTTCGGCAGTCAGTTTGGGGGACGACGGATCAAGCTGCAACCTGGGTGTTAAGCGAAATGGATAGATTACCGTCAGGAATGAGAGATGACTTTGTCAAGTCTACAGTGTCCACGCACTTCTGCAGCTTGCTCATATCTAGCGGGAACTTGGCGTTCGAGAGCGACATATTTGCGATCGTCGAACAAATGTGCGTAAGAGATGAAGGAAAGGCGAGTCGTTGGGAGAAGCCGAAAGAGCTGATCCCAGACGAGATAAACGCAGCTTAGCGCCCAGTCTCCCCAACGGGTGACGTCTTCTTTCTCACCGCAATCTCGGCCCGGGCCATCCTTCTCGCGGCCCCGGACGCCGTCCGCTCTCCTCTGTCCTCTCACAGCCTCCGATTCCTCAACACTCTTTTCTATCGCAGCCCGCCACCCTCCACACAATCGGTGCGAAGCCAGGTATATATTGAATGATCCTTGCCTTCTGTGGCCCAACCGGAACAGGATCTCTGTGAAGCCGGACTTCAACTCGACACAGTCCCGTGTCTCCATCTACCCATTCCTGCGGTTCATGAGTCGTTATGCTTCCCACATGAAGATGTCGTCCCAACAACAACCCTGACTGATTGTGAATTTCAGACTGACGAGGATCGGTATGCATCCCCAAGGTCATTACTCGATCCGCACGTGTAGCTTCAAGTCGGAGCGCCGTCATGCTGCTATACACAGAAGGACCCGTACTGAAACATGGCGTCCACAGGGATCAGAGTATTCTTTCCCACAGGCTTTCATATGAGATATCTGTTCTTAGTCCTCCCTTTACGAACGATGGTCAACCTGCTGTGACATCTCAGCACTCTATCTATCACAACCCGCCAACGCGTCGACTCAGCCTTACGGTCAGTGTCGCATGCCTTCTATGGTCAAAAGCTACACTCCAAAGGAAGTCGGACCGCGGCGGACTTGTGTTCGCCGCGGTCCAGGTGCTTGTCATCCGTTGTCCGAGCCATGATCCAATACAGGGTCGGACACCTTTGTGTCTAATCAGTGTCAGCCCTCGATTGCGGAGTGTCAGCCAGCATGCTACTTATACAATTGCATGGCTGGAAGCATGGTTTCTTCAGTTCGCTTTCTCCAGGACTCCCACCTCGCCTTCCCCACCCGCCCCAGGACTTGTCTCGCCCCGATTTCGACGCTCGATAACTCAAATCCAAGATGCTTCGATCCACATCTAGCAAGCTCTCCCGCAAGTTGCTCCCCGCTCTCCTCCTTTCCTTCGCTCTCGCCCCTACGTACGGCTCTCCGACCCCAGCCAGTCAAGCCTCCGAGCCAGCACCCACCGTCCCATACGCAAGCGAGAACCCCAACCTCGAGCTGTGGAGTGCCAGCTCTTCCATCATTCCAGAGGCCATACGCGATTCGCTCGGCGCGACGGTCCTAGGTGCACAGAACATCCCCTTGGAGCTGCAGAACCCAGATTTGCTCGCACCCCCGACTACCGACCATGGAGATGTGTAAGTCGCCCTCTCGCTCATTTGGTGTAGTCTCCGAGGCTGACTAGTATGTGAGATTAGTCCGAACGCGAAGTGGCCGTTTGACCTTAGTCACAACCGCTTGCAGACGGGAGGGTGGGCGCGCCAGCAGAACGTCAATGCGATGCCTATTGCCAAGGGTCTTGCTGGCGTAGACATGCGGTTGGAGAAGGGCGCTATCCGGTCGGTACCAACTCTAGGCACGTTTATGGAGACTTGGATCATTGACAATATAGCCGACTCCGCACAGCGAGCTGCATTGGCATAACACCGCTGAGTGGGCGTACGTCCTGAAGGGCACCGCACAGATCTCGACCGTCAATACGGATGGTCAGAACTATGTGAAGGATGTGGTGCGTGCATTCCTATTGATTTAAAAGTACATGACTTCTGAGCGACGTTCCATTGTCTTAGACACAGGGTTCGCTATGGTACTTCCCTCCAGGGCAGCCTCACTCTATCCAAGCCACAGGCGAAGACGACGCGGGTGTCGAGTTTCTACTAGTAAGGTTCCACTCCCCCTCTGAGCGGCCAGAGCTGATCGTCCCTCCTCGCAGGTCTTTAATAGCGGAACTTTCAACGAGGATGATACATTCTTAGTGAGCGACTTCCAAGCTTCCAGTCCTCCTGACAGCGTCAAATCATCCCCTCTAGCTCACGGACTGGCTCGCACACACGCCCAAAGAAGTCCTTGCGAAGAACTTCCACGTCAGCCAAGCCGCCTTCGACCGCATCCCCAGCAAAGAGCTCTACATCTTCCCTGGAAGTATGTCATGTTTGCTTGCTTTTCCAATTTCCCGTCATTCATGTCGGCTCTCTTTAGCTCCCCCCGCTAACGAGGACGCCCCCGCAAGTCCCTACGGCGAGACACCTGAGCCGTTCACCTTCGACTTTGCGAACGTCGTCCCGACGCAGCACCCCGGCGGCACAGTGAAGATCGCCGACTCGCGCAACTTCAAGGTCTCTACGCAGATCGCCGCTGCGGAGGTCTCGATCGAGCCCAGCGCGATGCGCGAGCTTCACGTGAGCGGTGCTGTTCGAGACACATGGGTTGCTGTTGTGCTGACGATCGACTTCACACCAGTGGCATCCTTCCGACGACGAATGGACGTACATATTGTGCGTGGAAGTGATGTTCTGGTTGTGAACGCCATGATTGAGTGCGCTTGCAGGGAGGGCTCTGCCCGCATCACGCTCTTCGCGGCGAGCGGCAACGCCAGGACGTTCGACTATGAGGCTGGCGATATCGCATACATTCCAGCTTCGTATGGTACGCCTGTCTCCGAGATGGCTTTCCAGGAAGGTCGTTGACCGAACCGCTCTAGGGCACTACATCGAGAACACTGGGAACGGCCAGCTGCGTCTCCTCGAGATCCTTAAGACTGGTAAGCGGCTGGTCATGATCACGTCCTTTGTTACTGGTAGCTAAGCCATGACATTCTCCGAACTCCACAGACGTTTTCAAGGACATCAGCTTGATGCAGGTACGTCTTTGACCTGATACCCCCTCGCCCTCGAATGCTGATCAGCGTCCATGTATGCAGTGGCTCGCGCTGACACCGCCGGAGCTTGTCAAGGCGCACCTCGGCGTATCCGACGAGACTATTGCCCAGTTCAGTAAGGAGGAACAGTTAGTTGTCGCTCCTTTCCCGTGAAACACGATGGAGTTCTGTTCTCAACCTTTGTTACAATATCGTACGAGACTAATACCACTACAGCCTTCCGTGATGCACAGCACTATCCAACGATGCGGATTCTATGGTACTGATGACCTGTAATGACGACCCACGACAGTTCCATCATACATCACAAACCACAATGTTTCCCATTGAGATAAAACGCGACATGGGGCCGTGGGCGGGGGTGCGGCGGCTCTGCGGCCCGGGTCGGACGACAGATACTGCAAGACGATCTTCTGGCAAAAGGAACGCGACCCAGACTGTAAACTGTGCTGGCACGCAAGATGGAAACTTCCTTTATCGTCTTCACGTCGAAAATGAGGATTGATTTGTAAGTCCAGATGTGCGATGGGGGGGGGGCGAGTGCTTCCGTGGACGATTGGCCCTAGTCCAAGCACATAAGACCAGTGGACGCCATGGCTCTCCTGCTGGGCTGCGCACACGGCAAGTGCTCAAATGGGACCCCACATGGCCCACATGGTCGAAACGGTGGAGTATAGTCAGTGGCTATCTGGGCAGTCAGCCGCGAAGATCGCCCCAGCAGCGTCAGAAAGGAAGCCCCAGTCGGTATCGCAATTGGCAGTGCGTCGTTTCACAACCTGTACGTGACTTAGCTATCTTGCGATGAGCAAGCGCTGTTCGACACTGTGGGACACCCCGAGAGCGAGCCTGAATCCCTCGATCCTCTCCCGTGCATGATCTGACGATCAGCAACAATGTACTGAAAGGCAGTGCGTGGCCAGGGACTATAACCTGCAGACAAGCACAAGTCACACATCGCTCGCATCCCGACAATTCCAGAAAAGTGTTCTCGTGCGTGTTCGTGTACAACAGTGCGAAGACATTTTCAAGTTTCATGGACAACTCGTTCTGCGTATCTCCCCTGTCCTGAGTCTCCATCAAGAATCTTGGCGTAGTAATCGCAGGATTGCGGAGGGTCGCCTGATTCAGCCCACGAAGGATGGAATCGAGGAGCGTCCGTGACTATCGGTACGACCGTATTGCCCACCCAGCGGAGGGGGACTAGCCATGGCTTGCCCAGGGAAACTGTACCACAGACTTTCAGATACTCAATGTACTGCTCACGGGTATACGGATCGTAGGCTTACCGAGTGTTCCAAGGGAGACAAGAGGAAGAAGCAGTCGCCATCGTCTCCGTAGGCCGAAGGGGCTGACCTGACAAGGGGGAGCCACCGCCAAAGTCTGTCAGCCCCACCTGACATACAACCCCAACACTCCGTGGCCCAGAAGTGCTAGAGAAGATACGTCAGGGACCATGGAGGACGATTTTGTCGGCGACTGCGTTATTTGCCGCGAGTGGTGGGCGACTGGAAGAACTGCCTTTGAATCGTCTGAATCGTCAAGGGGGTTAGGACGAAGAAGGACGAGGCGATGGACCGATGCTTACTGAGTCGACATCCTCAACCGTCACTTATGAGATCCTCGGCACATGGACTGCCCGAAAGCGGCGATGTTCTCCACTCGGGTGCGGGGCAGGAGCAACATGCTGTCGTGGTGGACAGCGCTCCTTGCCTATAGACGGACGAGTAGTAGGCGAGCACGAGACCCAGAGTTTGTGTGGATGATGATCAAGGGACGACATCGCTGCCCGCATATGAAGTCAAGATGAGTATGATAGTTCACTGAGACGCGGAGAAGATGGTGGTTGGGGGGTGAGGAAGGGTAGCGGCGCTGTGCGGGTTCTTAAACCACTGGCAGGGCTGGCTGACCAGATGTGATGCCGGACTGACCTTCACAGAGGTTGGGTTGTCAGCCGTGTGAAGATGGTTCTAGGAGACGTCTGTTAGCGCGTGCATGGCAGGTGGTGGTTCGAACATTACGATCTATTCCCTGGATCGCATACTCGCGATCCATGTGATTTCTCGCCACTGGCATGCAGACAGCCAATCGAATCGCTTGAACGCGCAGCCGGGCCAGACCGAACTACGCGGAGCTGGCGCAACTTAGTCACTAGTATGGATGGTATAGATGCAACCATACTACTGAACACCTACCAAAGAAGGGGACGGGGACCAGATGATACGTCTAGGTTGTGCTCGCATTGCCGACCAACCTCTGGCCTCCAGTCAGGGTCAGGAGTGCATCGTGTAGCAGGTTCTTGGAAGGTTCTGGCGATGATATTTTGGGGAAATTTTGTCGAAGCTCTATGTCAGTGGAGATAGCCGAAAACGAAAGGTCTCGGGCGGGGGGTAGCGAGGGTGCCCGCTGTACATGTGTTCTTGCTGTGCTGTACAAAAAATGAATCACGGACGAACGCCATTTAACTCGTACCTCGAAAATCAATGTGTCATGGATATGCCGTGAAACCTATGCTTATCGCCTTGAAGCAACCCTTGTAATTGATTTTCCGACAATCCTGGAGGAATATGACACGACGCATGCGTAAAGAGGTCTCTAACGAGTTAGGGAACTGAAGCGCCCTGAAAACAGCTCATGACGGCGCCTAGTACTTACCCGGCCTCCTTCCATCACATATGGCACTCTGCCCACCAAGTTCCAACGTCGACATGGGTACCCCTTATCCTTATCTGCCTTCGTTCTAGCGCTCTATACCTAATCGCGCTCTATACCCAATCTTTCTATAAGCTGATGCATATACTCGACTAAACCGCATCCGGAGTCAGTACGTCTCCATCATCAGCAGTGACAGTGCTACTCTATCGAACTTGCTCTGGCAGCATCAGCAAAACCACACCCTAACTTGGACAGCTTAGGGCAATATAGAACTTACCAGCAAGTCTAGAACTTAGCTGGATCGGACTTACGAACATCTCATCAGCCGCGCTCACCTTAGAGCTTCGAGGCGCTTGCAACAGGCCTTGCCCGCGCCTACAGATGTGCTCATGAAGAGTTAAAGCTGATAAGTACTGCTCGGCAACCGTACGCCCCCACCTGAGGCAGGTATCTGATCCCATCGTGTTCACAATTTAGAGCTCACTGAATAGTAGTTTACAGGACCTCTGTATATTCTCGTTGCAGATGTTGAAGATCTCGCTAGCATGGCCTCAACACAGAATGTGCAGGGCGACTACTACCGTGTTGTGCGCGGGTTCTGTCTGCTGTCCCGGCCGCTTTACCGTCCCTCGAAGTCGCGGTCAGACCGCTCGGGCGCCCCTGGCCGGGCGCAGGAACTTATGTTCCCGGACTTGCATCTGCTTCTGGTTTCCCCCAAACGACCATGCGGCGGAAACAGTTGCAACTCAAGGAGCATCATAAAGTTCGCCATCCCTAACCCTTTCGGCGCAAATACGCTTCATTTTCCTCAGGGTATGTAGTAGGCATTCTGCTCCCCTTCGGCCGCTAGTGAGGGCAATTTAATGGGGGCGTATCCCCGCGGACTTGCCAAACCCTCTCCGACCCCTTCCTCTCATTCTCAGGCTTGTGTAAATTACCGCTACCGCTACCGTCGACATGGCCTGCTCACCAGCTCTCCTCGACGCTGCCGCCATCGTCGTGGCGTTGCTCATCCTCAACCGCCTCTTCGGCAACAAGCCGGCGAGGGCGGGTCCCCTTCCACCTGGTCCCAAGGGTCTTCCGCTCATTGGAAACCTGTTGTACATGCCCGCCAGTCACGAGTGGCAGACGTTCGCACAGTGGGGGCAGCGCTGGGGTAAGTGCTTCCCCCGCCTTGGATCGCATCGCTCAGGCCCGAGGCCGACTAATGTGGCTCTTTTTGCAGGTGGTATTGTCTCCGTCACTATTCTGGGACAGCCCTATGTCATCCTGAACTCGGAAAAGCACGCCAAGGAGATGCTTGAGAAGAAGAGCTCCATATACTCTTCAAGGCCCGTGATCGCGTTCGGCAGCGAACTCGTCGGCTGGAAACGCATTCTCGTCCTTCAACCTTACGGCAACACTTTCCGGGAACATCGGCGCATGATTTTCCAGCTCATCGGCAGCAAGAAGAACATGGCACGTTTCGTGCCTCTTGTCGACGCTAAGACGCGCGATTTCATTACGGAAGTGTACCGTGAGCCTGAGAGTCTCCTCAAGCATATCCGGAAGTACGTCGATCCTCTTGGCTCCTTCCATGTAAATTTCTCTCGATGATCTCACCCTTGCATACCGCATGAGATCATGATATGTCTTTGAGCTTCAATACAACACGACGCTGACCAACTTTGAATGGGATAGGTGCACTGGCGCTATCATCCTGATGATGTCTTACGGATACCAGATAAGGACGAGGGCGATCCACTCGTCGAGCTCGTGAACAGGGCCTTGGAGCAGTTCGCTATCTGCACCGCTCCTGGCGCTTTCTTGGCGAACATCTTCCCTGCGCGTAAGTTTCCCGTTCTCATTCTCATTCCTCACGCGTGGTCAAAGAGCTAACCGCCGCGATGCCGTGCCGCCCACAGTCGTCCACATTCCGGCGTGGTTCCCGGGAGCCGGGTTCAAGAAGACGGCCGCCGCTTGGAGGGCGACGCTTGAACAGATGTGTGAGGACCCGTACAATCTTGTGAAGCAGCAGATCGTGAGGCATCGTCGTCTTTGCTCCACCTGAAGCGGGAAAGCTGACTGTCTGGCTCGCTTCTGCAGGCTGCCGGTACGAACGTCCCGAGCTTTACATCCAAGAACCTTGAGGGTGACATCACGCCAGAGCGCGAATTGATCGTCAAGGATGCGGCGTCGTCCCTCTACGCTGGCGGTGCGGACACGGTACGTTCACATCCCGAGCCGTCGACCAATGGGTGCTCACACGTCTCCCTCTCTTCGACAGACCGTGTCTGCAATCAACTCCTTCTTCCTTGCTATGACTCTGCACCCCGAGATTCAGGCCAAGGCACATGCTGAGATCGAGGCCGCCATCGGAAACGACCGTCTCCCCACTGCGGAGGACCGCAAAAACCTTCCGTATGTCAACGCGGTGTTCCTTGAGACCCTCCGCTGGAACAATGTCGCTCCGCTTGGTACGCGTTCGGCTCGTTCAGATGCCAAGAATATTGGCACCAACACGTGCAACCTTGACAGGCATCCCCCATCGTCTCATCGAAGACGATGTCCATGACGGCTACTACCTCCTCAAGGGCACGACCGTCATCACCAACCTCTGGCAGATGCTCCATGACCCAGAGACCTACCCTGACCCTGGCTCCTTCAACCCGGACCGCTTCCTGTCGTACCCCGGACACGAGCCGGAGTTGGACCCTCGTACCATAGCATTTGGTTTCGGTCGTCGGTAAGCACTCGCCGTCATCGATCACCCGGTCATGGTGATGCCGCATTACCTCATTGCAAGAGGGGCTCAATGGACCGGCGACAAATCAATTTCGAAAGTCAACACACCCCTCACGTGCGGGTATATATCTACCACGACCAGGGACTGAATCCGATGACATGTATTGTACATTAATTTGCTAGCTTCTTCGAGCCTATCCAAATTCGGAGGTCAATCACCTCGCCACGGGCACGATCATGAGTACGCACTCTCTAAGCCTAGTACTTTGACAAGATGGTATCCTTGACCTCCTGGCATACCGCGTTGAGCGCCTTCCCCAAGTACTCAAAATCCGAGACCTGTATGCCGAGATGGTGAGAAACAGTACGAGGAGTAGATCCCTCTAGGCACGAATTGTACATGCCTCGTTGTAGACCTGAGCGCTGCAGCGCACCCACCACGCCCCGTTGTGGTAGAAGTGTGCCGCATACGTCTTCCACTTGTTGAGCAACTGATCCTTCAAGTACGCGTCAACTTCCAGGTAGATCTCGAGGTTGATGGGCTTCTCGTCCTTGGTGGGAAGGGGCAGCTGAACGTTGGACTGTATGCGCGGGACGATTAGTATTTTGAGTACGGACTCAATCACTGTTCATAGGTGCGCAAAGCTTACCATCATTGCGGTGAGCTCGCCGCTCTCGTCAATAACGCGCGTGCCCAGAACCTCGGCTAGTTTCTTCGCACCATCCACGGCTACTTTGTGGCAATGGTCGTAAATGGCCTTCTCACCGCCCAACCACTCGCGGAACGCGATGGCTGTACAAGAATTGGTGCACGTCAACACCACTCACATCTGCGAAGCGGCAAACATACCCTCCGTAACAGTTACAGCTTGTGACAGGTCGCTTGTCCCTGTCCCTATAAATCATGTTGATTATGTACGCCGTGCATATGACCGAATAGCATGACACCTTACATATATGCTGGTTGACGTAGTTTGTACCCTTGATCTTGTACTGAGGATCCTTGGGAGAGATGTATTCGTGAGATGTAGGAATGGAGGACTTGATGATGTACTGGTTCCTGATGAGCAGACACCACTCATTGTTAATGCTCCACAGCACGTGCATCTTGTCGACCACGTACCGGCGGGGAGTATATAGAACGGCGCATCCGCGCTTCGCGTACAACCACTTGTGTGCATTGGACAGCCAGAAGTCCGGCTTGGCCTCGGTCAAGTTGATATTCGGCTACCGAGTCGACTCAGTCAGCACGCCTTCCCTCTGACAGATGCAACCTGTTCTCCGAGCAGATGCCCACCTCCTGGCCAATGCTGTGCGCCGCGTCGATGACGGTCCACACGCCTTCCTCGTGCGCAACGCGCACCATCTGCTTCCAAGGCATTAGGGCACCGGGGTTCGCTGTGATAGAGTCTATGACGGCGACGAGCTTGTTCTTCTTCCCCGCCGGGTCCTCCGTGAATCCGGGAGACAACGCTGGGATGTCGGTAAACCGCGACTCCGGATACTGCTGTTTGACCTCCCGGATCTTCGCGCGGAAAATGTCCACGATCTGGGTGTGCGTGAGCGGGAAGTTGTATTCAACGCTAGCCGCGTCCGGACGCGGGCCCTCCGAGCGGTCGGCGAGGTACTTGATCGTGTTCGCGACCGCGCCATATGTGGTGCTTGCTGTCGCGCGCGGGGGAACCAGTCAGATCTCGCCTAACGTCTGTGTGTCCAAAGGGAGGGGAGACGTAGTACTGACCTCCGATGAGAACATCGCCGTCGCGCCACTCAAAGTTACGGAGAACGACGTTCAGCGCGTGCGTCGCGTTGGGCACAAGGACGATCTCGTCGGCCTCTGCGCCAACAAGCTTCGCAACCGCCTCCCTGTGATACAGATGATGTTATGAGCGCGCTGCTCGTGCAGACGGCCGACAGCATCATTCAGGACAAACTCACCGAGATCTTTCCACCTCGGGTCGAAACGTCAACCGATGAAACTTGTCTGGGTTCCTCTCGATCTCATAGCTCAGTTCGTTGATCTTGAATATGAGCGGGAGAGGAAGGGACCCGTACGATCCTGCATATCCAAGTCGTTCGGTTAGTCACACAAGCTTGTCCCTCAGTGATGCCGACTATATTACGGGACTGCGCACGCACCGTGGTTGAGATTAACGTAGTCCTCGTCTAGCGCGAAGTAAGCCTTCAACGGATGCCCGAACGGTGGCGGCTTTTGGCTAGCATCGTAAGTTTCGCCGGGGCCAGGAGTAAGTTTCGGGATCGGCATCGTGATCGGACTGTCTCCGGAAGCGCATACAAGGCGGTGACGACAATCACAACCGTAATAAGCAATCACAGCGCCAACGTCGTCGATCAGCTCAACTGCACGACTATCAACCAAATCGACATAGGAACTGCACCGACCTCTTGCTTTCAACGGGATTGAGAGATGCGAAGGAAGATCGATGATATCGCAGAAGTCTGGAAGGGCCGCGGGAGAGTGAACGAGTCGACGGGGAGCTTCTAAGAAGAGGCCTGGGGCTGTAAGGGACTGTGGAAACCTCACTAAAGCCGATGGCGAAACGACAGTAAACCTGGCGGTCCTTGCGTATTATTTGTACTCCCGTCTATGCCACGATATTGACTGACTCATGATCGTAAACGCCAAGTACCAGCGGGAGCGTATGACTCGGAGAGGTCAGCGATCGGCTCGACCACGTCGCGGATATCGCACAATTTCGTTTGCTCCCGTTTATGCTCCGCGTCTATGTCACGATACTGACTGACTCGTAAACGCCACTGGCAAGTACCAGCGGGAGACATATAGATATGTGACTCAGAACTGTCGGCGATCTGTTGGCTCGACCACGTCGCGAGTACTGCACAATTTCTGTGCAACATTCAATCGCTTGTTGTGCGCAGCGGATCCTACTGCAACCCGACAAGAGTTACAGACGTACGATGTATCAACAGTGTCCGCTAACATGAATATCCGTGAGCGAAGCAGGAGATGGGTACCCTAATGGTCGAGAACACGGCTGGTTTACGCGATCGATGTTCTCATAAGACGTCACTCCTGTTCAGTAGAACAGGCATCGTTCAGATTGAAGAAGCCGAGGCGCGGACAAGACGTCCATACTGACTTACCGGTTCATTAACGTCCGGTCGTTGCTCAGCCAAGCGTACGTGCGAGTGACAAATAACGCAGTAAACTAAGACAATATCACGATGCTACAGGTAGTACCGATCGCCTAGCGTAACAGCTTCAGCCCCGCAGCTCCGTCGGAACGCATAAGACAACTGCACTCACCAATGTGACCAATACCAGGCTCGACAACCCAGATCTTCCTCCCCTCGGCCTCGGCCTCTGCCTTCGTCTTCGCTGTCGGGGTCCCCAAACCTCCCGAATCCCCATCCTGGCTCGGCGATTGCGGCGTGGTGTCCCACAGCGCCCACGTCTCCCTCAGCATGGGGTCGACCGCCCCACACACGATGCGGACCTTCGGGAACGCGCGCTGCAGGACCCGCACGCCGCCACACGCGGCGACGATGAACGTGACGAAGATGATATTCTCCTGCGGCACGCCATGGTCGAGGAGCACGCGGATCGCCATGAACGCCGCGGCCCCGGTGCCGACCTGTGCATCGAGGAGGAACACGAACGAGTTCTTCGCGAGATGCCGCTGGCGGATGCAGTTGGGGAGCATGAGATGGAGCAGTAGGGGCTCCCCAGTATTGTCTTCGGACTGAATGAGGAGCGAGCCGATGCGGATGTCTTGGATCACGCGTCGGAGACCGCGCTCGAGAGGCCCGCCGCTGCGATGCTACTAGTCAGAGTTTGGGTCAGCTTTCAGCTTCAGCTGAAGACTCACGAGCGCAGAATGGATACTCCACAGATATGCTGTAAGTCGATGGAAGTCAGCGGCGTCGTTCAGTAGTTGTACAAGGGAGGATGCGGACTTCGACCGCAAGTTCCTTGCCGGTGTATGTGGCTTCTACGGGCGTTGTGATGTTCTTCGACTTGTACGGGAGGAACTCCATAGCCTTCTCGCTGAGGAAAGTTGACAACCTATCGGTGAAAAATATGAAGTCTTCCCGGCGAGTTCTGCTATTGCGGAGCATGGTGAAGATTCCCTGTGCATATGCCATGAGAATTCAATGCCGAATAATTTCACATCAAGCTTATCTGACCCGCAACTGGGGAGTCTGGCGTAGCACCGTCAAGTTTGGGAAGCTTTGATCCACTGGGTTGCCAAGGGTCAGATCCAAGGGCCCTATTCGCGCAAGATCTTTTCGTAGATATCGTGAACGATCTTCTATCTTCCTGCGGACATGCGTAGCGATGAGCTCTATAGCGACAGTGTTGTCTGATCCCGGCACAATCTGCCACAGTCATGATTAGCTATGCACGATGGCCATAGTTGCAGCGATAACCTACGATGTTTGCATAGCGAGATGTAGGCTGCACAAAGTTGTCGTATGCTGGCTTCACATAACGCAAGTATCTGACTGCCTGTCAGCGCGAGACTGTAGAAAGCGATGTATAGCTTACTGCTCCAGAACACCCTCTACACTCCGACCACGCTCATTGATGTCTCGCCGTATACGCCGTGCGAGCATCAGATCAGAATCGCATTGTACAAAGATCTGCTACACAGTCAGCCTCTAATCAGGGATGAGGCGTACAAACGCATACCTTCAAATCGTAGAGGTCTCGCAGTGTAGGGTCGTGTAGTGCAAGAATACCTTCAACTGGAGTGACGTTAGATAGAGGTGCATGTGTGGTGACACAATACGGTACCGATGATGATTGCAGCACCATACAGATATTTGGTCTCATCCAAGCGTTGGTGCTCTTTGAACGAGTAGATCGGAATATTAGATTGCCGTCCGGCCTTGAGGTCAGCGAGGCACTGTTTATAGTGTGACCGATGCCGCGAATTGTTGTTGAGAAGGTGCGCAGACAGGCTCTATGAAACTAGACACACCGAGGCAAAAAGCGGCATGTCGATAGCATCTACGTTTGCAAGTATGAGTCGCAAGAAAACATAAGCGAAGAGCCTTGACGAACCTGGGTGATCGAAGTCGTAGCGATTCTGAAAGGCAAGCTCCAAGTCTTCCGGTCCATGTTTCTTGTAAAAACTATCCTATCATTCGCGTCAGCTTTCCGCTAGCGCTCTTCTTCCTGAGATTACCTGAGATAATATCACAACGGTCGGGATTGAACCTAGTGCCTGCACGATCCGACGAGCGACGTAGGTCTGGATTGAACAGGGTGTATGGGTGAGATGCAGATGTTTGCACGCGAGATGAAATTCGCGACCTTCCCACTAGCGGATCCGCCTATATCCTAAGTCGTTGAACACGGTCTCAATGTGGAGGGTCAGGGAGGACGCACCAGCCACGCCTATCACGAAGGCGTCATGGACAGCATGTCCGTCCTCATCGTACCTTGTGACATCAGGCAAGATACTAAGTCGTTTATGGCAATTCGCACCATGGTGGTCTTCCATGAGACTTAAGTATGGTGTTCTTCTTCGCCTGTAGTAAGAACTCTGATCGCCCGCCCGGATTGAGGGTGTTCGAAACGGCTCTAGAGAGAGGAGGGCGGCCAGGGGACGGGTCCAAAAATGGGGTCTGTTCTTGCTCTCCCACTTCTTCCATAGAGCTCTAAAGTAAGTCGTCGAGGAACGACTTTAGCATACGAAGATGTAACCAGATAGATGGGAAAAGCGATGGCAGTCGCGTTTCCGGCGAGGGTGGCTGAAATGCCCGCTGTTATGGGCTTTCGAAGATCTGCACTCGTACAGACGCCCATCACCAAGATCTAGATCTCGTCTTCATTTTGGTTGATTAGCCTCTGCTGACCAAGTCTCTCTCCCTTGTCCACCATGTCGTGCGGAAATCCACAAGCAGAGCCAGATGCCTTGATGCAGCGTACGTTGGACTGAAAGAATGATATCACACATACTGAAGACCGCTATAGGTAAGAAGAAGTACGACAAAACAAGGAATTGCGTGCGGTGCAAGGATGCTATAGGAAACATAGTAATTAGACACGCAGTCTACTGCAAGTCTGTCTACTGTGTTCTTCAGTTGACAACATTTGACTTACTTACCATCAAAGGTACTGCTTCTTCCCTCTCACCACGCACAAGTTTCGTCGGGCACTCGAACCCAATGTGAATGCCAAACCAGACGGTCCCCGGAAGACTGCGCTCAAGCCGGCTGGAACTTTGCTTGTTGGTTTTTCTGGGGGTCTAGGATCATCGGTGCTCCTGGATCTCGTGTACAAGTGCTATGTCTCACTAGATAAGTCAACAATGCCGGCTGAAGGGGGGCGAGATCATCCTCGACACGAACGTGTGTGGAAGAAGATCACTGTATGCTATGTGGAAGTATGCGATGCGTTTCCTGGGGTGAGTTTTTCTGCTCCTAGCGCTCAATAAATCTGCCCCTGTTGACCCTGGCGATGTAGACGCCGGATCGAACAGAGGATGTCACAAAGTTCGTGTCTCGTTATGATGAACTACAGCTCGCCACCCTTCGAATACAAGACGCGTTCGACCCTGCATGGTGGGAGAAGATCGGAGGGAGGATGTCTTTCGCGGATATCGGAGTGTCCCTAGCAGACGAAGGTGCGTACCATATATCGTAGCACATTGCTGTCCTTCTCACCAACGTCTAGCACTCTTCATTGGGTCGCTAACTCAGTCCCACCTGGATCCGCTCGCAGCGCTTCGCGCATATTTGTCTTCTCTTCCGACCCCTACAGCAGTCCACAGCGCCATACAAACCCTCGTACGCGTCCTGCTCCTTCATAGCGCCCTTCATACCGGAGCATCTCACCTAATACTCGGCACCTCGCTCACGAGTCTTGCAATCTCCTTGATCTCTGGCGTCGCCCAAGGTTCAGGATTCAATATACGAGAGGAGACGTCAGAGGAATGGTATCCTGATACCGGGGTGACAAACGTGCCCGAGTATTGGCCCGACGAAGGGAGGAAAGGCAAGAGGCTCAAGCGTACGGTGCGTGTAGTGCGACCCCTGCGAGATATCGGCATGAAAGAGTGCGCCGCCTGGGCATGGTGGTCGCATATACCTGTCGTGGGGAAGGAAACGTGGCTTTGGCCTGGGGCGAAGCCAGGCATTGGTACACTCACCAAAGGCAAGTTTTTTCCGCTGTTGACTGCTGTGGTCGTTTGTTGACTGTCCGTCCCGCAGAATTCATCCTAGGTCTTGAACAGGACTACCCATCAACAGTGTCCACGATCGTCCGGACCTGCGCCAAGCTCCAACCCAAGGGCGAGGTCGAGGGCAAGTGCATCCTCTGCGGACGGTACGTCCATATCGTTTCTTCTTCTTCAGTCTCAATAAGCTCAGCTCGCACTTATACCTCCGTACACCAGCCCCGCGCAGCGTGGCGTACAAAATTGGAAGGCACAAATAGCCATCCGTTCGCAGCCTCCTCCGCCGCCTGCCGCGGACGCCCGGGCGGCCTTGTCTCCTGCCCTCGTTGTAGCAGAGCCCCCCTTTCAGGCGTCCCTCACACCTTACCTCTGCTACACTTGCCACACGACACTTACGAGCAGAAGCGCTCGGCCTGTGCCCACTCCATGGCCGGACCTCGCACGACCCTCGGTCGTCAGTCTTCCAGTGTGGACCGCGGCTCGCCTCTCCGTCTCAGCAGAGAGCGAGGGTGCCGAAATGGTCGAGCCGACCGACGAAGAGGTCGTGCGACAGAGGAAGATGGGGCAAGATGAGATGAAGAGTATCGTGAATGAATTCCTGCTGGAAGATTAGCGCGTTGGACACACTTCAAGTTCGCACCTCCATATAGCGCTACTTGTCGTCTTCGTCCATATCGATACTGCGGTGTAAAACGATGGGTTGCTCCGGCCATCTTGTAAGGACGGTAAGAAGCGTAGTGATGTAAGATAATTACAGTCCGAAACGGAGGTATGTGCTGTGCGTACGTATGTATACGATCCATCCAGTGTGGGCTAGTGCTACAAGATCTAACATGCAATGGTCTACGGTCTACGTGCGACGAGGGGAAGGAATGCGGTCCATAATCCGTGGTCGTGAAGGGGAGCAAACGCTGTCTAATATCTACTGAGGGAATGTGCGATTAGGATAATGGTGATGTTTGATGATGTGGATGCGATGATAGTGAACGAAACAAATCGTGGTCCTGTCCAGTTTGTACTGGGTGTTGATAACTGCTGCTAGACGCCTAGTAATGCATGACGCTGCCTCGCGGAGAGAGGCGGTGAATGGGACTGTTCCTGATGCGATGTTGAGACAGATTCTTGGATTGTACTTATCCCTTGAACGGCACGGAGGTCGTGCACACGGCGAGATTAGAGGAGAAGTTCGATCCTAGGGGCGAGCTCGTCAGGCAGGTAGCCAAATCATGTAGGGAGATACTCACCGGGGTAGAACCAGAACGTGACTGCTATAACGATATAGAGGCCTGTATGCGAGTATAAGCCGCTTGGAACGACGAGCCCACGTAGAATACACACGCACAGATGAGGATGACGCCCTCCAACCAGTTCGACTTGCCGTCTGCCACGACGTAGCCCATCGTGTGCACCGAGATGTACAGAACCTGTGGACGGACGATGAGGAGTAAGGGAATGACAGGTGAGCCTGCGGCTGCGGACTTACAACAGACTCGAAGGGGTCAAACAGCAGAGCTAGCGGCTTGTCAAGGACCCAACCCAGGAGTACCATGAATGGAATGACAAAGAGCGCCGTTTGCTGATCAAGACGACATCGGTCAATACACCGTGAACCAAGCCCCAGAGCCGGCGAGAAGAAGTACGTACGATCGTCGAGCCGACAGCCACACTGATGCTGAGCGTCAGCTGGTCCTGCGCGGCGACGTTGACGGCCGTGGCGCACTCTGCATAAGAGGCCATCAGAACCGGGAAGCATAGGGCCAGAGACGGACGCCGCACTCACCGGCCATCACGCTCACGGTAGGCAGCAAGATCAGTCCGATCCACTCCTTACTGATCAATGGAGACTCCTCGTTCATACTGTCCACCAGCCACTCCGCATCCAGGGCGACGAGCTAGACACGCGCATACCACCAGCAAGCCTTAGTAAAACGCGCATACATAGAATGAAGGCATAACGCTCACCACTGTGAGAGAAGTCAACAGGAAGAGCGTCAACGGCCAACTCATCTCTGGCTGCGGCTGCGGCTGCGGCGGTTGCTGCTCCTCCTCCGCCGGCGAAACCGGGGACGGGGATGCGATGAGGTACTCGCTCGGGCTCTCCGCCCTCTGGCTCTTCTCTGCCCAATGCCCGCCCGGCGTGAGGTTGAGCTGAACCAAACTCTTCCGCGGAGTCGGGTCGCTCGGGGCTCTCTTGAGGCTCTCCGGGTAGTACGCAGAGAGTACGTCGCTGATCGGCGTCCGTGATCGCCCTCGCTGGCTTCCGTACCGTTGCGGCGAACCGTCGAGCTCGTCGGCATCATACGTGTCGCCTCCGGCCGGCAACGAGTCTAGAGAGCCGTCGTCAGAGTCCGAGGACGTCTCTCTCCGGATGACGAACCGCTCCTGGTCCGAAACGAGCCGCACGGTGGAGTCTGCGGGCAGCGCAATCGGGTTCGAGAGCGTCACCTGGCTCGAGGACGTGAAAGGCGACACCGCCCGCGCGCTGCCCCCAGTAAGCGACCGACCGGAGGCTGTATGCGCGTGCAGGTAGGGTCCATGAGTGCGCGTTGCAGAGTCTCCCAGGTCTATCGACGTCTCTGGCAATTCTTCCAACGGGCTAATCGGCGTCGGCGCCCCGATCGACGTCGGGTTCAAATGCTGTGGAGTGGGCACTCGCGAGTGACCTGCTGATTTGTTGTTGTAAACAACGCTGCGGATCGTCTGGAAGGAGCCGGTGCGGAGGTGGTCGAGGGAACGCGCATTCGCCATGCGCTCATAGATGCTGTTACTCTTCTTGCGCACTCGCGCAGTCGCTGAACGGACGGAGGCCGCGACGGGAAGCTTGGCGCTCGGCTCTGTATTGTCTTCGTACAGGTGCGTATGTGACCATAGCTGGAAGACCAGATACGATACATAGACTACAGGGATGCTAGATTAGTATGTCAGTCACTGGGAGAATATATCCAGGCAACGCACTGAACAACAGTACAATAGCGACCTGTCGCATGAAGTGATCGGTGTTAAGTCGCCTTGTATGAGAGCTTCTTCAAAACTTACGCCATGGCTCATGCGCAGGATGTCGTCCTTCTGCTCTTGAAGACTGGGCTCCGCCTCGCCTTTGTTTTGGCTACCATATGTGATGGCAAAGTGGAACGCAGCGGGAAGAAGGACGGCGCCTACACTGATACTCAACAGAGAAGAGTGGATCTGAGTAGCCGCTGCCGTGTTGATGGCGTCAGAGGCTGCAGCTGCGCTTTGAATCTGTACTTACTCGAGTCGAACCCCTGTTCAGAAAATCGTATGCCGCCGGCGAAGAAGCACATGCCGAGTACCAGCACTGCAAAGGACATTGCATTCGGTTACTGCACACGGAGGAGAGATCAACTGGTCTTACAGAGCTTGCTGAGCATCCCTCCGATCACTGATCAGATGTCAGCGACTGCTCTGCAAATCTCTCCACAAATGCCACCTACGAGATGACTGCACTACGCGCAACTCGCATTTGCGAAGGGCGATGATCTGAACAACAGATAAGTTTGGAGGAAACGTGCTGAGCGGCTTAGAAGCGACTGACCGCGACGACAAGCTCCACGCTACCAAGACAAACCGGTATGAGCGTCTGAACTGTGACCGACTCTACAAAAACCTACATGTTACTCTTTGTGATAGTAAGGTCAACCAGGCGATTTCAGGCATGCCAGTGACGTATGGTCGTCGTACTCACCAAACTCGAGTTCAGCAAGCCGGTCTTGCTACCGCCAATTCTTCGGGACACGATGCCCGTAGCAAGATCGTGAAGCTATACAGACAAAAACAGCTTGCCTCAGCATGCCAGTTCGTTTCGGACATAAGCGTCCGTATCGTGACTAGCGGCGTTCTTCTACGGTTTTAGAACGAACCTTGATGAGCGGTACGAAAGCGAGCAGGCATGCTGTTACGAGCGTTTCGACGAGTTATAAATATTCTTGTGAAGGGTTGAGGCGGCCAAAGATACCCACCCACGAAGAGGAGGGTGTCAGAATCGGTCGTGACTTTGAGCACACCCTGGGGTGAACGCCTCGGTCAGCACGCCCCTCAGCAGTCCACGCACTTTGGCAATCCGCACTCACAGCGGCAGGAAGAAACAGTATCAATATGTTCAGCCCTACGGATCGCTCAGTGAAGGCACCGGGAGGTACGGTTCGGAGAATGGACGTACAAGAATCAAATAGAATGAGTCGCCACCCGTGCCATATCCTGACTTGAGGAGCCTTCGCAGTACCGCCTCCCTTGTCATATGGGGGATAGCCATGATGCTGAGCCTCTCGGTCAAGCATATTCTGACCCTGGCGCTTCCATCCAGAAAAGACCCGTTGAACAAAGGACTTGCGCTGGTTTTTGGTTTCGGAGCCGGGGTTGAGAGGCATGGTTGAATTGTAGCTTGCTGTGGAAGCCCGCGTATGTGAGCGGGACATTACCGGGAACGGCAGCCGCTGCGAAGGGGTCGAGCATTTATCTTCAGAAGACGAAGGAGATAGGACAGAGTCAAGACTTGATGGTGCTAGGGGCTCTCTGGTCGATGAATGCGGGAGCATAGTATGTGGTGTTCGCTGCAGCGGGAGACGAGTCGACGTCGACAGCTTGGGCGAGGAAAGGAGCGTGGGTGGTCACCGGCGACCTGGTATGTGGTTGGGAGCAAGCTGCGGAGACAATTTGAGACATGAAACGCGTCTGTTTCTCCACAGCCAACAGCATCTGCCGTGGACGCCGCCGCTCGGGAAGCATCGACAAAGGCGTCGTTCATCTTGCCGACTGCTTCGATTCCAAGTATAACTGCCTTTTTCGTACCCGACACCCAACCAATCTGCGCAGAAGCCATTACGTCAGCGCGCATCACTCCTATCGCGCCTGCCGGGCCACACCGGCCAGGAGCGTGACAGTCTGTGACCACATTCGTGACGCCGCCATCATCTGGCAGGCGGACACGGTTGCGGCCTTTGCACCCTGCAGTATCTCTCTTCAAAAGCCATGTTCGCCGCCGCCCTCCGTCCCGCTTCCTTCGTTGCTCGCGCCGCCCTCAGGCCTGCTCGTACGGCCGCTGTGCGTGCCATTTCCACCACCGCGGCGCGTCGCTCCGACGCCCCCACCCCCCAGATCTTCGGCGAGGGTGCGAAGCCGGGTGAGGTCCCCACCGACGAGAATCAGTCCACTGGTCTCGAGCGTCTTCAGATCCTCGGTGCCATCGAGGGCGTCGAGGTTTTCGACCTTAAGCCCCTCGACTCGTCCCGCATCGGCACCCTCGTCGACCCAATCAAGGTTTTCTCCCTGGTGAGTCTACTACGTGTCGCCCGACGCGCCCCAGGCCTCATGAAATGCACGCATCCGCGCGTGCCGTAGGAACCCGAGCGACTTGTCGGCTGCACCGGCTCCCCTGCCGAATCTCACGAGCTCCTTTGGTTCAACCTCACCCGCGAGAAGAACCGTCGCTGCCCCGAGTGCGGCTCTGGTATGTTGCTGTGTGTTACCCGCTCTTTTCTCTGCTTGACTCTTCTCCCCATCGTGACGCAGTCTACGCCCTCGACTTCCAGGGCTCCGAGCATGCTCATGCCCACCACTAAATGCATTCTCGCATCTTCCGCTGCGTTGTACTACGGACATGTTGCTGTCGCGCCAATGGATCCATCTTCCCTCTAGAACTACTGTAGCCCGTCATATGAATGAAGAAGCTGCTGCCAACCTATCGTGTTGCACCACGAAGCGTCGTGGCTCGTCACCCAATTCGGCCGGTGCGGTCGAGCCCCTGGCCGAGACCCGCCGACAAGGACGCGCCCGACGTCCAGACGTACCCAGGTTCTCAGACGCTTCGGAGCTCTGGCCGGCCTTCGCCTACGCTCTGATTTCGCCAAGCCAGTAAGACTAATACCTGTACGGTATGTTGCATCACAATCGTCTTCCCCTTCCGCGACAACTACCAACCCTACACATGCACCATGCGTGTGACCCGGTGTCGCTTGAGATCTCAGTAGCCCACAGTCCCCGACGCCCTCAGTACGCCTAGTGTTGCGCATACTCAATAGCCGTTCAGGCGTTGGTACTTGGCTTCGCTGCAAGCCCTCTTCCCTGTCTCTTCCGAGTCGTTCCGTGACGACGTCCCGACAGTAGCGCTCTGGCTGCTAAAAGGCGCCCGTGTCAGACAACGGTCCGCTCAGGCCCGTGGCGGTGGGCCGCTCGGGAACTCCTGGTCCTGGACGTATGCAACGATACTCTGGTCTGTGGTGAGCGCGAAAGTGGAAGGACCATGCAAGGGATGCAAAGCGTGTAAGTGGGCTTGGCCTAGTTGAAGATAGTCTCGGCTCCAGACGTTCTTCAGCCTCTCTGCCCCAGCACTCGATGCGTCGCTGCGCTCCGCAAGCCTCGGGAGGGAGTAGACCAAAACAGGAAGGCAAAATTGATGGAACGAATCTCGAAAAGATCTGGAGGGGGGAAACGAGCGCCGGGGGAGAGAGGCTTTAGAACGTCTGGTGTGTTTCGGGCTCGGCAGAGGGCATTGTGACAGGCGGGTCACCGGTCCATGGTCCGGCGTTACATACGTGACAACATCACATCGGAGGCGCACGACGGGACGGAGGGATCGATGTCGCGCACTCGTTCTTCTGTCTGCATGTAACTACAGTATACCTCCACTATGCTTGCGGAAGATGAATATCTAGCCTTCGACAATGATCTCGGGGAATTTGATCCTGACGATTACCTGGACTCATGTATTGAAGAAGTGGATTCCTCACCCCCTCCCCTTGCCGACCCTCCTCCTCGCACGCATGCGCGCTCCACACTATACGAGAACTACACCCGCGCGCTCAGCAACAGCATGGAGGCTGGTGGGATGTCTCTCGAGGATCGCGTTCTCGCATGTATCGATTACATGAACACAACAGGCATCAATCTTTTGGTAACAGCCTCGCGCGATGCGGTGTCGACAGCCCTCACGTGCCATTAGTCAGCCCACGTGGTGTGACTGATCGTCACAATGCCCTCTGCCGAGCCCGAAATGCACCAGACGTTCTAGCGGTACTGTCTGTAAGCGCTAGAACGGATGGGAACGAGACTAAGTTGAAGATTGAGAAGGCAGCTATATAAGAGGTAACATGCGGGGTCCACCGTCGATCCTGCATTTGAGCATACATTCATCGAGGTACGTAACTTACTAGACACGTTCTTGTTGGCGCGGTGCACTTATCCAGGCACTCCGTTGAACCCAATGAAATAGAATAGGAAGATCAACTTGGCGGCCTGTCCTCGCCAAGAACAGTCGCGACAAGTCCATAACATGCCATTCACTTCCCACCTGTTCATACCACCCGTCAACATGTTATCGCCCATCTTGCGTAGGTATCTCCGTTGAACCTCTCCGAATTCCTGGCCGTTTGTGTGGCAGCTTGGCTCGTTCGTGCCACACAGAGGATGTGCCGTGTATGCAGTAGGCGCACCGTGTGGGCTCAGACCTCGTTACAATGTAACTGACATGTATCGTTGGCGGTAGATTGCGGCAGTCGTCTCGGGGCGGGACACCAGTCAGGCACATATTGAGAAAGAAACTTCCTTGGAAGGTGCTGCATTAAGGGCCAGACTCTCGGACGCATAAGTAAATGCCGACAATTAACTGACGGAACGCTGGCGTTGCTATGTTTATGTGGTTCCTTCTTTGTTCCCGGCTAGTATACGTGACTTCTCGAAGACTGGTGAGGCACATGCTGGGCCCTGACGCTTTCGCTTCCTGCATAGCGATGCCCAACTCACAGTACGCTTCGTCCATCCAATCGAATCAAGAAGGACGTAAGGCCCGTCATCGGTGTGGACCCACTCGCAAATGCGTTGCGACTGCCGACGAACGGCATCGAACAGCACGCAGAGACTACTGCTTCCCGTCTTCTCCCTTGAACATATCGTGGGTGTGTGTAAGTACTTGTCATCAGCAGACGAGCGATTGTTCTAGATAAGAGAGCAGGGCAAGGGTACACGATGCAAATGAGACATTGAGCCAAGTTTGACTGCAGTTCCAAGTACTCGAGTAGTCTTACTTCAACCTCATGTCTTGTAGGCTCAGGAGGGATTATTTGAAGGGTACTTCTGATGTTATCACGACCACGCCGCCAAGGTCAGGCACGCATGACAAACGCATCCTTTCGGCGCTGTCCGCAGGTCTCGAGAAGACGGTGTTCTGCAGCGATTTGCAAACAAAAAACACACAGCAGGCCGCTACAAGCATTCGAATCATGCTGTACTCCCAACCTGGAGTTACCTCGGAGGTTCTGAAATGCGGAGATGTGGATATGGAGACGGTGGGCAAGTCCATTGTTGCACGTTGCCGTTGGCCTCGATTCCATCGTCAGATATGCCCCCCTGAATCCGCGAGGACCTCCTTGTAGGCGGAAGACCTGGCCGTTGTCATGATATCGCTGTGGAAACGGTCTCTCAAATTGCGGCCCGGGTGGCCTCCGGATTCTGCTTCGATGGCTCACGATCCTTTAAGGCACCGTCATGATTGACAAATATGAGATTTGTAGCCATGTGAAAACGCATTGTCGCATATCCTCACAAGAAACAAGGACGCTAAACTTCCCTCGGGACTACACGCATCCGCCTCGAGGAGAGAGCGCCGTGTCTGCCAAGTGCGATGGATACCATGCTCATAAAAGCGTGGGCACTCAGCTGACGTCGCCCCTGCGTCGGAGAGGGACAGGCAGAGACTCAGCGTAAGCATGTTGTGCCTAATCGTCCAATAGCCGTAGCAAATTTGACGATCTCCCGGATGATTGGAGGTGAGATTGCCGGAGGTACGTGGTCGGCGGTCATCAGGAACGTTGTTGAGAGTGAGTCGGCTTCGCTCAGGCGGTCGCGAGTAACCTGGCAACCGCGCTCTCGATCCTACATGCCTTCCTCATTTGGTACTGCTAGTCGGCTCATGTGTATAACTCAGCGTTATCCTTGATCACTCCGACCTTTCTCATAGCGTTTCCCGCCGGAACACATGGCCGGATGCAACACGGACACATGGGCTACGGCGCGTTTGCATGCGCCCAGGCAGAATATATAAGGGGACGTACGTTGTCTGGTGAAGCCCATCACTTTCCCCCCTGCTCTTTCCTTCAAGACCTTTGCTGGTTCGTTGAACGGCCGTTTTCTCGCCTTCTTCCCGACCAGGTGTCATTCCACTTCTCGTCGGTGCCATCCAGTGCAACCCGCTTGCTCTCAACCCTCCCGAGTAACATCATCCGGATAGTCTTTTTTCTCTTTTTACTACTCCGAAATGGTGTTCTCCAAGTCTCAAGCTGCTCTCGTTGTACTTTCCGTCCTCGCCTCCTCCCAGCAGGCGTTCGCCCGTATGAAGTGGTTGGAGAGGGACGACCGCCCGGTCGTTCTCAACCCCCGTCGTTTCGGTCAGGAGCACCCCGCTGTTATTGACAAGATTGGCGCAGCGTGCCCCGGTCAGGTTTGCGGTGTGCTTTCCGGTCAGGCCATCACTCCTCTTCTTGCTGCGCAGCCGGAATGCTCGCAGCAGGATATGGCCGATGCGATCATTGGTATGTCTCCCAGCCGCCTGAGACTAGAAGTTTGATCTAAGACAAGTGCAGATGCCGCGCAGCAGTTCGATGATACGACTAAGGCGAACTTGATCGCTCTGGCCGTTGAGTACCGTCAGGTGGAGAAGAACACGCCCCCTGTAGGTGTTTTTGCTAGATCGTACGCCATGCTCTTATTGACTCTCGATTCACGATAGGACTTCACTACCAACCCTCCGACCAACCGTAACTCCGTTTTCTGCCAGAAGGCGCCCAAGAACGCCGAGCTCAACGGTCTCGTTCAGGCACAAGACCCCGCTAACGACCCTAACGTCTTCTTCGATCCCGCCACTAAGCAGTCCGTGCAGAAGGGAGCTCAGCCCAACACGTTCCCCTTCGGCACTGCTGGTTCTGACGACTCGGATGCAACGGGCTCCGCCTCCAGTGCTGCCGCAACCTCCACCTCAAGTTCGGCTGCTGCCGCGACCTCGTCTGCGGTCCTCATCGCCACCGACTCTGCCACCTCCGATGCCGCCTCAGCCACCTCGTCTTCGGATTGTGAGACCGTTGTCACCGTCACTGTGACTTCGTCTGCCACCGACGCTGCATCTGCGACGGCATCCAGCTCCGCCGCCGCCGCCTCATCTACTGCGGCTGCTGGTGACATCGGCAACTTCGGGTCTTGCTCGGTCCCCCAGATTACGTTTGCCGTTGGTCTGGACAACCGCAAGGAGACCGCCTTTGAGCCCACTGATCTCAAGTCTTTCAACCACGGCTCCGCGCAGAACATCGACATCATCACCCAGTTCATCTGCGATACCCTGACGAACTCGTGCAAGGCCGACCAGACTGCCAAGGACACCTGCGCCAAGGCGAAGGCTGCCGCTGACACCGGAGCCCCGAAGACCGGCGTCCAGGCCGACCTCTTCAACGCTGTCTTCGGCATCACTACCAATTTCGCGGATGTCACCGCGATCGACGACCAGGGCAACCCCATTGCAGGCACTGGCTCATCGGCGGCCTCCGGCAGCTCTACCGCGACGACTTCGAGCGCCGTCGCCGCCGCCTCGTCTACCGCGGCTGCTGGTGGTATTGGCAACTTCGGATCCTGCTCGGTCCCTCAGATCACCTTCGCCGTTGGTCTCGATAACCGCAAGGAGACCGCCTTCGAACCTACGGACCTGAAGTCCTTCAACCACGGTTCGGCGCAGAACATTGACATCATTACCCAGTTCATCTGCGACACCCTCACGAACTCGTGCAAGGCAGACCAGACCGCCAAGGACACTTGCGCCAAGGCGAAGGCTGCTGCTGACACCGGTGCTCCCAAGACTGGCGTGCAGGCTGACCTCTTCAACGCCGTGTTCGGTATCACCACCGACTTCGCTGCTGTCACCGCGATCGACGACCAGGGTAACCCTATCGCGGGAACTGGCTCGTCGGGTAACCAGGCTGCGGCCACCGGTGGTTCTGGCGCGACTGCATCGAGCTCTGCCGCTGCTGCCTCGTCCACCGCAGCTGCTGGTGGTATTGGCAACTTCGGGTCTTGCTCGGTCCCCCAGATCACTTTCGCCGTCGGCCTTGACGGACGCAAGGAGACTGCCTTCGAGCCCACCGACCTCAAGTCGTTCAACCATGGCTCCGCACAGAACATCGACATCATCACGCAGTTCATTTGCGACACCCTCACGAACTCGTGCAAGGCTGACCAGACCGCTAAGGACACCTGCGCGAAGGCGAAGGCTGCCGCTGACACCGGAGCCCCGAAGACCGGCGTCCAGGCCGACCTCTTCAACGCTGTCTTCGGCATCACTACCAACTTCGCTAACACTCCGGCTGTCGATGACCAAGGCAATGTGATCGCCGGAAGCACGGGTTCTGGTAGCGTGGCCGCCTCATCCACCGCCGCTGCCGCGTCCACCACTGCTGCTGCGACGACCACCTCGTCGTCCGCCGCTGCGGCCACAACGACTGCCGCGGCCGCGAGCGGTCAGAACCTCCAGAAGTTCACCGGCAACCTCGGCGGTGTCACTCCTCCCGCCGTCACGAAGTTGTCCAACGGGCAGTTCCAGGTCGACGGCAACTCGGCGTTCCAGAACCTCACGAACGCCCTCGTCCGTTCGTGCGACGTCCAGCACAACAAGTGCGCCAACGCGGCCAACGCGTCGGGTAACAAGGGCGACCTTACCGTCTCTGCCTGCGGTGACCAGCAGACTCAGTGCAACGCCGCCGCTCAGCAGCAGTGATCGTCTCGTTCATGGTCCATGGTTCCTAGATACCGGGCTCCCTCCTGCGGTGCAACGAGGGTAGCTTCCACTCGACATTCCTCCTCCTACATTAGAGAGCCTGCTTACCTACTGTACTCACCAATCAGCAGCGAGACTTGCTGAGGGTTACTGGATTTCCGCACGCACCACGACGTGCCAATCTCCTCGATTGGCCAAGTCCGGGTTGTATCTCTACTTTTTGCCGTTCCTTTGTCGCACTAGGCACATACTGGATGCACCACTGCTCGACGCTTGTATTAGACACTCCTTAGCTAGCTAGGTCTGGAAAAGAGCATACCCCTTCCTCATCTGTCCTGTGTGCGCGTATATGTACCGAAGCATTTCAGCACTGTGAGTTCTGGTGTGGGTTCAGCTAAAAATTGAGGATCAGGCCTACAGTGTTGGATTCCGCACTCTTCCCATTTTCGCGAATCGCATCTTGAGGTTAGGCCTTCAGTTTCAGGCTCTTCCGTTAATAGGCAAACGTTCTTCGGTGCCGCCTTGATGTATCATCAGTACATATTGGCGGTCGTTGGTGGAAGCATGCAGACGGAGCGATGAATCACGTGGTCCTATAGAGCTCTTCATCTGATAACCCTGCACTGCTGCAGACGTGCCTGTGGCGCGTTGGCAATGCATGGGGTTCCGCCACGGTCCACCGCATGTCGTCAGATTGCACTCCATCGGCCGATGCCATTGATATGCTACGCAACGCCAGCGGCCCCTACAGCAATTGCATTCTGGTGAGATGTGAAATCCCCGGAGGTGGATTCCTGAACGGCTCATAGTGTTGTCGTGTGCACCCATACAACACTCATACCGGACGACAATAATTCGGACTCGCGCTGGCGCCACGAGTGAGGCGACACCACACGAGGCGGACAACCGCTCACGACGACGGTCGGCAACAGCCGCCACGTTACAATTAACAACAAGATGGCGCTCCGCGAGCTTCCCGTAATGAGCGGGCTTTGTGCGCGATGAGAAAGTCGGATGGATATCTAGTGAATGCTGGCACGGACTCCTCCAGCTTCTAATGTTCACCTTCGCTTGTGTTTGCCAATAAGTGCTCGCATTCGTACTCGCTTCACAGTGGGGGCCTCCGAGATAAGGCAGCGGAGCTTGAGAAGGAACCATCAATGTCAAGTTGAGGCGCATGATATGGCTCAAATTTTCTTCCGCCCTGTGTCGCGGATACAGGGACTAAGCAACCCCCTCTGCTGCCTTCTGCTGCTCCGTCTTGAGACCATGCAAAATAAAGAACAATACACAACGTCTTAATCCCCGACGAGCGGGCCAAGTTAGCGGACCGCCTCTCGTTGTAGGCAGACAAGCCATGAGACGTAAGCACTTTTCGTGAGGCTAGCGCTCTTGATCAAAACCCTGCCTCCTCCCATCATCGGCGCTACTAACGCATTTCGGGGCATTCCATAATGGAACATGGCGACACTATCCCCAACACGGTCGTACGCCGTTGGATACACATTAAAAGTATGTTGGAGCAGTTCGCCGCGCAGTCTCAGTCGCCCACCGCCCCTTCCCGCACTTACAGTCGTGCTGGCGAAGGCTCGTCTTCAGCTCGTGTCGCAGGCGTATGACCATCCGTCAAGATGGCGTCCGGCAGGCTCGAATTGGAGTACGTGTTTGACTCATCCCGAAATTTCTACGGGATTGATCATGGATACATTCGATCTACTTCTTGAAGCCTGAGCATGGGCATGCTCCTAATAGGCTTAGCCGCGACTGCTAGGTGAAACTCGGTTCAGCTGTCTTCTTGATCTGTCGCTCATATCAGTATCTGCTCTCCTCAGCTTGTTTGGAGGTATGTTGGATGAATCACCCGATCTGGTGTACGCATGAATCATTTGACTAACATATGATGCGGTCACAGTGACTTTTTCCCAAGCTATGTGGTACTATAGACGTTACCCCCGGGATAGGAAGATCTTACAACTCCTAGTATGACGCTACTGCGTAAGTTAGACGCTGCGCTGATGTCTATGATGTCCAACAGGTGACTACTGTCTGGGGGATGGACGCCCTCAGCCTTGTCCTGTACTCCTCCTCTCGTAAGCGAATTCCAGTACGGTAGCGAAACTCGATGATGATGATGTTGCAGTATGGGACTATCTCGTTAGAAAAAACCTGCATTATTTCGGTGGTCTATCTATACCATGGTAAGCCATTATTCGACAGGCTTCCACCGTTTGCTTTGAGTTGATGTTGGGTTTATAGGATGTCGAATGTATGTAATTTGAGAAAGCTGTGGCTTCCGCTCGCTCATGCTTGATCTTGTAGGCTCAAATTGTAGTCAATGTGGGTGAATAGCTGATGCCCGTATTGGAGCCTATCCTCACCATCTGTTCACGGTTAGGCGATTGCGATTGCTATCATCCAGTCGTGCGTTGATGCTTCTCTTCAGTGTACTTTGGACATCATTGAAGTCACGTTCAGGTTCTACACTTACAGGATATGGACCTGTTAGTAAGCAGCCTATATCGCGGCAAATCTGGGCTCACATGTTGCCGCAGTGACAAGGCAGAAGGTCTTGACTGGTTTCCTCGTGAGTTCACATATGCTTTCCTGAGGACTGGCTTCTAGCTCATACGCCTGCCCATAGCTCGCGTTCGTGTCGGCAGACTTTGGTGCGTGGCTCACTCCATGGGTTGACGTTGTTCACTCAAAGCATCATCATACAGCTCTGGCACTGCGTGAGTAGCATGCCGATTCCGCGCACTTTTGGCTAATTCCCTCGCCCCTTTGTACTCGCAGTACTCTTCTTCAAAAGGTTTGTTCAGTGTCGAAATTCGAATGATTGCAATGCATGACCTGGTATTTTCGCAGCATCAATACACAGTCTCTCGCTGACTACATTCGGCTCACGGTAAGACCGCCGCTACAGTCCTCGATTGTACTGTCCGAATCTTATACCTCCCAAGCCGTTCGACATAGCCATGAGCTGCACCACAGCTACCACGGATATCATACTGTGCGGTACGCTGGTCACGCTTCTTGCCAGGTCTCGGACGGGTTCCGCCGGGTGCGTCACAAAACGTTATGACCGGGCTATTGAATACTATCGCTCATACATCATCAATAGGTCTGACCGATTAATCAATCGTTTGGTGCGCGGCTGGAGTTAGCCGAACATAAGGGAAAGTACTAAAGACACGAGCAGCTGTTCTACACTATCAATACAGGGCTGGTCACCAGGTGCGGAGCTAACATTTTCACGTCGCTCGTCAGCTCATCGCAGAAACCGCAGCATGTGCGCCCTCACCTCGCTCATTACCGTAAGGCGACACCAATTGAACTCTTGATCGGGCTTTGTCGCTCGTCGCTTACGAATACACCAGGTCTTGGTACTCCCCGAGGCATCCGTCTATGTGTTGTTCTACTACATCGGTGCTCGCAGTGCGTTCCTTGACTGCATGCTACCTACACACATCCTCACACAGCCATCCGGTCCTCCGCAGTGTACACAGTGTCGCTCCTCGCAACTCTCAACGCTCGCGAACACCTGCGCATACAAGCCGAGCAGTTGGGCGACGCCTCGATACCTCGACTCACGAGGACGTCAAACAGCGTCTCCCGTCGCAGCGTGCGCGCCGTCGTGGACGCGATGGTACGTCTCCCCATCCCTCTCGCCCTCGTCTACCCGCATCCACGCCTGTCGCTCACTCGAAACCCATCTTGCCCCCTCTTCCTGCAGTCCCCCTCGAAGGAGATCGTCGTCGCGATCCAGCGTGACACGACCGTGACATTCGAGGAGCGCTCCGAAGAGGACCTGCACGATGCCCGTCGGCGCGGGCCCTACCGCTACCAGTCACAGTCCCCGACGGAGCCACGGAGCCCGAAGCTGGTCGCGCTTCTGACCAACAATTCCTTGTCCCCACCGAAGCGGCGCGACTCGATTGGCACCTCCAGCCTGCCCGACTCGCAGCTTGCCTCGTCATCGTCCTCGGGCTCGGGCACGCGCGTCCAGGCACCGTCGGACTGGTCTTGATGTAGTACTACCTGGTGTATCATAGACTTTGCTGCTTGCGGCTCTAGATTTCGTCGCGCGCTATCGCTCCCTCGACGTGGAAAACTGTTGTAACGGCTCGGATAGGTGCTTGCCACTCATCCTTGTCGGGACATAGGCCTCGAGTGAGATGATTCTAATGGCGTGTCTGGAAAAGTGGACCATGATGGTAGGCTTGTGTTCGGCTCTGCATATCTCGGCCAGAGCCATTCAGGTGGGAACGGTCACACGGTACAAATATTGCAGCAATCCAGATGCCGACAGTCGATGTGAAGAGTCGTTTTTGCGGAGCCGTTTCTTGCAAGTCATGAGAACATACTGTACAAGTTCATCCTAGCATGATGGTATCCAAATGTAGCCTACGAGATGAATGTCGACTCGACGTAGAGGTTGCCCTCAACCTCTGCCGTGTCCGACACGCCTTCAATCAGCCCCGCAGGCAAGCTCACGTTGAGCTTGGCAGGATTCAGCCACTTAAGTGCGCAGGGTGAGCAGCGTAAACAACAGGACATATACAGAAACTCGCCTGGTAAATGTAAGGCTTCGTGCCAGCGACGTAGTTCACCATGGTCTTGATCACATAGGGGATCTCCGCGAGGACGTCCACCTTCTCGATCAAACCCTTGTACGCATCTGGGCTGCCCAAGTCCAAGACAATCGTGCCGTCTATTGGTCCCTGCGCTTCCGGGACGATCGAAGGCGCCGCCCAACGGAACGTGATCTCGGTCGGCGCGTCGTAACTCGTATCTGGATCATGTGCCGTCTTCGAGTGCACCGCACGTGAGATGACGCCAGCCGTCGCGGCCGGCTCCTCGTCCGGCCACCGCGTCTCAGCCGTAACGGCTGCGAGCTTGCCCCCAAGGACGAGCGAGCCGACGCTGACGGTGACGAAGCCGGAGCCAGCGCCCTTGCGGCCGTAGTCGTTCGTCGTCGTGAAGTCCATCTGGATCGCAGACACCCCGCCGTGGGCGTCGCTCTGGAAATGCGCGAAGTTCCACCGTGCGGCAACCAGGTTCGGGCGCATGCCCTGGATTGCGTGCACAAACATGCCCGGCCCTTTTACCTGGACGGCGTGGCCCTTGTGCACAAGCAGGCCACTCGCCTGGACGCGCGGCCAGAAGCGGTGGATCACGTACCCCTCGGCGTTCTTTGGGTCTGGCCCAAAGTACGAGAAGCCACCGTTGGGGCCCTTGCCGGTCTTGAAACCGGGCACGGACGCGGGGCGTGCGATGTCAAGTGTGATCTGGAGGTCGCTGTCGAGGTTGGCAGTGACGGTGTAGGACTCGGGGGTGTCAGATCCGGGCTTGGACTTGTGCGTGATCGAGAACTGGTCCGCCTTGGAGGACCGCTTGTCGAGTCCGGGAGGGGGAGTGACGAAATTGGAGACATTCACAGACTTCCATGTCTTCTCCTTGGTATTCGGGTTGAAGATCTTGCAGGTGAATTGGATCGTCGGATACCATACTCTGTGGGTGTCAACAGCCGCACGGGAGCGATGCGAGTGTCAACAGCCAAGCACAGGAGCGATGTGAAGCGCAAGTACGGATCACGAGGAGCAAAAGGTGAGCGGGGAGCTTGACTAGATGGAGACAATACGTACCCTACCGCTGAATGGATGACCTGGCACATCAAGGACGTGCCATCCTCCAAGAAGATGTAGAATATCTGCGTCTCGACCGCGAAGCCGCCAGGGCATGTCCATTCAGTGTCTTTCGGCTCGAGCTCGCCGTAGAGCTCCGAGGGCGGGAACGCGGAAGAGACAGGGTGGAAGTTTGGTGCGTTGGGGTCGACTGGCGGCGCGGTGCTGATCACTCAGATTAGGCAGATCGGTGACAACGATAGTTTGAAACTCACGAGAAAAAGGAGGAGAACATAGCGATTGCTGAGCGAAGGATGCGGCAGCTGCAGAGGAGGATCAGGCCGCCGCGTGCCCGCTACTGGGGAGCACACTCACGTAATATCTATAGCCCTAACCTTATGCCCATATGCGGTAACAGGAAGTAGGTTCCGCCTCGCGGCCCCAGCCTCGCTTTCCTGTCCACAGCGTGCACGAAGACAGCGTCATCCATGGCCACAGTCTTGCAGGTGAGTGCGGTCAGAGTTGCGCAGCGCAAGATCAACACTCATTGACATCGACTGATTAGCACCCAGGAGCAGTCAGAGGCAGTGCGCGGCCGTCAGTCGCTTCACCTCGCGGCACCCTTTGGTAGACCGTTCCCATCTCGCCCTCCGGTATCTACTCAGGGACGCCGAGCTCCTAATTATATTCTGCGGAACACATAGGCTCCCGTCCCCCGGTCCACCGTGCCACAAAGCCTCGTCCGTACTACGTTCCTCCACCGCGACGACCCGCGCTCATACTTTCTCTCTAGAACGCCCTATGAGCCACTCATTGACCCAAACTACCGCTGCCATGCGAATCCCGCAGGAAATTCATGACGAAATCATCGGTTTCCTACACGACGACCGCGACGCCCTCCAAACCTGCGCCCTCGTGTGCCGGGCCTGGCTCCTCCGCGTGAGGTTCCACCTCTTTCGGACCGTCACCCTCGATCCCTCCCCGCGCAGCTGCAGCTTTGTCAAACTCGCCCAGCTGTGCCCCGAAATCCAGCCCTACGTGCGGGACCTCGAGCTGCGCGGGCGCGCCCCGTCCTCGAAGGCGTGGTGGGAAGCCGCACAGCCCACGGACATACGGTGGCCCACGCTGCCGGGGGGCGTGCCACACCCCGCCGCCCTGCGCCGCGAGCCGGACGCGGTGGAGGTGCTGTCGTGGCTGCGCCTGACATTCGCCCCCCCGGACTGCGGAGGGGGGCCCCCGCTTCTCACCCTGTCCAAGATCTACACGCTGAGACTGTCAGAGACGACGCTCAACGCAGAGTCTGCGGCGTTCCTCGCGGAGGTGTTCCCGCACGTCCGCACGCTGTCCGTCAACCAATGCCGTGTAATGTCGTTTGCGGGCCTTGCCCGTCTGTTCCAGGCGTTCCCGCGCCTGTCGACGCTCCGCCTCCTGGCGGTTGAGTGGCTGCCGCACAGGACTGGGGGTGTCCTCCCGGACACTACGCCCGGGTCGCTTGCGAGTCTGACCGCAGTCGACTTCTCGCGAGACATCTACCTCGAGCCGCTCATCGAGTGGTTCCTGAAAGTATCCGCGCACAAATCCATCCGTTCCCTGACTTGCTCGATCGCCACGCGGAAGAGTGCGACCGCGATACGCACCTTCTTGATGGCCTCGGGCACTTCACTGCACGAATTGTCTATCACGCTCGCCGAGGCCCAAGACCCGACCGGTTTGTCTGCTCCGCTCGCCCGCCAGTGATCTGTTTGCTTACGTTACTTTCGTATCACAGCCATCTTAGAAGCGACGCAGCTTGACCTTTCCACTTCCATGGGCCTCCGGTCTCTCCACATCCCATGTCTGCACAGTCGCATGGGCTTCCCGAGCCGCTCCCTGTCCTGGGTCCTGATACTCCTGGCCAAGGTGCGCTCGCCGAATCTGGAGGAGATACGGATTTCCATAACGTCGCCTGAGCTGGCCCGCCTCAACCTCGAGGGACTCGATGTCGTCCTGGCGCAAAATGCGCTTAGCAGGATGCGTTCCCTGACGTTCGACGTTGACGACACCAAGGTCGCCTCGAAGCGTGGGCCTGCGGAGGTCGAGAGACTGCTCACGCAGAGGGTCCCGACTGCGAGCGCGCAGCGGCTGGTGCGCGTAGAGTACCGGTGTTGAACGGGTCGCGAGTGGCTATGTATAGATGCGGCCTGGACCAACCAACCACATACAGTAGCACGTCGATCAGCCGCAGCCTCCTATCTGTCTGTGGAGCAGGTTCCCGAGCTGACCACTTGCTCGTTGCGGTTGCCGTCAAAGTTTGCGAAATTCTCTGGAGACCGTGCGGCCTTGGCGTAGTAGTCGGCCCTGAGGTTGGGCTTACGCCAACGTAACTGCTTTTGCAATAACATCGACCTCGAATATCTGCTAGTTTTTTCAGTAGCAGGGCGCGTATAAGGATCAATCGCCTGGACTCACTTGTATAAATCGCTCATAGCGAAATCTTCCGGCTGTCGTTATCGTTTCTTCGTTGAAGTCTGGGCATCTAGGCCTATCTATCTACCTCAGCTAGGTCTACTCGAAGGCCGAAGGAGAGTGTCTGATGTTTCCGTCCTTGGACCTACTGTATGGATAGCGCGGTCTCAGACCGGGTCGAGCCTAGCATTCTCGCATATTGCTAATGCTTTACAGTGGTGTATGAGATTAGCAGCCGCGGGCCGCTACTCCCAACCAATGATGGGTGCCTTCCTGGGTAGCGAAGCGGCGCAGGCTCTTGGGTACTCACACACTCGCTATGCAGTCTGTTGCACTCACGAGCGTACCCCTGATAATTTTATATATGGCGGTGCTATGAATACACATCATGAGAGTGTGGAGGGAGCAGAGTGTCAAGATGAGCTGGATCTCGATAAGAGGAGGACGAGGACGGTCGGCATCAGGCCGACGCGTTACGCGATGTCGTCGATCCCTGCGCCAAACGCAGCAGCGAGATGCAGATGCAGATGTAATAGGCTTCATCCCAATTGCATCTACATACGCCCCTCTTTCCTCCGCTTCCGCCCGCTTGAGACTCATCTCGCTCTTCCTTGCCCTGGCTGCTGCTCCCCTTTTGGCATACGATGTACCATGTTGCGGTCAGTGCTCAGCCGCGCTCCCTCTTCAGCCCCTCTCGCTCGCTGTCCTACGAAATCCCCCCGTCTGCACCTGCACAACCTCTCGCGCGTGCAGAGAAAGCCCTCTTGGCAGAATCTACAAGCTGAGCGTAGTACTACCGCTGCTCTTCCTTTCGTCGACTTCAGCGAGCCTGGTCCGTCTACTCTGCCCCCTACATCCACACCTGTATCATTACACAGCTTCAGGAGCTATGGTCTCGTATCCGCAGGCAGCCCATTACGCTCGCGTCGACGTTCTACCTGCTCGCTCCACCCTTCTTTGAGCCATGCTCGCGCCTTCCATTCAACACCCAGGAATCAACTGAGCCCCTTACCCTTCCTCGGCGCATTGCTCAAAGTGAGTAACTCGCAAAACCGCTACACGCACGCATACTCGCTTCACTAATACCACGTACCGACCTTCTGTCGAATACATCGGCCGCTTAGTCGTCGACCGCTCTAGAGTTTGCACGCATGACCGCTCGTGTTGGCCTCACGTTTGTGCCCTTGCTCCTGCTCGGGAACATGAAGTCCAAGAAAGTCCTCCAAAAGGTGGACAAGTGGGGACACCCTGATGCGGAGAAGAAGAAGGAAGACATGTTGCGCCGAATAAAGCAACGCACCATTCTCTTCCACATCCTCATTTTCATCCCTCTCATCCTCTACTGGGCGACCATTATGGCAAGCTTGGAGCGCACCCCGCTCACGGGAAGGTACGGCGCATCTCACCCTTACCCCACCCCAACCCCAACCTCGTCCCATCCGTATCAACTTCTTGCGCAGTCATATACAGTAGTCATAGCCGGTCCCGTAGCGAACGTGTGCACTGACGTGTCCTCCCCCTCATTTCCTAGGTGGCGAGTCATCCTCCTCTCCCCCGAAGAAGAGGAAGACATCGCCGCGCAGCTCGCAGGCCCAGGCTGGTACCGCGCGGTGGGCGAGATCCTCTCCGCGGACGGAGCGCCCACCATCATCCCCCCCTCAGACTGGCGCCTCGTCTGGGTGCGCGACACCCTCCGCCGCCTCGAGAGCGTGATCCCGACGCTCCAGCACGAGGACGAGCTCTGCCCGCACTGGGCCGACTGCGGGCCCGACGACATCCCCCTCCCCCCGCCCGCCGAGTACCCCCTGCGCCCGCGCCCGCGGGGCGCCGAGCACCTCCGCCGGTGGGCGGAGCTGACCTGCGCGCGCGTCGCGCCGCCCGCCCCGCACGCGATCGCGGGCCCGCCGTACTCGCTGCTCCTCGTCGACCGCCCCGACTCGTCGAACGCGTTCTCGTACGGGTTCGGGCCCGACGGCGGCGGGGGCATCGTCGTCTTCTCGGGCTTCCTCGACGAGGTTCTCTCGCGGCACCCGTGCCCGCGCCCCGAACCGCCCCCACAGTCGTTCCTGTCGCGCCTGTTTGGGCTCGCGCCCCTGCCGCCGGCGCGCCCGGTGCCGACGGAGCAGCAGACGGCGGAGCTCGCGACGCTGCTCGCGCACGAGCTCGCGCACCTCGTGCTCAGCCACCACATCGAGACGCTCTCGACGGGCTCGATCGTGTGGCCGAGCGTGCTGTCGATCGTGACGGACGCGATCCGCGCGTTCATCTTCCCCGTGACGATGTTGTGTGAGTCTCGTGCTATCTGATATGCGTCTTGTGTGTGCGAGCGAGGCTGACTTCGAGTGCGCAGTCGGGCCGTTCATCAACGATGCGCTCGCTGGGATGTGGAAGGCGGGGGCGGGAGAGTTCTCGCAGCTGCAGGAGTTCTGCACGAGCCAGAAGCAGGAGATCGAGGCGGATGTCGTCTCCATCAGGTGCGCCGGCCTCTTGTCCCGGTACGGCACTTCAGAGCATCTACTGACGTTCCGCGTAGACTGCTCGCGCACGCTGGGTTCGACCCCCGCGAAGCGGTGCGCTTCTGGGAGGACCGGAACCTGAATGCCCAGACGGCGGAGTGCTCGCCCCAGCGCGCCGAGGCCGTCGTCGAACAGGAGACCAGCTCCGCGGCGACGATCGCGCGGCGGATCATGGGCGAGACGCACCCCGTGCACGAGCTCCGCGTCGAGAAGCTCAAGTCTGAGCTCGAGCGGTGGGAGCACAAGCGGGAGGAGGCGCGGCGGGCGCGGGAGCAGCACGCGTAGGCTGAGAAGGGCCAGCGGGCATGAGCACTTTTGACGACGCGTGAAGGCTGGTGCCTGCGCGAGGGGCTGGCGTGGCGCACCGTAGGGCGGCATATGTACATCCGGACGTGGCGTTGTGCCGCGTCGACTAGAGGGACAAATCACTTACACACTCCTTTGCTAGCTGTCGATGATGTGCTCCGGGCTTTGATTATCCGTCTCGTGCTCTCTTTTATCTTATTGTACTAGTAGAATGTGTAGTAGCCAGCAAAGCATAACTAAACGCTTCTCACTTCCATGTACCAGGGGTTGATGGTGTGCGAATTCTGGTGTCTTATGGTGGTACCACCGTGAATCCGTACCAAGTGGGGCTCACGTGCATGATTGTAATAGCTTCGCAGGTCTATACAACGCATCTCTGAATGATATTACCCCACTATTGCACGCAAGCCTTCGATAGCTCAGTTGGAAGAGCGTGGGACTGTAATGGTTAACCGACTCATCCCAAGGTCACTGGTTCGATCCCGGTTCGAAGGAAGTATTTCTTTTTCGGGCATCTCCCAGAAAACATACCCTATCAAGTATGTCATGCACATATGTATGCTCTATATGGGAATAAACAGAAACATAGTGAAAGGGATATGTCGGGGAACGTACCCGTTGAACGTCGACAGCCGTCGCTACGTAGAGTTGATCAGGATCGAACCGGCGACGTGTCCAGCCATGGTCTGGGTGCGCTGGAGAATGCCGAGGGGACCTGCGAAGTTGATCGACATGCGTCATGGGTCGCCCGACTCTGCTCTGCTCCATTCCCAGCTCGCCATGGCCAGGATAAGAGGATCGTCTCAGAGACCGCTCTGTCCACGACCAACGAAACAAGTCTAGTCCGTTGTGGGGATCACGCCGGTGTGAAAGCTCGACTACCGTGTACGTATGGTACGAGAGCGAATATATTGGGTGTTTGCCGGACAGAAGACCCCACTCAGTTCCCTGTCCATAATTGGCCACAGCTGGCGCGGGCTCCTCCCCAAAAGCCCCACCCAAGACCGTACTAACTCCCCACCATTCCCCCCTTAACTCTCCCAGCAACCGCGACCATCCCCTTGCAGATCCGGCTCGCACTTCCCACCGCAACGAACACCACCATGTCGTCCGCTCTCCGTACTCTCCACAAACACACCCGCTCTCTCTCTGCCGCCTCACGCGTCGCTCTCCCCACCGCACGCCAATCTCAGGCCCGCGCGTTCCACTCCCCCTTCGCCATGCTCTCGAAGCGCGAGTCGCCGCTGACGGCGCCCCCCGCGCCCGCGTCCTCCGTCGGCGGCCTCTACGAGAAGAACGTCCAGTACGACTCGGAGCCCTTCACGTCCGGCGCCGGCCACCGCACCTACGTCGTCTCCACCCCGGACCCCGCGAACACGCCCTACGAGGTGCCCTCGGGCGCGTACCCCACCTCCGCCCCGTACCAGAACTACACCCGCACGGAGGCCCCCGCGCCCTCCGGCGCGCAGTTCGCGTCCACGAGCACCGGCTTCGCGCACCCGCTCACCAACAGGGTCCCGCGCAACGAGGCCGGCGTGGGCGAGTCTGCCGCGGTGCGCTATCGCGAGGCCCAGGGCGAGCTGCACGCCCGCGGGGGCAGCTATGGGGGCCAGGGCCTGGCGGACGCCAAGGGCACGCAGCGGGGCAGCGAGGGCGAGCTGCCGGACGTGAACCCCCCTCCGCTGTTCGAGAACGCGGAGCGGTTCTCGAAGGCGGGCGTCGACAATGCCTGGAAGGAGCGGAAGTGAGCTGGGCTGGACTCCGTGGGTCTTCCTCATCGCGTGCTAACATCGAAGGCTGTCGGGGATCGGGGATCGAGGGTCCCCATGCTAGAATGGGTCCTGGCTGGAAGGTTTGAACCGTTTTGGGAGAAGGGATGGTCGACGAGAAAAGGACGTTTCGCATAATCGCAGGTTCTCTCTCGCTAGTGCAGTGTTTGCAGCAGCTCTGTGTTCTGTATATCTGTATATTCCCGCCGTCGCGCATCATCAACGAGCAGCAGGGGGTCGTGTACGAGTAGTTGGTCTTTCATCATCGTTCACCATGCATGTCACCGTTGTTACCATTCTTGCCGTGTCCATAATGCATAGACTGTACATGTGCCTCCCTTGGCTAGTGCGCGTGAACAGCCTGCGGCTCGATATTGACCTTGCGTAACGAGCGTGAGTTCTGCCAAGGGCGCGTCCATCGAGATGCGGTCGAGACGCGAGACGAGAACCTCATAACGTCACCAAAGGTTGCGGCCTGCAGGCTTGTTTTGGACGCTGGATCGTGAAGCTGCGTCTCGGCATGTCTTCCAACCTAGTGCACGGAGGACGAGAGGACTCGGAAGCTAAGTCGACTGCTGACCGGTCCATGCCCACGGCTCGTGTCAAATGCGTTTGTTGTCCTACGAATACAGCGTTCAGCAATACAAACGATACAGAGTTACGACGCAGGGTATCCCCGCAGCGCAGAATGCGAAAAAAAAAAACTACCGAAACCTCCGGAGAAGGACCAGGCCGCGGCCCTTTCCCCCCAAATCCAGCTGCCCAGGCCTGAGGCATGAGGACTCGGTACTCAATCCTCGTATCCGAGCTCGCGGTCCCTCTTGGCCCGCCTCAGCGCCGCCCGCTCCTCCTCCGGCATCGCATACCACCCCTCGACGGTGTCCTCGAGCTCCATCTCCCACTTCTCCTCGAGCTCCAGCATCTTCTTGCTCTTCTTCGGCGCGGGCGGTCTCGGGGGTGGCGGGGGCGGCGGGGGCGGCGTCCGCCGGTTCGGATGCAGCGGCGCGATGCGCCGGAGCGCGCTCTTCGACGCCTTCGCCAGCGGCGAGTACGTCGCGCGCGCGCTCGCGGGGAACGGCGAGCCGGGCTGCGCCGAGACGCGCCGGATGAGCTCGGACATCGGCGTCGACTTCCGCGCGGGGATCGTGTATGTGCGGTTCGCGTGCGCGAAGCTCGGCCGTGCGGGCTGCGGCGTCGTCGCTACCGGTCTCCCGGGTGCGGACGCCTGCGCCTGCGCCTGGGGAACAGGTGGGGAGGCGGCGACGGGGAGGGGAGGGGCGCGTGGGGGTTCGGGGGCGTCGTTCTCCTGCAGATCGCACGTTGAGCGAAGGTTCGCCCAGAGAGATCGAGATTTGTCCGAGGACTCACCTTCGAGCCCTGCTCGCCTCCGCTGGACTTCCGGCCGCGCTTCTTCGAGGGCGCAGGCTGAGGCGAGTCGATGTCCAGGCTGGCCTTGTTCGACGAGATATCGGCGGCGTGCGATGCGTCGTCGTCGTCGTCGTCATCGGAGAGGACGACGGCGCGCTGCTTTCCCTTGCCCTTCTTCGGCGCGGGAGTATCCAGAGGTGCCTCGGGAGCATCCGACGTCTCCTTGCTCGAAGAAGGCACGTCCTTCCCCTTGCGCTTCGACGCCGAGTCGGGCACTGGGGGAGGCGGCATCATCGCCCGTTCTTGGCCCCGGTCCTTGCTCTTCCCCGCACCGAGCTCCTCTTCCCCGTCGGAGCCCCCAACGACCTCCTTGCTGCTCGGCGCCTTGCCCTTCTTGCCCCTCGGCGCCTTCTCCTTTGGCGGAGCCTTCTCCTTAGCGGTGGCCTTCTTGGGTGCCTTCTTAGCCTTCGCCTTTGTCCTCGAAGACGACCCAACCCCATACTCCTCCTCGTCCTCCTCGTCCGCGCGCGACCGCTTCTTGCCGTTCGCCGCCGCACGCTCTACCAGCTCCGCGTCGAGGCCAGCATCCCACTCAGCCTCATCCGCGTGCTTGCGCTTCTTCTTCGCCGCCGCCTTCGCCTTCGCCGGCGGCTCTGGCAGCTGCGTCTCGGGGACGACGCCGGGAGACAGCTCGCGTGGCGCGGGGGCGGGGCCTCGCTCCCTGCTCTTCGTCTTGTTCGGGGCGCTCGTGATCTCGACCACGGGCACCAAGTTGCCCGCCCCGGCCAGGACGCTGTCTTCGTCCGCGCCCATGTAGGAGTCGTCGTTGTCGTCCAGCCCAGGGTGCGGCCCGGGCGGCGGCCGCTTCCGCTTGCGGGGCATGGGCGGAGGCGGGGACGAGAGGGGGGACTCGTCACGATCTTTATCTGAGACGGGGTTCGATTTTACGCCTTGTGACGTCCGAGGCGCGGATGAGCCTGATGTCGAGGGAGGGGGCGGGGGGTCGGAGGGTGGCAACTGAGAAGTCAGGTGCAGTATATGCGGTGGTAGTGGCTGGGCGTGAGGCGGGAAGGGGAAATCAGAAGTGGGTACAGGGATGGTGTTGACGTCGGACTCGAAGCCGTCGAGTGCATCGGTCGTCTTGGGGCGTTTGGACGGAGACGGCTTCGACGGATCTCTGGGCTTGCCCTTCGACCTGCTCTTCTCCGAGCTTCCTTCCTTGGACGCCGCTGCTTTCTTGGCCCTTGGCTTCGGCTTTGGCTTGGGCAGAGACAGCTCGTCTTCTGACGACGAAAGCTCGATCACATCGTCGTAGACTGCAACCTGCTTGGCTTTCGCCTGCGACCGTCCTCGAGATCGCAGCTTCGCGCGTTCCGCGATATCCATCATCTCGACGTCCATCATCTCTACGCCGCTATCTGAGACGCGCTGGGTGGTTAGAACAGTCGTAGCGGTAAAAGCGGGTGTCATGCTCATTTGCGCGGGAGGGAGTGGCGGCGGCATCGCACTAGAAAGAGATGAAAAGACATGGGCTGACGATGCAACAGCACTTGAAGTAGCTCCGATGGAGATAGACGTGTCTGCTGCTGCTGCGGGGTCCTTCTTCTTTACGACAGGTCGTGGTTTGGGTTTGCCCTTGGGAGCTGACGGAGCCGAGATAGAGGTTGAGATAGAGCTTCCAGCGGAGGTGCTTGCTGATTGAGCTGTCTGTATGCTGGAGTTGGCCGCGCCAGCCGGTGAGAAGGAAGAGATGTCAGGGACGGCTGAGCGATGCATTGTGAAATTCGGAGATTGGATAGTGGAGTCTACAAATGACTGCATGTTACTATGCGCTCCCGCAGGTTAGAAGTAGGATGGCGCACCTATAGTGTTGCGAGTGCCTTTGGGTAACGGTTCAGGTGGGTCGTTCGGGCCGGGCGGCAGAGTCGTGAAGTTGGGGGTTTGTATAGACGAGACTAGGATAGGATGTCCTTGTTTCACGCCTTATTCTACGTGTATCAAAAAGCAAAGCGCACCTGTGGTGTCCGCAATCCGTTCGGGAAGTGGTAGTGGCGGAGGAGGAGGCAAACCACCTGCGCGGTTACGTGCGACCGGGTGGTCAATCATCATCTCGCCTTCGCCCTCGCTGTCCTCCACGTAGCCGTCATCAAAGGTGGTATTCCTCATCTCCGTGGAACGCGACGGTCAGCAGCCGAGGCGTTTCAGGCGGTTAGTCGATGGGAAAGAAGGAGGAAGGTTGTGGGAGAGAGGGAGGCGATCGGCGTTTAGCGCGCGGCGGTGAGTCTGAGCGATGCACGCGCCACACGTGTCTCGCGTCCGCTGTGCCACGTGATCGCGTCTATTGTGCGGGGCGCGCGTCGGCTCTGTGGCCCGCCAAAGCGAGCTGAGCGATTGAGCAGGGCGGGTATTTATTCGTTCATTTATTTAGACACGGCCTGTCAGCGCACCGTATCCCCGCCCCCCGCCTCTCCCACATCGCCCAACACCTCCTCAAGCCCGTCTTGCACGCCGCGCAGAGCACGATGTCCTTCATCAAGTTCCCTTTCACTCAGCTGCCTCACATCGAGTCAAGCCCGAAGCGCGTCCGCGTCTTCTTCGGAGGCGAGTACATCGTCGACACCACCGACGCCCTCCTCGTGTGAGTGGCGTACATCGCCCCGAGTCAGCCCCCATCTGACTCGACTCCCACCGCAGCTGGCTGAAGCCAAACTACCCGTACTACTTCTTCAAGACCAAGGACGTCCCCGAGAAGTACCTCGTCGACGCCTTCCAGTCCCAGAAGCACCACATCTACGACATCGTCGTCGGGAACCGCCGTGCGGAGGCCGCGGCCACCGTCTACCACGACGACGAGCTCGATGGGCTCATCCAGATCGAGTTCTCCGAGATGGACGCCTGGTTCGAGGAAGACGAGCAGATCTACGTGCACCCCAAGGATCCGTACAAGGTGCGTTGCCGGCAATCTGTCCCCGATCGCATTGAAGCGCAGGTACTCAACTTTCTCCGCGTTCCGCTCACAGAGGGTGGACGTTCTGCACTCGTCGCGACACCTCCGGGTGGAGGTGAACGGCGTGGAGGTGGCCAACACGACGCGGCCCCGCTTGCTATTCGAGACGAGTCTTCCCATTCGCTACTACATCCCGACGCCTGATTGCAAGCTCGAGCTGCTCACACCATCGCAAACTACGACGCAATGTCCATACAAGGTACGTCACCATCCAGCGCCGTACGGTCCGGTGGCTCATGAATGAATGGACCCCCATGTAGGGTGTCGCGAGTTACTACAGCGTACAGCTTCCCACCGGTGATGTCCACGAGGACATCGTCTGGTACTACCGCACGCCGCAACTCGAGTGCGCCGAGATCAAGGGCTGCGTTGCTTTCTACAACGAGAAGGTCGACATCTACCTCGACGGCGTCCTCCAGCCACGCCCAGAGAGCCCCTGGGCCAGCAAGCGAGCCAGCGCCGTCGTCCCTGTGTAACTCCGGCAACCTGGACGAAGCAGCAAGCGACGGACGATCAATATCAATTGTATGATAGTACTGATGTGCCGCAGGACATTCTAGTCAGCTTTCATGTAACTTCGTTATTGCTTTCGGCATTACTACCGGTGAGGGGCCCTTGGGGTGGCACACGGACATGGATGGCATTAGGGACACACAGACACATACGCATATATCACAGTGCTCCATACAACGTACTCGGTCAATGAACTTAGTAACTTGCGATAACTATACTATGCATAGCAGCAAAGTGATCCATGTAGAATGAGGGATACCGATGTCGGTCCAGCGTAGGATATCGTGCGGAAGTGGTATACATGCGATATCAGAAACCTCAAAGGTCAGGGTGATGCCGAATTACTTGACGTAGTCGGCTGCGAGGATCGTCGCTCCGTCCGCGACTGGTGTTCGACCGCAATTTCCGCAGACAGACGCGAGATCTCAGAGAACGCTGCCCGGAGGAGGTCAAGGTCTGCGTCAAGGTTCTCCGCCCGGGACTTCATCTGTGCGCACCGGCTACGTCAGCTCCCTTGCCCTCATGGAGAAACGCAAGGCCTCGTGGCGAGCAGCAGGTAACAGACTTACAGCAGCAATGGTGTCACTGGCGGCGATGAGCTCGTGATGGTGATTATACACGAGACTTTGCCGTTCGCTGTCCAGCTGCCGGATTTCTAACAAAGTACACGGATAGAAGCCTCAGTTGCTCCACCTCGCGCATTCATTAGGCGGCAGCAGCACGCACCCGTCAGCAAGTCGTTCTCCGTCTTCAGCAGCGTCGGCAGCGACGACGTCGTGATCAACTGCTCATAGTACGCCCGCGCGTCGAACACCGGCGAGTCTACAAACGTCCATCCGTCAGTCCTGGTCAGCGCTCGAGTCGCCCATCTCCGACATCTCGCCCGGCTCCGGAGCTCACCAAAGTCCATCGGGTCCTGGCTGCTCTTCGCCCCGCCCAGCGGCGGCGGCGGGCCCAGCCCCAGCCCGTAATGCTTCCTCAGCAAGTCCCGCGCGCGCGCCTTCTGCGGCGTCCCCGGCATCGCACCCGCACCTGCAGCCCCCACCCCAGAGGGGCGCACACCCGTGTCCAGCCCGAGCCCGACGAGCGAGCCCGGGGCGGACCCCGGCAGCCCGTGCCCCGACCCGCGCCGCGTCGCAGCAACCGATGAGGGTCCCCCTTGCACGTTTTTCAGTGACGCGGGGCGGTGGAGGGGAGAGACGGGCGGGCGGGTGACGGAAGCGTGGCGGGAGGGTGTGCGCGGGGTGTGCGGTGTGCTGAGCGGCGTGTGCGGGGTGGTCGGGGTGTACGGCGGTGTGTGTGGGGTCCGCGGAGGGCTTCCTGGTGTCAGGGACATATCTTTCTGCACTGACCGCTAGGCAAGGAAATGTGCACCAGACAAGGAAGGTGGAAAGAGAAGGATGGCTGTTGGAAAGCGCCCATGGAACACGCCGCACGGCCACTGTCACACCCAGGGGTACTAACCTCCGGCGGGTGCAGTGGATTCAATGCATGAGAACGGGCGTGATTGCTGTGAGCATCTTCACTTAAGGAGAATGACATGGGATGAGTGCCAAGCAAGGGAATGCGTATTGCGAACACGGGCATCTAGTAAGTACATAGTTGCTACAGAACTAATGTATGACACAGATAGAGCAATGCGAAATATTGTGCGCAGATACACGTAAGTCCAGTCCAGGAAACACGCCGCGCCTTGCAGCGTACGGAGTCACCGTATATCGTAAAAGTCCACAGCTTTGGCCTGCTCATGCAGGCGCTCGGGTATCGGCTGCTCCAACTGTAGAGGAATGACGCTGGGCAGCTCGCCGAACACGAACGGTCCACGCCCATGAATCATGGGGCATAACCATTAGTGCCCACGGCATGGTCGCCATTCGCAGTGTTTCCAAGCTGCCGACCGAGCATGCCATCTCCTCCAGCGGCATGTGTCTCTCGCATAGCTTCGCCACCTTGGCCTTGTTCTTGCATGGCGAGAAGGTGCTCACGCTTGAGCTCGCCAGCCCTCACGCCCTTCGCCATTCGGAGGTCCCAGACGAAGGTAAGGAGGTAGAAGGTAAATCCGAAAGCGATGGTCCACTCAATAACACCTAAGTGATAGAGACGAAGGCGTGAGTATTCCCACCAGCATTACACGTAACACGAGCGTACCTCCTACGTCGACAGCCTCGAACAAAGTAACCGCGAACACAATGGCGAGTATTATGAGAAGACCCGCGATCACACCCTTGGTGATGTACGCAGCTTTGAGCTTGCGAATCTCTACGAAGTCATGGGAAATCCAACGGAACTAACGACAGCGTCATGAGTCCCGACGTAAGAACAAATTTTGTGAGGGAACGCATACCTCGAGGATCGTGAATATAGCGCTCAGACCAACACCAACGATGAAGACCAAGAGGAAGATGCGGTGGGCGCTGTGATGACGATCCGTGTCGAAGATCGAAAGAAGGATGAGGCCCGCACCGCCGATCACCGAGCCAAGAATCGCGCAGGTAGACAATACCCTCTCCCTGCGACGCATGTTGGGCACAAGCCTGCGCGAGCAAGTTTAGTCACACGACACAAACTATGAGCGAAGAGACAGCACAACTCACCGACCACGGTGCCGGAGCCACCTCTCCACGACCAACGCGAACACGAAACATAAAGCCGTGATCGAACAACCGGTAATGAAGAGAGGTTTGAGGAAAGACGCCCCCACGTCAGATATATAGGCCACTTTCCCTGTCTGAGTGGGATATTTTGGCCTGCCTTCAGCGAGCCATGTGATGAGCATGGCCCACAGCATGCCTATAATGAAGACGTTGAGTCGCTGCGCACGAGTGACAGCTATTGAGGCTTACCAAACCAAATGAAGGCTCCAAATAGAGGGATCCATGCGTACAGCCAATGGTTATGTTGCTTCCAGGACATCCTTGCAGATCGTGGTCGTAAAAGTCGTGGAAACGTTGTGAGTTTTACGCAGGGATCTTATAAGTTTCGAGATGTTGGGAACGAGGCCAGCCGTGGGTGTGGGTGGGCCAACCGCAGGAGGCGTGGATGCGGCGGATGACCATGCTTGGGCGTACTTATGCAGACCAGGGGAATTCTGGTCTGTCCTAATTAATTCCCAGAGGGAGCACGGTCATGAAATGACGTCAAGTAGCAAGAGTTCCACCGGAGACGCCCACGAGAGGGCATCGGTCCGGCCGTCACGCCAAGCCGCACAAAAGTCACGCTAGCGTAAGCGGATCTGACATGTAAGGATCTCGAGCGCAGCAGATGCTTCATAAGACTGATGGCGCAGGGTGGCGCCGACTGACCACGTTCAGATACCATGTACTCACATAGAACTTTAGCTCGGCGCCGAAAGCAACTCGATTCCTGAGTGAACCCTAAACTCAATAATTGCGTAGAGAAACACCACCTGCCTATGCACAGCGACGTCCAACACAACATACGATAACATAGAAACAGGTCCGTTACTCCACACCGGATCTGCATGGAACAATAGAGTACAACAGCACGACAAGAGCAAGGAAGTCAAAACGAGCGACGGTAGGGATATCAGATGAAGTATGTAGAGGGGACGGTGGATGCATACTCTTCGTCCGCAAGAAATCGCGGCCAGGGGAAGATGAGATGGAAGGCCAATCATGACTTGACAGAAGCAGCGGCTATCGGGCATCCGCTATTATCGCAGGTCGGGGCGTTGGGGATGGGACGAAGGGGACCTTTCCCGGCCAACTTGCGGAAGATCTGGAACAAAAGGTGTAAGCTGAAGAAGCAGCAGAAAGTCTCCATTACGTACCTGACCGAAGACCTCGGACGTCTGACCACCGCTAACGGCCCAGCGACCATTGATGACCGTGAAGGGTACACCAGTGACACCCTTCTTCCGCGCCTCCGCAGCCATAGTCTCGACTTCCTCCTGATATTCGTCGGACGTCAAAAATTCGATAGCCTGCGGGCGTCCAGAAATGTTAAGCAAACACTCTTGAATCGCATTGAGATCCAGACGAGCTCCGTACCTCACTCTTGGACGTTATGCCAGCCTCTTCCGCAAGATCTCCGAGGATATTGAGATCGCTGATGTCCTTGCCCTCAGAGAAGTACGCCTTAAATATCCTGTCCAAGAACTTCTCCTGCAGCTCCTGCCCACCAAGGACGTACGCCTTGCGGCTCAGGCGGTGGGCGCGGATGGTCTGCGTCATAACACCTTGGAAATTGCTGGAGGCCCGGACGGAAGTGAGCACACAGCAATAACGATGATAGTGGCGAGTACGAAGAGCCAAGGAACCGCTGTGCGATATGCACCGCCAAAACGGCAGTTCCCCGCCGGGACCCAGCCCCTCCTCGCAGACCAGCGAAAGCGGGCACACTCACATTTCGATGCCAACCTCCTTCGCGCGGCCCTGAACCATAGACTTGACGTGCTCGAGCTTATCCGCCCCGAACTTCTCCAAGTACCATTCCGCCTTGTCGAGAACCTTGTCCTCCTCCATCGAGGGATGCAAGAGGAAGGGGCGGTGCTCGACCTTGATGGTGAGCTGGAGCTCAGAGGCAGTCTCCTTGATGGCCTTCTGCAGCTCGGCCAGCCCGATGTAGCACCATGGACACACCTGCCAAGCGCGCGCGCGAGATCCGCAGAGGTCAGCATCCGTGTGTCCGGCGCGTGTGGAGCGAGCGCGAAGCGCATCCGGGATGGGGAAGAGGGCCACTCACGATGTCCGAGATCACTACAAGCTGGACGACGCCTGGCTGGTGCATGTTGCGATAGTGTGCGCCCTTCGCAATCCGGGTCACTGAGCTTCTCCGAGGTCAGGCTAGTTGTGCGTGTCGATTGTGAATGCCCCCTAGGCTCGTGCGTGCGAGGTGGGATGCGCAGCAACTGTTAGAATAGAGTGTGGACGGAAAGAAGAGTCGGAATCAAGCTATCCGGGATCGAAGGTAATGAGGTGCTCGCGGGGATGCAGAGCGAGCGCTGGGGCGTATATATGAGGTGGAGGACGAGGGGGCGCCGTTACAAATAGTGGGAGGGAGGATTGGTGAGCAACACGCATCTCAGATGCGCCGCCTCCGGACATCTTCTTACTCAGTCCACGGGTCACACCCTGTCACGCCTTTCTCCGTGACCCGGCATATGGCGCAATGTCACACCTCCCCGCCGAGCTCACAACACGGAGGCTTCATATCCCTGCAAACGGAGAAGTTCGGGGTGGTCACACCTTGGGCAACTTCGCACAGCGCGCAACCGCTCCTCACAACACACCCTCTTGGGACTGAGAACGACGGCACGAAGCGCCCCACAAAAACAAAAAAAACACGGAGGCGGGCTATCTCTCGTCTATCTGTCGTTCTCCCCGAGCGATCTTCAAAACCAGATCCTTTGCTTAGCGCAACAACGTTCGAACGCCCCTGTCGGTCCAAGAAATTCAGCGGGACTCGCGTGGAATGTATTTGTATGAAGAGTATGTCTCCTCCGTCAGACCCTATGACAGGCTTATCATTTCCTCGTGTCTCATTGGTTGGCAACCGGTTCCGGATGGGCCCTACGTAACTGCGACAAGGGATCTGCTATGCACCTCAAGATCGGATGCCGGTGGGACGCCCTAGGCAACTTTGATCCAGTCGGAGCGCCCGCTAGCACTGTGGTTCGGATGTCGTCTGCTAGAGTCACAGTTGACCGTACGGTGCCCGCTGTAGCACCGAAGCAGACTACAGTGGCAGGTCGTGAGAGGAAGGAGGCTCCGATCGTCCAGCCATGAAGGAAGTAGATTCAAGCTGAAAACGCTTATGCCGCATTAGGGCCCGACAACATATGCATGGCTCAGGAAACGACCGAAGAGCACTAGTTGCGGCATAAGCTAGCTGTTAGATGACCTGCCCCTTGGCATTGTTTCTTATCTATCATATAATCGGGACATTCAGTTTCGGGGAATGGATGGGAGTGGGCAACCTGTATCAGGCAGTCAGCCGCTCTCTTACATATGCTATGCAACCATGAACACGTAGCTTCCAACCCTGAATTACATGTGCCCGTGGAAAGCGGCTGGGTGATCAGGCCACTAACATTTCCGAACTCCGGACTAAACGCTGAAATCGTAGGCACCGGCAACATCGTGGATCTTTCAGCGGTATCCCCTTCTGTCGCGGCGTATCAGTAGATACTTCTCCTCTCGGGGGCGCCTCGGCGGATGCTGACAGCACACCGCAAATTTCTGCGGATCGGGAAACCTTGCCATGCGGTTTGCAGATTGGCCCGGTGCACACCTATACTTGTTCAGAGAGGGCGGCCGCAGAGAGAAACTGCGTCGGTGGAACTGGTAGATCGGGAAGGAGATAACTTTCCTCGGGCAGCCCCCTCGGAGACCGAACCAGAAATTCCAGCTTTCCCTGGGCAAAATCCGGCTGCTTTGAGTGATGACGTTGCTAAGCGGTCGAAGGGACCTGAGGCTGCAGGTAGGCGCGAAGGGTTCAATGGGGTGCGAGGGCAGAGCAATTGCGCGGCCTAGCCTCTGGTAGGTTTGATTTCTCAAGCCGAAGATGAGGTGTAGAAGGTAGCGTGTACCTTCGGGAATCTGGCTCACCTGCGTTCGGGTTGCACATTGAAGGCTGGGTTTATCGCGGGGTCATGACGCACTGCTAACTGAAGGTATACGGGAAAAGGTGCTGGGCAAGTGCTCAAGTAGCCCGTCGCCGATGCTTCACAATGTCTATGTCACACGGGTCGTGATCCTAGATACCGTGTGGTGACCGTTGCATGCGATCACGGGTGCGTGCTAACTTCGCACCTCCTTGTGACCAAGACCAACGTTGTGCGGCGTAAGATCTTGCACCGTCTGGTTAACGTTATATCAGAGTCGAAAAGATCTAATCGCCGTCCAGCCCAAAGGCCGGAGAAATTGCGGCTGACGAGACGTTTCAGCATTTAAACATCCCCAATAGCAGCCTGCAGCGCTCAAAAAACATATATAGGGGCCGTATCGTCAGATGTCTCCCACGGTTTCAGCATAGTGAGAAGCCCACCATGATATGAGGGAAGCCTTTCTTTCCGCGTCCGGTGACGATGGGGCATCCATCAGGATTGTTCGCAGCCACGTACCTTGACGGTCGCCTCACAGGCCAAGCAAGCCATCCCTGGTCATGCCGACCACTTGCTTAGACAAAGGAACCATTGCGGGACACTGACGCTGTTCGAGACCAATGTCAGATATTCAGTGTGAAGGACATGACATGATAACAGGGGACAGAGTGGTCCTATAGACGTAAGACGGATTTGAGGCGTCATGAGTCTCGGTTTGGAGGGCAGTAGGGTGTCTTAGGTAGTCATGGTAAATGCGATACATGCGTGCTCGTGCTGCGTTGAGAAGTGCGACGGCAATGCAGTGCGTCACCTTGGACGGCGTGCCGGAGAGCTCGGGTGATGCGTCTCACGAGAGGGTCTGTGACGACATGGACAAGCATCTGTACGCCGTCAAGGAAGCCTAAGTCGTTGTCCTTGTGAGCGGCGAGCACGGCTGCTGACGAGATGATAACCGCACTGACGTAGTGTGTGAGGTCGTCCACACTGGTGCCGTTGGACAGTCCGACTCGCATAGAGAGTATTTGTTCTTGTGGCGTACCACGATGCAGTCTACCGAGACGTTGGAACTCAGGAGCTTCTCAGAAACGCTAGCGTTCTGAGGCTTGCATGCTGTAGCAGCCAGCTCGAGTGTGAGTACGCTGCTTGCTTGACCGCATGCATATGCCGTGAGCATGCGAAGGAGAATATGAGACGGAGAACGGATTCCGGGGGCAGGGGGCGGAGAGGAAGCGCTGCTTGAGGGTGCCGTGGGGCGCCTAAAGCGTAAGGGGCCCAGACGCCAGAGAGCGAAGTTGAGACTCCGCTGGCAGGGCACTGTTGCCTGTTCCTCGTCCCGCTGGACGCCTCCTCATCCCTCCTCCTTTTCGCTCGCCCTGTCTTTCCTCTCTTTCCCCCAGTTCTCGTCTCCTCCTCCAGCATGACAACTCCTCATGTAATAGCATCTTCCTCAGTACATCACTCCTCTCAGTCTGCTACCTCCAATGGCGTCGTGGGCAATCACTTTCGGGTCGGAAAGAAGATTGGAGAGGGTTCGTTCGGTGTCGTCTTCGAGGGTGAGCGATCATACGACCACTGCGGTATATGTGCCGTTGGCATTTACATCGAAATGCCTCAGGCACGAACATGCTCAACAATCAGCCTGTCGCCATCAAGTTTGTGCGTAACACTACTTCATATACCGTCTCGCGTTGAATATTGACTCAACGCCCGCTTCCAGGAACCGCGCAAGTCTGAGGCTCCTCAGCTGCGCGACGAGTACCGCTCTTACAGGACTTTGAATGGCACCCGTATGTGTTCATGGGAACCCTCATACCGCTTAGCGCTTTTCCCGCTCACCCACTTTCGTCGCTTTCGATAGCGGGTGTCCCCCAGGTTCACTACTTCGGTCAGGAAGGACTGCACAATGTCCTCGTTATTGACCTGCTCGGCCCCAACTTGGAGGACCTGTTCGACATGTGCGGCCGCAAATTCTCGATCAAGACGGTCTGTATGGCGGCCAAGCAGATGGTGAGCCTCTCCTCCCATGCCATTGAAGGGCTGCAGCCCCAGGCCGGTTGACAGGAGGTTGTGGGGCGCAGCCAATATACGAGTCGCGTTCCCAGCGTGCCGCCTATGCGTCTGGGGTTCGTGCCTAGCAATGAGTTAGCCATCGGCTGTAGGCGGCTAATTACCGTAGCCGACATAAAGCGCGCCTCGATGGCTTCGGGCCACAGCGCGACGAGCTTGGCGGCTCACACACGTCGTGTTACACCGAGAGCTCCCGCTCTTCAACGGCCTCAGCACCTGAAATGTGGCACTCTGTGTGCCATCTGTGTGTCATCTTTACTAACGAATGAATCCTTGCGATCCAGGTCACCCGTGTGCAGTCGATTCACGAGAAATCGCTTATTTACCGCGACATCAAGCCCGACAACTTCTTGATCGGTGTGCCGGGTACTAAGACCGCCAATACAATCCACATCATCGGTATGTCTCTGAGGCGTCCCAACCATTTTGTGAAGGTCCATCTCTCGCTTCCTCCATTCTTGTGATTTGGCATTTTCACCCCCGCAGTTGCCTACCTCAACGTGCCCACCGGCCATGTTCCATGCTTCGCGCATCATTCACTGATCGTTCATCTTTACGTCACGGCAAAGCACCCATTACGGTTTACTGACATTGTCACCCCTAGACTTCGGTATGGCTAAGCACTATCGTGATCCCAAGACGAAGGTGCACATTCCCTACCGTGAGCGGAAGTCTTTGTCCGGCACTGCACGTTACATGTCCATCAACACGCACTTGGGCCGCGAGCAATCTCGTCGCGACGATCTTGAGTCTTTGGGTCACGTCTTTATGTACTTTCTGCGTGGTGGACTGCCATGGCAAGGTCTCCGTGCTGCCACAAACAAGCAGAAGTACGAAAAGATCGGCGAGAAAAAGCAGAGCACGCCCATTGAAGAGCTCTGCGAGGGGTTCCCTGGTCCGTGTGCTATCTCTTTCCTCGCGTGCAGTCGCTAATTCTGTCGCGGCTTCTAGAGGAATTTGCGATCTACATGAACTATGTCCGCAAGCTTGGCTTCGAGGAGACGCCCGATTACGACTTCCTTCGGGAGCTGTTCACGAAGGTTCTGAAGACTCTTGGCGAGGCGGAGGATGGAGTATTCGATTGGATGCTTCTCAACAACGGAAAGGGTTGGGAAGCGAGCCACGTACGTGCGACCTCCGCGCATCTAGCGGTTTTTGCTGATCATGTCTGTAGACTTCTACTCTTCTGGCGTCTGCGCATGGGGGCACTCCCCACACTCCTCACAGGGACCGTCACCGGGAGCGCGAGCGGGCGCACAGGTCATCGCGCAACCAGCTCGACAACGGCGCACCCTCACCATCGTCCCCGTTGGTCCTGGCGCCTACACCCGCCCACGTCAAGAGCACCAGCCGCCGTCCTCACGATGCTTCCCGTGGAGGCTCGCGCGAGCAAGTTAGTGTGCAGCCCTTGGCGCCGCAGAGCCGACGCCAGAGTCAGCAACAAGTGGCCCGCGCCGAGCGCGATAGTGGGCTGATTGCCCCACATCCCTACGCGGCGCCCAACAGCGCAGGCGGTTACCGCACGAACGCCTACGGCAGGCAGTCACCTATCCCACCAAATGGGGCACCTGCCGTGGGCGTCTCTGGCGCGCTGCAGCAGCACCCGAACAACTCGGAGTCGTTCATGTACGGCCAGGGCCAAGGGAAGAATGGCACGGCCAGCCGGGAGGGAACGACAACCGCGGGCACGAGGCAGGAAGGGATGAACGGACAGACGCGGGCGATGGGGGTGTACGATCGGGAGCAGATGGAGCGTGTTGGGGAACAGGACGAGCATGGGATGGGCAGGAAGAAGGGTTTCTGGGCTGCGTTCTGCTGTCGGGCATGAGGGCTCAATGGACTGCCTCAACGCGCACGGGCTGCGCGGATCAACTTGTACGTCCGCTTCACGTTCGTGTGTCCCTCTAGCTGATTCCCGTATGCCTATATGATAGGATTACAAGTCTCTCTTCCACCTGTAACGGCTCTGACGACCCCTACGACCACCTTATCTTACCGTCTCCCTATTTGAAGCACGCGCAAATTGCTCTCGCTCTCCGCATTGACGGCCGACACCTCACGAGCCACGACGTCCACGAACAGTCCATCACTGCAATCCCGCATACATCGACCGCCCGCATACCCACTTCATTCGCTTGTGTATATTCGCTATTGCCATCCGGGTCGGCGCCCTATAATATCGCATCCACCCCAGGCATTCTGCTCATTGTCCCCTGGCTCTTCTCCATACATCTCCGGTATGCGTTTACGGCGCCGCCAGTCTCGCCAAGCTCTGGTTCCGGCCCAAAGGATACCGTCACTCCTTCACATCATATATCCCTTCCATTCCTGTCCCAATCAGACGCACCCCTCGTGTTACGCACGTCTCGATTCTCCGCGTTCGCGTCTGCCCGGGGTCGGTGTTGCGGGCCATCTACTTACCCTTCTCACCGCAACGTGAGCGAAGCTGGAGGCGTTGCTGTCCTTGATCGCGTCTGTCGTGCATACCAGATGCGGGCGTAGAACGCCCGGTCCGTATGATAAGCCATATTCATCGTCCGTGCCGTTTGTCGTACCACCTGTCGTGTCTCGTCTCTCGCCGTCCGTCTTCTCCGTCTCGTCTTTGGTTACAATTTTTATCCTCTCAACTAGCGTCTCAGATACCGCTCGCTATCACCACTGACTGGGTTTACATCTATCTGGTTCCTGAGCCATCGTCATATCCGCGTCTGCGTCTTTGTGCAATGCATACACACGCCTAAGCAGTAGACTGCTCTTCAATAAATGAGCCTGGTTGCGCGGATGGCTGACCTTGAACGGATCGCTTGGCGAACAGGATACAGAATAGAGCTGACAATGCGTGGACAGTGACATGTACTGACAGCTCGTAAGGAAGGACGCAACACATAAACAAGCAGTATGGTAGACTGCACACTCATAAGTGGGGCATTTACAGAAACGACACGACCACCCAAACCCACAGCCCCTCCCTCTCAAGTCCCCGCCTTCTAGCCCCGTACTTCGAGAATCTTAAGCATCCCAATTATTTTCCTCGCTGCCACAACGTCGCCCCTCTGGTAGAACGCCTTGATGAACGTCTTGTACATCGGTTCGACGTGGCGCTTGAACGAAAGCGGCGCGTCGATGCGCGGGAGGTCGAGATCCCCAATGCGTATCCCCGCCGCGATCTTTGTACCGAACGGAGGGCTTCCTGACCGACCGCCGGCCTCTCCAGTCGGGTAGCCAAGTTGTACGAGTGCGTCGAAGAGCTCTCGCGCTTTCGCTCCGTTGACTTCAGTCCGTGAACGCAGCTGCGCCTTCAACAGAATATTGACAGTGACGTGGTCCGCGACGAAGTCGTGCTGCTCTGCGAACTCCTTGTATGCGTGCGTGACCAAGCGTAGGCGCCGCCTGTTCGACGACCTGGTGCGCAATAAGTACCCGTGGAGTATCGTGTTGCCGAGCGAGGTGCGCACTGGAGGGCTCGCTCGCTCGTGTATTGCCAGGAAGAACTGTTTCGCGGCGTGGGTCCGACCGGCGCGAGCCAGCAGGTTCACGGTGTACTGCCAGGCGCGAGGATCGTCGACATCCACGCCTATCGACGCTAGACTCGACGTGACTGAGCGGTCACTGGGGAGCTGTCGCGGCTGGGACTGTAGGTTACGAGCGAGGTCAGCCAGCATCGCGAAAGATGGTGGCTGGTGGATCTGGATGCGAGACGCGACTCTGGTTGCGAGTCTGCGCACACCCACACGATACAAGCGAAACAATACTAGCGCAGTCCAACGGGAGGTCATATCTGGGTATCTCAGTACGGCGTGTACGAGCAGGTGGCGTGCCTCGGAATACTGCCGGTGGCGCAAGAGTGCGTGGAGTAGACGAGTGTAGAACTGGGCCGTGGACAGCGCGGGCTGCTGGGCAGAGACCCCCTCGACGAGCGTGACGACCTTCCTGGCATAACCGTGACGGATCAACACCAATAGTGTGGACTGAAGTACTGAGGTCAGGCGCATTGGGCTGTCGAGCTGGAAGTGCACGAGGAAGGCGCGGTCCATCACGTTTGCTACATTCCTCGGGGCCATGAACTCGCGACCTTGACGAACGTAAGCCCACAGATGAGCGAAGAGCACCCTCTCGCGCGACTCGGGAGGAAGCCGGACGTCGTTCATGTATCGATCCAAGTAGTCGCCGACGCCGTATCGCGCCAACGCGACACCCACAGTCGCGACGACTGTATGCGTGGGCACGATGTTGCGGTTACTCGACCACGCGACGAACTCTTGGGCATGTTCGGGGTCCGTGCGGGCATACCGGACGATCGACAAGTCGACCGCAGCGCGCAGGGTGCGCACGTGAGACGCATAAAGCATCAGGTCGACGAGGGCGCGCTCGAAGAACGTCCCGCACTCCAAAGAAGCGTAGAGCTGCTCGGCAGCCATCTCCTGCAGACCGTCTTCCGTCCTGGGTTTGTCGAGGTCCATGGACCACAGCGCAGCCGCGACCGTGTACTCGCGGCACATGTCCACGAGAGCCTTATCCTTGAGCTGGCCTGCGAGCTTGAAGACGGATGCGCAGATGAGACGGGTGACGAAAAGCGATCGGGGAGGAGCGACGGAGGGGTGGACCGTGGTCCAATCGCGCCAGACATTCCGAACGACGCTCGCCAGGCCGCGCAGTATTTCGTTCTCGAGCGGCAAGGCGCCGGGCTCACTCTGCGACTGCAGGAGGTTCTCCAAAATCGTGAGGATGCAGATGGTCTGCCATTCTACTACCGCTGCCTGCTGCACAGGATCTTGCGACCTGAACGCGCTCTGGCCGATAACGTCCGTGGAGCGCGTGCGGGCGAGAGCGAGAAATACGAGACAGTTCCACCGAAGGTCGACCGTGTCCTCCGAATCGGGATCGACAGCGAAGACGCGTCTGGCGATAGTAACGCTCCAGCTTCGCAAACGATTGTCGATTTGACCACGTCCGCGAGCCCAGCCAGAGCCAAAGGCAGCGCCTTCCAAAGCCATTGCCAAACTGCTGATGCCACTCCCAAGGGCCGGCGGCATGCGCGAAGTTTCCGTATAAGCGGATGTTGGTTCTGCATTGTAGACCGGAGGATCTCGATCGTCTCGAGCAGTGATGCCCTCGGCAAGAGCATTGATGATGCCCCACCTCGACGAAGCCAGAGGACCCTCTTGTGAACGGAGGACCACTTGAAGCAGCACATTAACGATCGCCGGATGACACCATCTCCGTGTTAACAGAGAGGCGAAGCTTTTCGTGAGGGCGTCAGCGGATGCCGCGGACGGAGAGGCAAGCAAGGCTTGTAAATAAGGCACATGAATGTCGGGATGGGCAGCCGTAGAAAGAGAGGCATAGAGCTTTCCCGCCTTGAAGAGGTATCGCTCAGCTTCCGTAGGATCTAGATCGGCAGTCAAACACCTGGTTGCGATTGTGGTTAAGAGCAACAGATACTGACCACTTGAAGCTCGCTCGGAGAACAAGGCGAGATACGTGCGCATCATCCAATAGCGGTCTGAAGATACCAAGGGATACCTTAAGGAGTACCGCTTGTCACAGAAGAGAGTGGCAAGGAGATCCCAGGGAGGAGTGTAAGTCGAGCACTTCATAAGAGGAGCACGAGGATGCGAGTAAAGTGTGCTGTAAGGCACTGTCGATGTCGAGAGCGAGAGGGTACCAAGGAGGCATATTAACGAGCTGATATCCATAGGACTGAGGTTGCGGAGAACGCCATGAGATTTCCAGAGCAAGTATCTGTGACGGATGTCGCGAACGGTGTAGGTACGAGGGACGTCCGGTACACCAGACAGGAAAGCACGGAGTTTCGCCATAGAGCGCACATGAGGCCCGTCAGGGAGATGTTGGGGAGGAATGTGAATAGACTGTACATCGTCGACGACGTCAACCTTGCTCACATCCTCTCCAGCCAATACACTGTTAGAAGGATACTTGACAGAAGCGTGAGCGGTGACAGCAGATGCGCTCGACAGATCAGTCGGTGGATGATCCTCACGCCGACCAAGGGAGAAGATGCTCCGGGCCACGGTACGTGTCAGAGTGTGCGATGGGCGATCCAAGTAGTGTCTTGACTGCGCCGTAACTGCATGATGACAGAACACCCGCGCATCACTAGGAAAGACCATGAATCCATTGTTCTCTAACTCGACGCCGTGCTACTCACCTATGCTTGGGGAAGAGTCTATCGCAGCCGCCCGCAACTCGGACGGTCTGCAGTACCCATCGCAACATTCCATTGCATGTGAGCTGCCGTCCCGGTCGTGTTAATGGGGCGATTGAAGACACGCAACCACCACCCAGCACGTATAGGCCTCCCGCAGAGTGCAGACGAGAACAAGCAAGAGAGAGACGGACGTCGGAAGTCCAGCCAAGTGATTCTACACAAGCCCGCGCGACACGCACTGACCGTGACCAGAATGTGACCATTCTCGTGACGAATTCACAGGCGCTCGCTACGCGTAGACCCGGTCCCAGTCACCATCAGGTTCCCTTTTCAAGGTGACATCCCTCGTGAGATTTGATCAAACCTTATCTGAGCAACTGCACGCCACTCGTCCACCGACCAGCATTCCGTACACGCGAAGTCGGTGATTCACCGCTATTGCACATCTGGACCAGTTGCCTTGAAAAATCCATTGGCACAGCAGGTGCGCATAGTGCGGCATATGTCATACGCTGTCTTTGCTAATACTTGCGCTTTAGAGGTCAATCGGGAGGCACTGATCATCTACTTGACCACTCAAAACCGAAGTGAGTACTTGAGTATGGCCCAATTGCACTACGACTTACATACTGACGCGTCCAAAGGACTACATCATCACAATGGGTGCCACTCGTGCGCAGAAGGAGCTATACTTCCAGAAGCTCAAGGAGCTTGTGGCCAAGTATCGTGAGTTAGCACGCACTTTTCCTTCCGGTGTTGGTAGGAAGTAACGTTGCAACCAGCCTCTATCTTCCTCGTCAATGTCGACAACGTCGGTTCCAACCAGATGCACCAGATCCGTGTCGCTCTCCGCGGCAAGGGTATCGTCGTCATGGGCAAGAACACCATGGTCCGCCGCGCCCTCCGTTCCATCCTCGGAGAGTACCCCCAGTTCGAGCGGCTCCTTCCCCACGTCAAGGGCAACATCGGCTTCGTCTTCACCTCGGGTGACCTCAAGGAAGTCCGTGACATCATCACCGCCAACAAGGTTGCTGCGCCCGCTCGTGCTGGTGCCCTCGCCCCCAAGGACGTTACTATCCCCGCCGGTAACACCGGTATGGAACCCGGCAAGACCTCTTTCTTCCAGGCCCTCGGTATTCCCACCAAGATCGCTCGTGGTACTATTGAAATCGTGTCCGACGTCCAGGTCGTCACTGCTGGTACCCGTGTTGGCCCGTCCGAGGCGACGCTGCTCAACATGTTGAACATCTCGCCCTTCACCTACGGTATGACCGTCGTTCAGATCTTCGATCAGGGCAACATCTTCTCCCCCGAGGTCCTCGACATCTCGGACAAGGAGTTGTTGGATCGCTTCTTCTCCGGTGTCACCACCATTGCGGCCATCTCGCTCGCCCTCAACTACCCCACCATCGTCTCCGTTGTGCACTCTCTTGTCAACTCGTACAAGAACCTCCTTGCCGTTGCTCTGGCGACTGACTACACCTTTGAGGGTGCTGAGAAGGTATGCAAACATCCTTAGTCCCAGTTGTTATAGTTATCGCCCATGAACGTACCAACACTGAAAATGCTGAGGGTCCGACGGACCTATGCTGTCTCTTTTCCGCTTATTGTCTGAGGCTACATTTGAGCTCCGTCGCTATCTATTTCCTTTTTGCTCACTTCACCCCTCTTTCACAGGCCAAGGAGTATCTGGCCAACCCTGACGCCTTTGTCGTTGCTGCTCCGGCTGCTGCTGCCGAGGATGCTCCTGCTGCCGCCGCTGCCGAGGAGAAGGAGGAGGAGAAGGAAGAGTCGGACGACGACATGGTACGTTTGATTGTTCTTTTCCGAGTCTCGAGCTCTGCTGAACGTGGCGTACAGGGCTTCGGTCTTTTCGATTAAGCGCGACATCTCCGAATGTGCCGTTGATAATGTATCGCTTCATGACCCTGCCAAAAGTTACACTACGATGCTGTCAATTTGTATCACTACTGTGTCGCTAAAACTCATGATTCTCGGTGCACCGTCGCAAGCAGATCTCCATCCTGAGACTACTTGTATCTCTGTGTGAATTCCTCTTGCGTGCTGCGGTGGACTCCTAATTGTAAAGCGCAAAGCGGCGCTCGTCGCATATGAAGAAAGCGTCGTCAATACGCCTTTGGTAATAGTTCACACCACCGTTACGTCTGCGGCAAGGGTGCACTTCAGGCACGGCACGCAGTGTGCTACTACCGCTATGTCTTTCCCTGATACTATCATGTCTTCTCGAGGGAGTGAGGTGAGCGAACTGGCCGTGACATTCCATCCCGCGCTGTACCTGCAGAGGCGAGGTTGGGTGCTTGACATTATGCGGCGCGAGGGCGTTACTGAGGTGCGCACTGGCAGTCATCCACAATGTGTGCTGAATCTAATCGCCCAGCGCGTACCAAGCAGATCCTCGACATCGGTTGCGGCGAGGGTGAGCTGCTGTCGTGTCTATGCAACCCCGCACCATGGCTAGCGCCGCCGCCACCGGACGTCCTGCCACCCGCGACCGACGCAAGCCCAGCCGAAACGGATGTTCTGAAGGAACTCCACGAATGGGTGCTGCACCCAACTAGAATCGCTGGATTAGACATCTGCAAGTCCGAGCTCGAGTGCGCAGCACGCGTTACGAAGCCACCAGAACCCGACAGGGACGACGTCCCGTGGCACAGTACGCCCGTGCGCTGGGAGCCTCTCGAGGTGAAGATCTGGGAGGGCAGCTTGGAGCACGTCAACGCAGAGTATGCGGGGGTAGAGTGCATCGTGGCCACCGAAGTGTACGTCCGCCTCCGCCCTTGATCGCGATCGCGAGTGCGGTGAGAGAGGGAGGAGCCTGACATTGACATCTCCCATCGCGAACCAACCCCGAACAGCATCGAACACCTCCCCGAACACGTCCTCGACCGCTTCGCGCCCGTCGTCTTCGGGGCGTACCACCCGCGCCTCGTCCTCCTCACCACGCCCTCCTTCACCTTCAACGCGCGCTTCACCGCGCCCGACGCTCCCTACGAAGCCCGCTCGGGCTGGCGCGACCCGACCGGGCGGACGGATCGCATCTTCCGGCACCACGACCACAAGTTCGAGTGGACGGTCGAGGAGTTCGAGCGGTGGTGCCAATCCGTGGCGGGGGAGTGGGGGTATACGGTGGAGATCGAGGGCGTAGGCAAAGCGCAGGAGAAGGACGAGTGGGGGCGGGACGACGCGCTCGGGTGGGCGACTCAGTGCGCCGCGTTCACGCGGATCGAGGGCGGAGACTGGGTCACGAAGAGGGCCGCCGCCCTCTGGGAGGCGTCGGACAGGCTGCACGCGAGGACAGGCTCACCAGGGCCCCACTCCCTCTTTGCGAGTCATCGCTTCGCCGCGAACGACGCCTCCCGCAGCCCCAAGCCCCTGGACGTCGTCGGGGAGCTCGTATTGTCGAAGATGCTCTACCACCGCGAGACGTCGATCGCCTTGAACGAGATCTGGTTCGAGCGGGAGGTCGAGCTCGCGTGTGGCGGCTGGATCGACTGGCTTGTCCGTGCCATCCAAGAGCACCCTGGTCTCGCCTTGCGGAGGACTGTGCTAGCGTCACGCATCGACCCGCATTGGACCATTGAGCTCGACCCCGCCCTTCACTATCTCGTGCCGCCACCAGCGATACGGGAAGACATCTGGCCCTCGCCGCCAGATACCGAGGAGCTGACAGACCTGGAGGAGGCAGTTGATATGATAGGTTCGCGCCAAGATGGAAGCATTCTCGTCAAGGATGCCGACCTAGAGACGTACGAAGAAGGCTGGGGAGCTGAGAGCGAGGACGCCAAGACCGGCTGGGGCAATGTGCAGATTGATTGGGGCTGGGGATAGGCCGGGGGAGACGGTGACAGGATGCCAGACTTCGGAGCTCCGGAGGCCAGCGGCGGAGAAACATGGACGTGGGGTTGAGATACAAACACTGACCTTACATTCAATGAGAGCCGTTTCTTGTTATTGATTCCACCTGTGGACACTTGGAACATTTCTGGGAATGCACGAGGAATGGGATATGAGCATGAAAGCGAACATGGGCTCGGTGTATGCAGTAGATTACAATAAGAGTCCTTCGAGGGCGCATCAACTTCAGTCACACATATTGCGATGGTGGTGCACTAGAGACGCACCAAGAACAGAAATCCTCTCCGAGAACCCCAGCATCCTCCACTACGTTCACTCCACAAGGGACTTCCTTGGGCCTACGGACACCTGTGAGTCTCCAAGGCGCGCTCTCTGGACGTGTCCGGGTAGTGCAACACTCACGCTCCAAGGGGTGCACTTGCGCCAAATACGTGACTGTCCACATGAGGTAGCAGCATGTAAGTGTCAGAAGGATACTAGTCCGGATGAGCCTGCGCAACAAGCCGTTTCGGTTCAGGAAGGCTGCATGAGCGCTGGATGGACACGTACGTCTGGTTGGGACCCTTGGGAGTGCTGAACCATGCCGCCGCCATGAGACCGAGAACGATAGCGAGGACAAAGAGCGTGGGCAGCGAGGACGACATGGCGGATGGTGCGAGCTCAAGTGATGGTACGCACTGCGCTATGTACCAGCTACCCAAACCGACCGGCGCCTCTGGCAACTGGCGCTCGAAGCCCTACGCGCTAACAGACGTCACCTAGAACCTCCTCACATGGTTGACAACCCAACCTCCGTGGACGTCAATCCAGTATCACACCTGTCAGCCAGCTCTGCCAGTGGTATAAGAACCTGCGCAGCGTCGCGGCCCCTTCTCACCCCCAACCACCATCTTCTCCGCATCCCAGTGGATTATCCCCCTCATGTCGACTTCATATGCGGGTAGGGATGTCGTCCCTTGATCTTCATCCACGCAAGCACTGGGTCTCGTACTCGCCTACTACTCGTCGCTAATCGGCAAGGAGCATTTCCCAGTCACTGGGACAGCATGTTGCTCCTGCCCCGCACCCGAGTCGAGAACGTCACAGCTTCTGGGCAGTCCATGTGCCGAGGATCTCATAAGTGACGGTTGAGGATGTTCACCCAGTAAGCATCGGTCCATCCCCTCGTCCCTCTTCCTCCACCTGATTCCCTTCAGAGGTAGTTCTCCCAGTCGCCCGCCACTCGCGGCAAATGATGCAGTCGCCGACCAAATCGTCCTTCGTGGTCCCTGGCGTATCTCCTCTAGCACTTCCGGGCCACGGAGTGTTGGGGTTGTATGTCAGGTGGGGCTGACAGACTTGGGCGGTGGCTCCCCCTTGTCATGTCGGCCCCTTCGGCCTACGAAGACGATGGCGGCTGCTCCTTTCCCTTCTATCCCTCGGAACACTCGGTAAGCCTACGATCTGCATACCTGTTAGAAATCCTCTGAGTATCTGAGGCTCTATTGTATAGATTCCCTGGGCAAGCCACAGCTAGCACCCCCTCTGCTGGGAGGGCATCATGGTCGTGACAATAGTCACGGACGCTCATCGTTTCCATCCTTCGAGGGCTGAAGCAAGCTACTTGGCTCAATCCTGCGGTCACTGCGCCAAGATGCCTGATGGAAACTTGCGACAGGGAAAATGGGGAGATACGCAGACCGAGCTGTCCAGAACCATTGGATATGTCTTCGCACCGTTGTACTCGAATATACAGAGGAACACTCTTGTCGAATTGTCGGGATCCAAGTAGTGTGTGATTTATGCAGGTGACAGTGCCTGATCAATATCACTGGTCAGTACGCGCTCACTTTTGTCAGCCTGCGAGGGAGAGGCTTACCAGTCTAGACGAGCCTCGACCGTATTCATATGTTGAACCAGTCTACCTCGCCTGCCTGCCGTCGAAAGGTGCGATGGCAAGAAACCCTGTGAAGGCACGGTGCACGCGACGAACGCAGCCCCTGCGTGAAGATATGTCCGGCATCGCAGTCTGCCGGTGATCGAAACGGTGGCTGACATTCGTCTTGAACCGAGCAGCGTTTCGCCAGCCACCATGCGCAGGGGCATAAAGGCGTAGTGCACAACCGCCAGTACTCCTCAGTACGAACCGCCACCATCCAGCCTCTTCACCAAGCATACCATCCTGGCGTTGATCACCAGCAGTCACATGCGAACACATCATATCTCTTCTTCTCCATAGCAATCTCTCAGCAGCTTCCACCATAGTCTCCATTGCCTCTGTTCCTGTTCCATCCGACTCGTCCTCCCGACTCATTATCGAATCGGGGACCATTCGTGCCCGGCGATCCCCGTCCGCCTTCGAGCTCGCCTTCACCTCCTTAATCACAACAATCTGCTTCAGAATATCCACCGCCAACTCCCGGTCGGTCCCCCCTTCGACCCGAACCGATAACCTCGCCTACACGCCCTCGAGATGTTGACCTTCCTGGGGGAGGAGCATTCAGGTGAGGCCTGGATCGCTTCGCCTTCAGTTGTATTATGCTGGTGAGCTGACCGCGGCTCCGACCTACTGTAGAGGGCCAGTTCGGCAAAAAAGGCACGTACGACGCATATATGCACGTCCTCAGCAACTTGTTAGGACGGCATGAAGAAGCGTCCATGGCGTCCTCGAGCAACAGTGTTCACCCCCCGGGCACCAAGGCATAGAGCCCAAACGTCGCGAGACGTCGCGGCAGCGCCTAGAGGGGTGCATACAGTGAGCACCCTGCTTGCCATCCCGTTTCAGCGACTTGGATATCTGACGCTGGCTCCAAGCTCGTGGTCGCTTTGCGAAGCACGCTAGCCGTGGCGCCGCTCACCGGCCCCATCGATTTGGGGCTGGTACCGAGGTTACGTCTAGGTCGTGCGCGCATCTGCAACCAACCCTCGGGCCTGAGTCGACCGGGTTCGGGGGCTCGCTGGGGATTGCGGCAGGGCCTGGACGGGTCGACGCGGTGATGTACGCCAGATTGTTTGTGGAGGTGTTTGCGAGGCCGATGTCAGTCGGGATAGCAGATCAGAGAAAAGTCCGGGTCAGCTATGTTCCTGCCTTACTGTACAAGCAAAGTGAATGACAAGGAACCTCGTTGACTCTTACCGTTTCGACTGCGGTGCCTGAGCTTTTGAGGACAACGCAAACGACCGTTCACGCATTCAAGGTTCAGGTACAACCGCTGGCTCCGAAACTAAATTACATGAGGAAGTCGATGTCTTCGTAGCCTTGAGTACGGCGTTCGCGGGGTCGGACACCTACACGATCGCGCGTAGCTGCGGCGTGCTGAGCGTGAGCATCCCGTAGCTGGTGTGGAGGACAGCGCGATCGTTCGTTGTTCGCTTCACATGGAGGGATGGAGGGACGGCGGCGAGATGTAGGCGATTCCACAGCGATTCGAGGCGGTGGTTTGGGATCGCTGTCGCACTTTCCCACAGTGAACAGCGCTTCCTCCCTTGGACGGTGGCTGGGTAGCAATATAGATGATGTTCCACCTAGTATGATGGAAGCTACGCGGACCGCGGTCATCTCCGATGTGGCGACGGCGATGACATCTGGTCGTATGAACATTTGTTGCTTCGTATGTTCACCCACAACCCCTCGTCGTTAGGATACTCGTAGCTCCGTCATCAATTGGTTACAGTAAGTGCAGTAGATCATCATGAGTCATAGCCCTTCTCGATGTCGTCGCTGTCTGTGCGAGGGACCTCTTCTAGTCCCATTGCACACGCAGACAACGCACCCCGAGACAGCGTCATACCGCTCGAGCTGCTCCTCGCACTGAGGTGCGTCCCTGTCCCGCAGCCGCTATCCACCGTGACAGTCCCGCTCGTGGAGGTGCCAGCGTCCGTCCCCGAAGACGTTACACCAGCCCCGCTATCAAACCCCGCTGTGGATGTGTGCCGGAACTTCGGCTCGGAGTATGGCGGAGCAGTGTCGCTGACCCCAGATTGTTTTTGGACGAGGGACAGAATGTTGATGAGAACCCGCGCGCCGAACATGCAAGGGATGCTTGTGCCCGGCGTCAGCGTCGAGACAACTGCGCAAGAGGGGGGAGAGGGGGGATGACGCACGCCTCGAGGAAGCCGCTGAAAAGGATCTTGAACGTCGCAGCACCAAAGCGAAACATGAACAGGTTTAGCAAGAAGACCACTACCCGTGGACATACATCAACCGAGTGCTTAATGTACATACGGGATATTTCCACTCACCTGACACACTAGATGGGTGAGGAGATAGGGGTCAGTCGTACAGGGGCTTCGTAGAGCATTTTGTTCACCAGCCTCACACGAAGTAGTAGACAAGTCCGTCCCGCACTGACATTCCGAGGTATTAGGCAATTGGGACGTTGGAGGCACCCTTAGAATGGACTTACAGAACAACGTGATCAGCGGCGACCTGGTAATCCCGTCTCTGAACCGGATGGTTTGGTACAACGTCAAAACGCAGAGCATCGATGTCTGACGACGGTGTAGCTTGTGAGTACACCTAGCGGCAACAACAAGATAAGATACTGCTAAACGTACTGTAATGTTGCCAATGACGAATGCCCCATAAATGTAGTTGGGGACTGGGTTGGATAGGCAATCGTCAGCATGCATTTGGATAGTCCGAACTTTCTCATATTCGAGCACAAACCACTTGCGAAGCAGCCTGAGACGACCCCGCTGTGGACGGTCCGTAAGCACAATCCACACCTAGATGCGAGATGGTCAAGCTGACCCGGGCACCGTGATCACTGGGTTCAGCACTCAGTTCGGCACACTTGAATTACTTCGGCAGTGGAAGAAACTCACAGTCGACATGAAGCAACGCTTTGACCAACAGGACGGCACTGAAGCAGGCATATAGATCAGATCGCTCTCAATGATGTCATATACATACCTGACACCAATGGATACTGAGAGGTAGGATCATCAGCATTCATAAAATGCGCCGAAGGATGGAACGAACCTGTATACACCGTAGCAAGGAACAAGAGCAGCTTCCGCGACCTCTCGTAAAGTATCCATACGCTAAGCAGCCAAGAATATGAGGAGCGTGTGATGGCGTGAGGGCGCACGACTACACGCACCGCAGCGCGAAGACGAACTCCACTGACCACCACATGATGTTCGGCCCTGCAATTTGGAACGTTGTTGCAACACGACAGCTGGGATCATGAAGAAGCTCAAACCATGTCTAGCTGCATTAGGTGTGAAGGGGACTCACAACTGTACATTGTAAGGGATCGGAGGGCCGCGGGGTGAGCTGGAAAAACTCACCGAAGGTGTAGGATCAGGTAGCAAGTACATCGCACCGACGATAAACGTGTGGGTGCCTATGCCGAAGTAACGGATCTGATTACAGTAACAGAAGCGATCAGAGGATTAGCATATACACCTCTGTGTTTTACAATCATACCCATAGCTAACCATAATGTTAACTCAAAAGAATAGAGTGAATGCAATCATCGACTTACGAATAGCAATTTGCTGAACTTCGCCTTAGACATCCACATGATATTGACCTAGTCCAGAGCTCAGTCGAGCTGCGTGAAGAACGGTCCTCGTAGCAAAGTCGCACCTCGTCTCCAAACGTCAGCTGCCAGTCATATCTGAGGAGTGTAAGTGGGCAACTTATAGCATTGAAGTCCATGGCTTCAACATACACGAGCAAGGCGAGAGAAGCGACTACATGCATGAGTATTATTAAGATAACGTCCACGAGTAGATCTGAAGCGCACGCACCGTTGGCATATACCGAGACACGCAACTCCCAGAACTGTTGGAGCAATCCAGCAAGTATGTCTGCCATAGCACGGACTACCGGTCAAGGTTGCAGGCGTGGCCAGATGAGTCGCACTGGTTCAAGCACGCTCCTTATACACCCGGCGACAACGCATACAACAGCGGAATCTGAGGAGGAGTTCGAGACCCTGATGAGCCCGCCGACTCAGACCGGGGTCGGACAAAGCTATTCTCGATCTCCGGTGAGAAGTGTTCAACTGACGTCAGCTCGTTCCCCGAATCGCAAGTACACTGACATCCGCGGATCGTCGGGTGAGAACGAGACAGTCGATTCAAGCACAGCCGTTACTTGTGGCCAACGTACAGGAGGGGCTGAATGTGAACATGGGCCATCAGAGGGGCGTCAAAAGTAGTGCATCGTGTAGGATTGACGTACCAAACAGATTGTCTGTGACCTCAGTACGGAGGCCATAGATCTGACGCGCTGTGCTCCAGGGTGTCAAACACATCTTCTCGGCCACATGGCCGAGCGAAGTCTGTGGCCTGTTGGACATAGGCAGGTGGCAGGCACCGATGAATACCGCTTTGTCTGGCTATGCGAAGTAAGACAGGTACATGCGTCGCGCTTTCCCTTCTGACACTCCAACAGAAAGCTCTCCCCGGGGCCAACAATGTAGTCGTTCCATCCGACCTTCGAGCGGCGCAAAGCGAGAATAGCCAGGGTCGATTGGCATGTGCATGTGAACACAAAGAACATAGACATACTTTGATGAGGCTGCTCGGGCGGTATAGTTACGAAAACACTGGGAGACTTCTCTGCAAGATGTGCCTGAGGAGATACTTATAGCTGCGCGTTAGACTCAAGTCCGAATGGGATCGTCGGCTCACGGGCAGTCCGTGAGACTCGAGAGTGATATGTTGCTCGCGCGTCTACAGGGCGCCTGCTTACCTGGGTCAGCTCAAGCGCCTGCAGCACAGCGAGCAGAGGTGAGCAGGCAGCGGGCGCCCACGAGCTGGCACTGGAGTGCGACGCGATAACATGATAATTCAGATGCTAAAGAGTTCCATGATTCGAGACGCGGAGTCGTCCCACAAGGTCTGAGTCCAGTTGCCATCGGGCTCACAGCGGCACCCCCAGCTGGTTAACCGTATGTATGTCGTGCTGACCAATTTGGGCGCATTGTGCACAGTAAGTCTATATAGGTCAACGGGTCTATAGACCTCTCCCGACGTCACCATCCACTTGCTGGATTGGTTTGTCGGGCATAACAAACCTAGCATGGGATGATCCCGTCGACCTCGCTGCACCACGGCCGCTGCCCCCCACCTTTGCTCGCTGTGCTACAGGCGCTTGAGCTGTCCTTGAATCCAGGTAGGCAGGCGCCTTTAGGCGCGCGAGCAACTGAGCGAGCGACAAGAATTGAACGCCCATCAGTGACTGTATGACTATGTCTGACTTGGGGGTGCATAGACTAACATCATGACAGGAGAGGAAGTTCATGATTCAACTATATTTCAATTCACTAGAGGCTACGACATTGTATCTACCAACAATTGAACGATGACAACGTCTGAGCTCTCACCACATTTCTTGGTGCACGTTAGCTTCCCGCCAAAGCGGTACTAGTCCCGAGGGCCACGAAGAGGCCTGCACCAGGCGCGACCATGCTTGTGCGCAATGGACGACCGTACCTCGGGGCGGCGTCTTGAATCGAAGGCAAGTTGCACCCTCGAAGCCACTTGTAGTCTTGTCCAATGTCTTGTCCAATGCTGTCCATCCTAGGACGGATCCGAGGATACGACGAGGTCTTGAAGTGAGCCCGTATGCAAGCCACGCCGTGCGTAGGACCCCCGTCCACAGACGGGGCAGTCAACCGGGCATAGGGTGGGGCAACGCGAGCTCAAACCTCGACGCCCGCATCTGTCAGATCGAGTCAGCAACATTACGAGAAGAGACGAAGATGGGGAGGCTCACTTCGAACTGCGGGGACAGCGTGCGCCAGGGAAAGGCCGTTTGTCGTCTATAGAACACGTCAGCCTGATAAGATTGGAAGAGGGACTCACCTGCGCGAGATGTCCCACAACTCGCAACGCCCCAGCCCCGAGTGCAGATCACAGCAGCTGACGTCCGGCGGAGGTGCCCCGCGATGCATATGCGGGTGCGGGTGCGGACGCGCCAAGAAGGTGGTTGCTTCTAGTCCACTTACCGCTGCACACTTCCTACCTTGACGTCGCCTGGTGTCCTGTCGCGCATGGGGGAGAGGTCGGGGCCTGCAATAGAAAAGTGAGCATACTAGTGGACGAAGAAGGAAGAGGACGACATACCATCTCGAGGCAGCAGTCCGCTGACGACGCGACGCCGTTGCACGACTGTCGGCGGTGGCGCGTACGTCGTCTATCCGTGACGCTTTACGAGTCACGTTCCAGGTTATGGCGTCCGTCCTTTCCTTACCACCGCCGTGAAGGCGGTGAGGTACTCGTCCCGGGTGCACTCCGGCTTACGCGCATTGTCAGGAAAGACGTTGCAGCAGCGGAGCACCGACGCCTGGGCGCAATCACCCGCTCGACCCGCATTGGCTTCCGCACCACAGAGAGGAGGTGGGACGTCAGGGTGAACAGGCTAGATGGCCGCTGTTGCCCGGGATGGCACGCGTCGAACCTAACAACCGCCACAGTCAAGATGTGGCGTAGAGCAAGGGGGCGTGAGAGACTCACAATGAAGCCGAGCGCACCCAAGTCTCCGAAGCTGTGAGTGGTAGACGACGATGAGCAAGGATGGAGCGGAACGGTAGGCAAAATGGATACCCATGGTCGTCGGGACCCGTGCTAACCGCCGTCGGTAGGTGGCAAGGCCTGAGAGGGAAGGCATCCGGCGTATAAACGAACCATGATGGCGGCGGGGAATGTTGGTGGTTGGGAGAGGAGATGGTCGTGGTTGTGAGGAAGGAAGGAAAGGACGGAATGTGGCTCTTTATACCACGATGGGCGCTCTGTGACGGACTTCGCTGGATTGTTTGATTTGTACAAGCCTCGAGGCTGGCACGGCCGGCCGCTACTGCTCGCATCCGAAAACATAGGATTCGCCCGAAACGGCGAACCATGGAGCTCCTGGAGGCTGACTCCAGCTGATCGATCGTACGTCTCCTGCCCGAATAGTCAGTAGTTCAATCCCAGCTCGTTCTTCTCGCTTCAGAAGACGACGGCGCTGAGAAACAGCCAACCGAAAGGAACGCCGCCCAGCGATTATCGACTGATGCTGGGCATGCATGCTCAGTGGGCGGTGCCCAGACTGTGTCAGCCCTAGGGAAGGCGAGAGTTCTAAGCCGTACTCACCTCACTTATTCATGTCAGCCTCGTTCGAGCTGACAGACGGATCAGCAAATCTGATCAGCCAACTGCGGTTCTCCTTCCGCGATTTCCTGTATTTACCTCTATTTGTCAATGTAGGCGACCTCATCCCACCGCTGTCCGCCACTTCAGATATTCCTGGGCAGCGTATCGATCGTTAATATATCCGCTCTTAACGGCATTCTGATGCAGGACTAGTTCCAGTTCGTCAGCACCTCCCTTCAGGCGGTGAACAGGAAACGTTCAACATTCAACTTGTTCTTGTCGTCAACGATCTGTTGGCCACCTGCCGCGCATCCCAGAAGGAAAAACGGTGGCGGAAATCTCGTGGCTATTATGAGCTCGTTCAGAGCAGCACACTGTCTGGCTAGAGTGCATCCGCCGTTCAGCGTGGCCCTATACTGGGGGCGGACGGGCACAGTCCTGCATACACAGCATTCATGAGCTTGCGTCTCCCCGCCTGGTTGGGAAACATACGCACCTCTGAGCGGTAGCACTCGAATCTGCTCTATATCCCACGAATCATAGTCGATTGGAAGAGGATGCTGCCAGTGGAAGATTTGAAGCCTGAGTTTACATTGTTCGTCTTGCCGTAGACATTGATAGTAACCTCGAGCTGACGCTGACCACACAATTACAGCTCTCATAGCACACTTCGAAGACGTATCCAATTGACATTGTCTGGTTGGTCAGTCAAGAATCAAGTAGAGTGACGGCAGTTGCTGCCAGCAGCGAGTTGGAGGGAAGGAGCGTCTAGGCGCTAAATGGGACACAGTGCGTCCACTGGCATAGTCGTCGAATAAGAATTTCTTCATTAATAACACCTCTAGGCTTCGAAGTCCCTCTGCGCGTTCCAAGGGGTTTGCTTCGTAACCTTAGCCATTTCTATGGTATGGAAAGCTATGTACGCACTCAAGCGATGTCATATATCGTCTGCAAGCCAGTGGCGAGAAATCACATGGATTGCGAGTATGCGATTCAAGGAGATGGTCGTGAAGTTCGCAAATAATCCTTCCCACTGATTGCCCGCCCTCTGCTCTCTCGCTTCCAATCAAGGTATCATAACATCTTGAACTAGGTTTCAATTATTCGTAAATGCGCAGTAGATCTATTGTACTTAGTGCGTGGTCGTAGAGTGTCTAACAGCTGTCCCAACAGCCGAAACCTGCCTCTCAGTCAAAGTTCCTGCGACGGTACATGATCTGGCACGGTAGCGGCTGCACCATCATCGACTATAACGAAACATTCATCAGCTCAGACACGGCAGATCAAGCCAAAACAGCAAACAGGACATACAGTATAGTCGGGCTTGGGGAACTCGCCCTCAATACGGAACTCCATCCGGCGGATGAGCGCGGTGATGATCGTGCTGATTTGCAGGTAAGCAAACTGCTCGCCGATGCACCGGTGCCTGCCCGCTCCAAACGGCAAGTAGGGCGACACCGTGCCCTTCGACACGAGCCCGAACCCGAAGTCAACCTTCTCGCCCTCGTTGTACTGCTTGTTCGCCTGCGCTGCCACGCCCTTCTCGTCGTACCACCGCAGCGGCTCCCACTTCTCCGGCTCGTCCCATACGGCGGGGTCAACTTGACTGACAAGCGGCGAAGCGAGCACGATGTCGCCCTTGGGCACGACGTACTTGACGTCCTCGGACGGAGCGGCAAGCGTGGCGGGCACGGGAATATCGGTGTGCGCCTGGCGCATGATACTGTGGATTGGCGGGTGGAGGCGAAGCGTCTCGCGTACGACGGCATCGAGGACCTTGAGTTCACGAATGTCTTCATAGCGCATGTCGCGAAGGCCGCCATCGGGGGTTCCGAAGTGCTCGACCTGTTCCTTGTAGAGCGCTTCTCTGTAAGACGGAAGGACATGGTGAACATGTGTTTTTAGAAGTTACTCGAATAGAACGTACTGAATGTCCAGACGGTCAGCGATATGGAGCATCGTCCATGCGATCGAAGATGAACTCGTGTGCTGGCCGGCCATCAGGAGGGCGATCAAGATATGAGCAATCTCATGGTCGAGAAGGGGAGTACCATCACGGTACTTCTGCTGCATGAGGGAGTTGATGACATCGTCCTCGTGTTCCTGCCAAAAGGATAAGCCATGTGACATGGATGCAGGGTAGGTCGTAAGGGTGCTCACACGTTCAGGGTGTTCACGGCGATTGCGTATAAGGCTTTGGTAGAAGCTACTCATCTTCAAGTGCGCAGCGTCCCTCTTCCGGTAGCTGGGAAGCGGGAGGCCAGGGACCATCCAATGGAGAGGCGTGAAACCATGGTCGAGGTCGGAGTAGACCTGTGCGTAGTCCTTCGTCAAGCCCTCCCGAATCTCCCGGCCCTGGAGCGTACGAGAGGCAGAGAGAATGGTGATCTCGGAGAAAGTCTTGAGAACGGGGAATGCGCCCCATTCGTTGATGTCGTTCATCTGGTAGGTGCGGAAGGCCGAATCGGTGTTCAAGTAGTCCCTGAGCTCGTCCTCGATCATGCCGACGTAGGAGCGGAACTTGTCAATGGTCAGAGAGACCTTTACAAACCTCTTCTGCTCCATAAACTTCTCATTGGGGCAATCGTACACGACATCTTTGCCAAAAATGGGCGTAGTCAAATGCTGGAAGGTGATGTATCAACACCAAATGTCAAGCATGTATGTGCAGAACGTACCGAGTAGACATCTTCTGCAGCGAGCTGAGAGTGCTTGCCACCGAGAACGAAGTCATTACCCTGAGTGCCGAGGGTAACGGTAACGCGCTTGCCGAGGAGGATGAAAGTGAAACAGTTGCCGTACTGTCCACGCGTCACCGAATGAACGACCTGCGTGTAGCGGCGAAACAACACACCTTCTCCCTGCAGTTCCTGAAGAAGGTGACGGGGTCGCGACCGTACGCCGGGGCGGAACCAAGGAAGGGTATCCAGTGCCAGACCAATGGAGGTTGGTGTTTCGGGCGGGGTATCTTCGTACGTCGTTTGCTTTACACTCGGTTCCTAAAAGCCAGTGAGTACTCACCAATTGCCAGAGAGCGTTCACAACGATCGAAAGCAGAGGAATATTGATCAGAGCAAGCAGCCAGAGCCGGGGCGTGTCAGGCCACTCCAGCTGGCTGAGGGTACCGGTCCAGGGTTCGGAGAAGGTGGCGTTGACCGACATGATTTACCAGCGAGCTTGGGCGGGTCGCTCAGCAGGTATGTTATGTCAAGACACGCAGAGGGGGGCAGACAGCGGACGGTGGGAGCCAGCGAGCGCGGGGTCATATACATTTTATTCGTCCGCCCCATCGAACCATTCCCACCTTCCCAATCAGGGATTCGCTTCTCCTCATTTGGATCTGGGTCTCTCTAGTCCTCCTCCCCCCTCTTGCGCCTCGTCCAGACCTGCGCTTCAACATGCCATTGCGTGGAACTCTGAACATCGTCCGACATATGCATGCGTTGCCTTACGGCACCCACCTCTACGATTGTTTGCGGGTGGGAAGTAACACATACACCGTGAGGCGGCGCTGACGTGGTCTCATGGGCGTTTCGATATCCAAATTCTCCAAGATCGGGATTTTTGCGGTCCCTGGTACCACAGCATGGCACATCCTCGTATACATACACCTTGGTATGTACTAGTTACTTAAGCCACGTCTCTGCCGGCAAGACGATTTCGCGTCGAGATGAGGATTCTGTATAGCAGTTCTTGCTCCTGGGAACCCGGGCGCAACCCGGCTATGCAAAGCCGCAATCTGAAGCCACGATGTGCCGCTGCCTGACAGTCAATTCCTCCCACAGGTCCCATCGGATTCAACCACTGAGAAAAGCAAACGCGCGCCATTCGCATGATGCAAGACTCCACAGATCGTGTAATTGTTTTGGACAATGATTATTTTCCAGGGTCTATGACAGCGTAACTCGTGCCACCCCCTCGCCGCTTTACATCTGCTTTGTCTCTAGTAGTATATAAATTGAGGGCTCGCAGTCCAGGATCCTCGTCCCCTCGCCCTTCGGGAGCTCGCGCTCCTCGAGCTTTCGTTTTTGCACCCCCCCTTCCGCTGCCCCATTTTTTGGTTTCTGCGACACGGACTCGGTGGTCCCGCGCAGCTTCCGTAACGCGCGCCCAATACCATCGTTTTCCGTCCTGCCCGAGTATAGCGTGCATAGATCCGTATTTTGGGCCTTTCCCGGCCAACGGTCCGCGGATGGTACCCTACTTATACTCACAAGGAGCGACAATTGCAGGCAGTTAGGATTACAGAGATTCACGCGTCCTTAGGACAGTCAAATCCTGGTCCCTGTATTATGCCAATCCCTGTCCCTTCTGTTCAAATCAAAGTAGGTATTTATATAAAGCATCATATGAAGTATTTCCACCTGTAATTGTGGGATGAACAAATGGCGTATGAAGCAGATCGAAGCAAATGTTGTGCAATTTCCGTTATCGTGCCTCCATGGGTCCTTGGGAAAGGCGCTTAATTGCCTTGTACAGATTCTAGCCGGCGTTAGCCGAGGCCCGATATGGGTAATTGACATCTAAACGCCCGTCCTAACGAGCGAGGGACCAATTGTATAGTAAGCACTCAGTACGCGTTATGCGGGACTAGATATATTACTAATATATGCACCTATAGTAAGCACTACAGTACATTATCAGTGGGAGCCCGGCGGGGTAACTATATGGGCGGCTCACCTCAGTACGCGTTATGCGGGACTGAGGTGAGCGAGTACAGATTCGACAACTTATATAGAAGAGAGAGGATAATGTAACAATCGTATCGTAAGGGGTCCGAAGAAGGCCGCGCCACAGGGCGCATCAATCCCGATGGTGTTCCGTAGTCGCGCGGCGTCGCGCAAGGCTTGCGACATCATCGTGCTACAATCGCGCCATTCTCCAACACTCCCCCTCAAGCCGAAGCGAGACCCAGCGCGACTGCGAAGTGCTTAACCTTGACGGAAGGGAGTGCTTTCGTGAGGATGTCAGCCGTTTGCTCGTCCGTCGGGCAATAGATGAGACGAATGCTGCCGGCCTCGATCGAATAGCGGATGAAATGGTAACGGATGTTGATGTGCTTCGTGCGGGCGTGGTACGAGCCATCCTTGGTGAGCGCGATGGCCGATTGGTTGTCGCTACGAAGAGTCGTCGGCTCGGAAAGCAGACGATAGACCTCGCCGATGAGGCGCCGCAGCCAGATCGCCTCTTTTGCGGCATGTGTTGCGGCGACGTATTCGGATTCGGCGGTTGAAAGGGTGACGAGCTCCTGTTTCTTCGAAGCCCAGGAGACAGCGCCGCCATCGACAATGAAAACGTACCCGGTAATGGCCCGCCTGTGCTCCTGCGAGGCTCCATCTGCATCCACAAATCCCTCCAACCCATTCCTGTCCCCGCCGTATATGAGCGACAGGTTTCGCGTGCCCAGGAGGTACCTAAAAATCCTCTTAACGGCCTCCCAGTGCGTCCACCCGGGGTTCTCTAAGTATTGCGCGAGGGTCGAGACCGCGAACGCGATGTCCGGTCGAGTGCCCATGGCGGCGTACATAAGGGCTCTGATCGCCTCTCGATAGGGGACGCGCTTCATGCGCACGACATCGGAGGCACTTTCGGGGCATTGGGTCTTTGAGAGCTGTAGATGGGGGTCCATTGGCGTTGAAATGGGCTTCAGATCATCAAAGTTGAACCGGGTGATGATCGCGTCGATGTACGAGTGTTGAGAGAGTGCGAGGGTACGGGTCTTGAGGTCGCGCGACACCTTGATACCTAGCAGCCAGCTAACTGGGCCCAAATCCGTTAGCTTGTACTTCTGTCCAATACGGTGCTTGTACGCCTCAAGCAGGGGTCGGGAGTCGCCAGTGATAAGACAGTCGTCAACGTGGATGGCAAGGATGGTGAGGTGGGTGCCTTCATGTTTGAAGAAGACCCCGTAGTCCGCCTCGGCGCGCTTGAAACCAAGGTCAGCGAGAGCGATGCAAAGGGTTTCATACCACTTTCGCCCTCCCTGCTTCAATCCATAGAGGGCCTTGTCGAGCTTGAGCACGTATCTACAGCGGTCGGCAACGGCGTGGTCTGGCGGCTGTTCCAGGTAGACGTCCTCGTCGAGCTTGGAGTTGAGGTAAGCAGAGTTAAAATCGAATGAATCTGCAGGCCAGCCGTTACGAGCAGCAATAGCGAGAATGAGGCGGAAAGATGAGAGTTTGGCAACGGGGGCAAATGTCTCGTAGTAGTCGACGCCGTAGATCTGAGTGAAGCCGCGCGCAACCAGGCGCGCCTTGTACTTGTCGACCTCACCGGCCGAGTTCTTCTTGACGCGCAGCTATGGCAGGTATTTTGTACAAAAAATCAAGAATACACAGGTATCCTAGAAAAGTAGAAATTCAGCACAGGTTACACACTATTCATTCAAAAAATGCACGGATTGTACCATTTAATGAAAGACGTAGGTCATTTGGCTGTAAATTACACAGGTTGTCCCTATGACACAGGTTTAGAAAGTAAGATACACACAGGCTGAAACTGCAGCTCAAGCTACCCTGCAACAATTGCACAGGTTTTGTGGTCTACACAGATTCATCTGCAGCTTGTTGACTGTTGCAACACAGGCTGAGAAGTACCTTAGTTCAAACTGATAACCCCCTCTTCATATAAGTCCACATTCCAACTGATAACACTGCTATTGGCAAAGGATTGGAATTATTATTCTGAATAAGTTCCACACCACCAAGTATATGTGTCACAGCCAACGAGCTGTGCCACCAGATAAATAAAGACAAAGCTTACTGGTGATGGGGTTGGTGCTGGGGGGCGAAGCAACTCCAGGTGACACAGCAAGAGATGGTGTAAAGAAGTAGATTCCCTAGACTAGAAGGGGCAGTGAGAGGTAGGGCTGCTAGCTACCTACAGAGGAGATGGGTGATCGACGAGAAGATCAAGTCTGAGGTTCCCTGCCTCAGACTCCCTACTATATATACTAATACAATGGTGCACAGACCAGGTACCTATTGACCATCGTTTGGTCAGAGTTCTCTGCCTCATGGCCTACCCTCTGACCTGCCTCATGGTGACCTTATGACTAATACCTGAGTTGTGCCGAGTCCGGACCCCTCCCAATGAGTAAGCGCTCCTGCTGTCACATCAGTCACCTGCCTGTGAGTGAGGATGGGCGCTCCTGGCCGTCACGAGGTCTGGGGTTCGATCCTGGCCCCTCCACTTTCCGATACGAGTTGTCCGCGGTCAAGGTGAGCGTCTGTCCCAGTACATATGACCCTCAGGTCACGTGGCACGAGAAAACTGTGACACTACCCCCTCTTCAAGATCTGAGCTCCTGCGAAGCGTTCAAACCAGATATTGCGTTGAAACTCCCGGGCGACTGGT